>NC_135355.1:21262985-21862985 GCF_051622035.1 Arctopsyche grandis | reverse complement strand
TTGTTTTCGTTTTTGACCACAACACTTGCACAACGTCTCTGTTACCTGTCTGATAAATCCTAATTTATCAAATTTACAACCAAAACTTTTGCTTAGAATCCAAGCGTTATTCACAGCTACATCGATGTTCCAAAACAGAATAGGCATGTACCATTTTTTCCCTCTAATACTTATATTATAGTTAGAAATATGGTTATCCATTTGATCAACCCCACCCATATATTTATTATACATATTTATACTAAATGGTTGATTGATTTCCACCCTACTTTTTTCTTTAACCGAATATCAATTTCCAGGGGTGGTAATATGTATGTATGTGGAATCCGGAAGTTGAGACTCGTCCCAATTATCAATTTCTTCCCGTATCTCTGCAGTAGTAAAATTGCATTCTCTGGAAAAAAATATGTGTCATTATCCCAAGGAGTCATATGCGACTCCGTCGACTTTTGATTTTTTTTTTCAGGAATATGAGATATATAAACGCAATTTCTCTTATGCATATTATACAATAAGTCCTACTGTATTAGAAACATAAAGATAAATAAAAAATATGTAAAAATAAAAAACTTACGTATGTTTTCTCTTCGACATATCTGCAAGTCGAAAAGCGCTCGATGTTATTCCCTCAAAACTCCAAAAGGAACTGATTTAATTTCGTGTGACTTTCTTAAAATTCATCACCAACATCTAACCAAGCGTAACAAAAGGTTTTACGGCCGGCCTGAGTGATCCCTTTATTTTACGACGCAAAATTGTAAAATGCCGTGAATGACCGCGCTGGCATACATCGTGTAAGTTCATAACTGACCGCGTGGGTTCAAATGGGTTAAGTTAAGATTGGATTTGTTCAATCGAAAATATGAGGATTGTATAATTCGATATTGTAAATGTGTTCTTACATTTAATTATTCATATTTCATTTTATTTTTTTTATTTTTCTATTGTGTTTGTTCTTTACTTTACTTTTTATCATCATGCTCAATTTTTGTTGACATATTATTACTTTTTTATATTTGTATGTTTTGTTTTTTCATGTACATACATATATGTATATATGTACATATATGTCTAGCTATAGTGACGTCCTGGATGTCAATCTGTAATGTCACTATAGCTTAACTGTAATAAATAAATAAATATAATTGTCAATGGTCAGTGACTACATATGAATGTACTAGGGATTCCAATACCGATACTACCGAAACCAGTTCTACCGGTTTTTAAAATTCAAAATTCGGGTAGTACCGAAATATATATAATTAAAATTTTCTGTTAGTTGAATTGTTTTGAATATAATCTAATATATAATTTCGAAAGAGACTTTGTATGCAAGTATGTATGTAAGTATCTTTGGTTGGGAACTTCGTAAACAAAACAAAGTTTCAATGACGATAATTTAATTGGTTGAATATTATATTTTTTTCGATTCAAATAAATTTAATAAAAAAACAAATGAATATTTACTATTAGATTCGCCATGTTTACGCTGTTGATATAACAAATACTGAGCGAATCCGGGTAAAACAACTAGTATAATATAAGTAAGCGTTATACCAGTTAGTTCGTGTGGATTAATCGAAGAATATGTCAACACTCAATATCCTTTTTGACCTGCTAGTGGAAGGAACTGTTAAGTGTTACTGTTACTGTTACTGTTAAATTTAAAATCAAAGATAAAGTATGCCGAAAATAATGTACTTATACCACACAAAAATTTATTTACCACTTCTTGGCAGTCGCTGATCGTTAATTCGAGCAGTGTAGAAGGATTCAACACATTCTTTTGTTATTATAAAACTAACTGACAATTAACCCATAACTATTCATATTAAGAATATACTGACCCTTCATTTTATTTGCTGATCATTTAAAATAATTTCTGTCAAAGTAGCATAATTACAATGAAAGGATTACAAACTTATAAATTACAGGCCAGCCAGAATTGTTTTCATTTTCATTAAAATTCAATTATGCTAAAAAATGATCAATCATGCAATTGAAGAAAATGTGATAAAACAGAATATAAATATTTTAAAACTGTATTATGATTCAATTACATTTTTATTTAACATTTGTTTAACATAAATTTTTGAGACGAAATTTTTTTAATTATTTGAATGTAATTAACTATAATAAAAGTTATTGAGATTTATTTGAAAGTTTGATGTAACCTTTTCAAAACGCATAAAAATATGTTACCGTCAGAGTGAAACAGCTCAAATCGACGCTAATTTTCCAAGTACTGTGGGTCATTCGGAATTCACAGTTTTATTGTAAAAATGGACGTTTTCACCGCGTGAGATCTCAACTCGAATAGTGAGAGATTTTTCCGTTCCATCTGACAAAAAGAAGACAAACGGAAAGACGGTCAAATTCCCAACGTATAGTCCGTCTCATGTTTGACTCTATCTGACGTTTCGAAGTTCAAATGTACACAATGCGATTCGAGCAAATTACCTACGCATTGTTTTTCCAGATGCCTGTTCTACAGATGTTATTCGCTATGCGATGGCTTTTTGCATGTGAAAAGGCGTTGAAATATCTGTCGAAGAAATCGAGACAAGTGAAATACAAACTCTCAAATCGGAGGAAGATTTCACGTCAATAAGTATATCAGTTGTTAAGTTTCCGAATATGCATCAAATATTTAACTAAACATCAGCATTCATTTTAGACAATCTTATAAACAGGCCCGATACAATAAATTTTATTTAGTCAATAATACTGTTCGACACGAAAAATTGTTTAGAGACAAGATATGACTTTTATTATAGATCTATGCCCAGTGTTCACTGGGCATAGATCTATAAGAAAAGTCATATCTCATCTCTGAACCAAAAAAAAGTCGTCATTTGTCTAACAGTGTAACCATTCTCTATAATTATATTATACCTACATATATGTATATATTAGGGTTTCTGATTTCCCGGACTTTTTCAATTCCCGGGACACGGGACGGAGCTCAGGATCGTTCCCGGGATTCCCGGGATCCCGGGACACATGTAAAAAAAACTTTTTTTTTCAATTTAATATATTTTTTATTAATAAAAAAATATTTATTTATTTATAAAACAATACATAATATATCTATTAACTTGAAAAAATGTAAATATAAAAGTGAACTTATTTAAAGTAGCTTTTTAAAAATACAAAAATATGTTAATGAGAATCCGAAAGTCTAATTCTAGATTTGGTACAAAAATTTCCAGCAATGGAAAAAACTCTTTAAGTTTCGGTCGAAGTTGGTTTTATTGTTAAAGGGGACGAAAACAATTTTTAATAACCTCTTCCTATTTTAAATTATCGGTTTTTTCTCCTGTCAGCATGTTTATTTTAATTTCTTTTTTAAAGTCGATGTTAATTTTATTTACGTTATTTTGTATATTCGTCTTTGATAACTCCTTATTTAATTCTTCATTAATCGTCAAATACACAATTGTTTAATCTTCATCCAAATCTAAAAGAGTTTCTTCCATTGTGGAATCGTCAATACAAGAAGGATATACTCGCTTCATAATAGTTTTACCGTAGGATATACATTCGCTTTTATTACAACATTTAAATAATGTTTTCTTCGGTATAAAATCAGAATTATTTAACATTTGTGTAAAAAAATCAGTTTTATGCTTCTTCTTTCTTCGATTTTAATTTTTGAGAATATGTTACGATTCTTTGTGTATTTGATTTATTATTTCCCTTCGTGCAGTCGTGAAAATGTTGTATGTTTTCAAGATTTTTTTAAATCCAATTCCCGGGATTAAAGATAAGAATTCCCGGGACACGGGACAACAAAAATTTCACGAATTCCCGGGAATGTCTGTCCCGAGTCGACCCGGGTCAGAAACCCTAGTACATATGTTTACTCGTATATTCTGCCTCATGTACAAATTGAGAAACTATTTATTTATTATACTACATAGTTATTAAATTGGTCACTTACGCATACAATTCTTTAATATAAAATTAAGGATTAATGTGGAAAATTTTATGAATCATGATATTTGGTTGAATCGGTAGGTATCTTAATTGATCTTCTGGTCATCATTGCAATACTTTGAATAGCCACAAACGTAGAGATATACCCAAGTTTGTCATATTTGCACAAAACTTCCTTTAAAAGCAAAGTCACCGTCAAACTTACACCTGCAAAAAACTTACCAAATATGATATTCATATAAAAAAACGAAAAAAATAAAACACTACAGATAAGCAATCGCCAGTAAGTTCGCCGGAATTTCCTTTCCTATTTTACCCAATGACAGAAATATCTTACTATTTCGACACTTTTGACGCGTCCGTTTCACACATTCACGACATTCGTCATTGACGCATTTTTCGTGCACACCCATCTAGTGATTCACACGTAAAACAAACATTGATATTTTGTTAACAGATACTATAGATGCTGACTGTTTTTTATCAATATATCCTACTAAAACACGCGACATTCTTATTTTTCTCACTTGAAAAAACTGAAGTACGTGTATATATGCGCGTTTGATTCACAATCCCATTCGGTTATGGAAAGAAAGATGTGCTCCCATGGATCGGGGGAGACAATGGTGTTTCGTGTTAACAATCGCATAAAAACCAAAAAGACAAATCGACAAAGGAAAAGGCGTACCAGGTCAATTCCCACACAGAGGCCTAAAAAGTCCTATACGAATAATTTGGGATATTTATCATTGAAAACGGATTCATTGTATAATGGTCGCCAATTTAATATAGAAATCAAGGTTTGATGATCAAGAAAGTATCAGCACTTGGATGATGCTTTCTTAACCTCAGGTAATTAATGCGTTCTACATATATATACATATATGAACATAATACAAAAATAAATTCGACGAGAGTGTCCAAATGTCAAGGCTTGCTAATCGAAAAAACATAGTTCTGCTAATAAAAAGAGTAATAAATAATTTAAAAATGGTTTATTATACTACAATCACAACTAAAATTTTCATTTTTTCGTTTACGTCAATTCATCCGAATTGTGTATGAGATCACTTCTGTGACTATGTATTTCGCCTTTGCATTTGAAGTTTAGCAATACAACATTTAATGATGTTTGGAAATACAAACAATTAATAATTCTAGTCGCTATATGTTTGTCGAAATCTAATATGTAATGCAATGAATCTTATATTGAAATGAGATTGGAATTGAAACAAATATACACATGTAGTACGTCTAGGATTTGTGTCTACAAACAAATATACATATGTACTTATACATATATTAGGGAAATAAATAGGCATGTTTTTAAAAAGGTTTTATCTTTGAAAAAAAATTGTTATTTTTTTTTAAATACAAAAAAAATATCAGATTTTTTCCTACAAATTTTTGAAAACTTATGGTACCTCTTATATTTTTGATGACACAGATGGTTGTATTTATTTTTATTTGAATAAACATTATACAAGCAAAAAAATAATAACTGACTAACATATCACTTTTAACTTAACTGTGAGATTTTGGTGTTTTTACTAAAAATCTTAAAAAATGAAATAAAAAAAAACCGAAAGTCTTTGACTGAGGTATGTGGCTCAAAATGTTCTGAATGATATGAGCTATCAACCCTTTAATGCTATGCACTTAGTTACCAAACACCCTGTATAATATAAAAAAAGCACTTTTCCATTCTAAATTTATATAATATAGTATTAACAGTGGGAAAAATTCTTGGAGAGATTTGAAAGCTGAAAAGTACTACAAATGAAAGATAAAATACCCGACTATAGATTCCAATATTCATTTTGAACTGGAAATTAACAGATTTTGAGAAATCGACCGAACAACACCAATATATAGAAAAATCGCGCGATTTAAAAGACACATATACATATGTACGTATCTCCGAATCTCGAGCCAATCAACACTTTTTATTACCTCATTCGTTTTCACTGGGCATAGATCTATAAGAAAAGTTATATCTCATCTCTGAACCATTTTTCGTGTCGAACAGTGTGATTAATTAACTAAACTAAACTAAAATTAATTAATTTATATTTCATTGGTAATTATTGAAATTTTATTTTGCAATAATTGCTTAAATAAATCAATACCGGTTCTACCGGTAGTACCGGTAGTGATAAATGTCAGTAATTATTAAGGAATCCATATGCATATACATACATATGTATGTATATGTTTTAGCATTTTAGAACTCAAAATTTTGGTGAATTTTCACACTAAAACCAATTTAGGAATTGAATTTTCGTAAATTTTTAATTTTAAGTAAGATATTTAACTATTATTATTTATATGTATGCGAATGTGTATCATGGTAATCGGACAATTTCGCACATGGCGATCCACACATGACAATTGGTGCTACAAAAATCGCGAATACGGAATACTTAAATTCTCGTTAGCGTGATATATATGTACATACATACATACATATATGTATGTATGTAATTTGTGTGGATAGCTCTCGGTGGCCCTCGAGATTCCGTGACGTGTGCGAAATTGTCACCGGTGTATCAGAAACTGACTTTCTGAAGATTTATAACATTTTAATTTACACAGTACAAACATAAATAGTTCGTCGATTCGCTCTTTTAAATATTAATATTATTATAATCTAATTATTTTTACATAAATACAAAAATAATTAAATTGAACGAATGTATTTATAGCCGGAAAGATCAAAGGTGCCCTTTTTGTCATCGACTACTCGCATCATACGTCTCATCGTTTATCGACTGTTCAAGGATATTTCTATTGGATTAATTGGTTTTGTATGCAAATGACGACTTTGTCGCCGAGCGCCATATCTTTCATACGATCTATTACTTGCTATAAAACGTGCAGATTATTTAAATCGTTTCGGGATATTTCAATCATTCCATGAAAAATATAATGAAACATATTTTCGACAAATTATTATTTTTAGCATTTAATTAAAAAATACTAAATCCACCTAAGAAAATTCAAAAAGAAAAAATATTGTTGAGTATCAAATTTTATCACATACCCTTCTGTGAAGTACCTACTATGTATATACATATGTATATATATATATATATATATATATGTATATATATATATATATATATATATATATATATATATATATATATATATATATATATATATATATATATAAATGTATATACATATATATATATATATATATATATATATATATATATATATATATATATATATATATATATATATATATATATATATATATATATATATATATATATATAAATATATATATATATATATAAATATATATATATATATATATATATATATATATATATATATATATATATATATATATATATATATATGTATATATGTATATATATATATATATATATATATATATATATATATATATATATATATATATATATATATATATATATTTATATATATATATATATATATATATATATATATATATATATATATATATAAATGTATATACATATATATGTATATACATTTATATGTATATATATATATATATATATATATATATATATATATAAATATATATATATATATATATATATATATATATATATATATATATATATATATATATATATATATATCATCATCATCATCATCATTTACAGCCATTCGCCATCCACTGCTGGATGAAGGCCTCTCCAACACGCTTCCACTCGTCTCTGTTTTGCGCAACACTCATCCATCTCATTCCGCACATTTTCCTAATTTCGTTCACCCATCTTCCTTGCGGTCTTCCTTTTACTCTTTTGCCTTCTCTCGGGTACCATTCAAGCACTTCTTTTGTCCACCTTTCGTCCATCCTCCTAGCTACGTGACCCGCCCATTGCCATTTCAATCTCTTCACTCTATCCACTATGTCCACTACCCTTGTCATATTTCTCACCCACGTGTTCCGCTTCCTGTCTTTCCTCGTTATGCCAAGCATACAGCGTTCCATACTTCTTTGAGTGCATTGGATTTTATTTTGCATCTTGGCGTTCAGTGTCCAAGTTTCACATCCATACGTCATCACTGGCAAAACGCATTGATCAAAGATCCTTTTCTTCAGGCAGAGTGGCATTTTTGATTTAAAAACAGCATTCATCCGTCCAAATGCACTCCACCCTAATTTCATACGTCTCTTTATCTCTTCATTTTTACTACCAGACATGTCAATTATTTGACCTAAATATAAATAATTATTTACTACTTCTACTGGTTTATCATCTAAGGGGATGCTATCAGGCATGCAATAACTATTGAACATTAGTTTAGTCTTATCTACGTTAATTTTTAATCCTACTTTTCTACTTTCCCTGTCCAGCTGTGTTAGTCTGATAAGTAGGTCAGCTGAATCACGAGCTACTAAAACTATATCGTCTGCGAACCGAAGGTGACTCAAAAAGCGACCATTGATGCTTACTCCGGCTGTATCCCAATCCAATTTCCTGAAAACTCCCTCAAGCACCGCATTGAATAACTTGGGCGAGATTGTATCTCCTTGTCTTACTCCTTTTCCTATGCTAAATCTATCTGTACCTGAAAAAATTTTAACCGAAGCTGTGGCATTCTTATATATTGCAGCTAACAGTCCCACATAGGGTTCCGGCACTCCCTGTGTTTTTAGAGCGTTAAGTACTGCATTATGACTAACTGTATCGAAGGCTTTCTCATAATCGACGAAACCTAGGCACAATGGCCGTTGATATTCGTTGGCGCGCTCGATTAGTTCGCCAACTACTTGGAGGTGGTCCATTGTGCTGAAATTTGCCCTAAACCCTGCCTGCTCTATAGGTTGGTTCTCGTCGAGGATATTCTTCAGCCTTTCTGTAATAACCTTCGTGAAGAGCTTGTAGACCGCTGAAAGTAGACTAATGGGTCGGTAGTTCTTGATATCGCTTTTGTCGCCTTTTTTGTGTATTAAAATGATAGTTGCGTTATTCCATCCTTCTGGTATAACTTGGTTCTGGATGCATTTGCTGAAAAGCCTAGCTAAGATATTAATTAGGGGGGGGCCGCCACATTTTAGTAAGTCAATGGGAATATTATCTTCCCCTGGGGTTTTACCGTTCTTTGCAGTTTTTAGCGCGGCCTCTACTTCGCTAGGCAATACTGCAGGAACCCTTTGGCCGTGTGTCGATTCCAGAGCGGGGAATTGGCCGTTGTCGTTCTCGTATAGTTTTGCATAGAACGTGTAAACTCTGTCTATGATTTCTTCTCTATTCCTAATTATTACTCCGCTCTCTGATCTGATTGCGATCATTTGGTTTTTGCCTAAGAAAAGATCCTGTTTGCACTTTTTCAGGCTACGGTTATTCTTAATGGTATTTTCTATTAGCTTGCTGTTAAAATCCCTGACATCCCTGACTATTCTCTTTTTAATTTCCTTATTTACTAGATTGTATTCTTGCTTATTATTATCCCTATCTAAATTCCTTTTATGCTTAATTAGGTTTTTTGTTTCCGCTGAAATTTTGCTTAATTTAATCTGTTTCCTGAATCCACCTAATTTCTTACCTGTTGAGGTTAGAACCGAACTAATTACAGTGTTCAAGTCCTCGATGTCTGCTTCTGGGTTTAATTTCCCGTATCGATTTCCAAGTTCGAGTTCGAATTCCTTTTTCCTAGACCTTAGTTGAGCGAAATCTGGAGAGTTACTGCATCCTTTTATTAATTTCCTACGTTCGCAATTTATATTAATGGCCATCTTGGCACGGACTAATCTGTGATCGCTACCTATATCTACTTTACTTAAAACACTAACGTCTTTAACGGAGTGCAGGGCATTTGTTAGGATGAAATCGATCTCGTTTCTGTCTCCTTTAGGACTCTCCCAAGTCCACTTATTGTTGGTGTTTTTCCTGAAAAATGAATTAGTGATAAAGAGCCTGTTGTGTTCTGCGAATTCTATGAGGCGATCGCCTCTGTCGTTTCTTTGGCCGGTACCAAAATTGCCTACTGCTCTTTCAGTATTTGCCTTTTGTCCTATTTTTGCGTTAAAGTCGCCCATGATTATTTTAAAGTGGTGACGGCTATTATCGTATGCGTCCTGTATTTTTTCGTAGAAGTCTTCTATTTCCTCGTCTGGGTGGCTAGATGTGGGGGCGTACACTTGGAAGATTTGACAAGTGTACCTGCTCGAGATTCTTAATACTATATAGCATATACGTTCCGATATGTCGCTTATTTCTATAATATTTCTTTCTATTCTCTTATTGATAAGAAACCCTACTCCTCCTATTCTACCATTTGGTAGCCCTCTCCAGTAGAGACAGTTACCACTTTTTAGGATTATTTGGTTTTGCTGTTTTCGTCTTACTTCACTAAGTCCTATTATATCCCATTTGATATTTTCTAATTCATTCTCTAATGCAAGCACACTTCCTTCACTCGATAACGTTCTTACATTGTACGTGGCTAAATACAGGTTTCTATTAGCTAAGCTATCATCCATCGTCACTCTTACCTTGTTGGAGGTTTGGATATTATTTTTCTCGCATTTATCCAAGATGTGTTGAGAAAAAGGCGGTACTTGAGAGAGATTTCCATTCAAGGAGTGAGTTCTTACCGCCATAGACTCTTCTCTGTGGTCAGCTTTGACAGATAGTCATCCTAGGTATCACTTGGATCACTTATGAGTTATTACATGCCATTTAACAGGGTTACTTTGTAAGTGAAAGTAGTTAGTTATGATAATAATAGATTAGCAATTGTTATACTACTTTTTTACAGATCTTTATCGTGAGACGCCTCTTTGGAGACAACGGATTTATATATGTGAGTGCGGTTTGCAATTTAATATTTTAATAATAAATTTAGTAAAGAATATAAAATTACACGAATTACTTTAATATAAATTAAATATGAAAAAGAACTATTAGACAGTTGGGAAACACCGTTTCTGTTTGCTATTATTCTATTAAGTAAAGTTCGTTAAAAATTTTTGTCTGAAAGCAATTATGTGGAAGATTTATTGCTTCTGTGGGACCGAATTTTGACTGGCGAGCAGGGACCCTTATTTTTTTTTGTATTCAGGTAGGGAGATGTATCTCGTTCGTATACGCTTTTGTAACTGACACAAAATTAACACAAAATTTTTCGCAATCACTGATATTAAAAACGCTGTTAACGGCCGATCGTCTGTTTATTTTTACACTTAAATTATACTAGGATGCAATTAGTAAAATAAGTGATTAGATGGTTAAATTTTTAGATTAAATTTCGTGCAATAGCCGGGTTTAAGCGAGTAATAGCGGGAAGAACGCAGAAGCACGTCTTCCCCGCATGACACGAAAGACCGAACTCATATATATATATATATATATATATATATATATATATATATATATATATATATATATATATATATATATATATATATATATATATTTATATATATATATATATATATATATATATATATATATATATATATATATATATATAAATATATATATATATATATATATATATATATATATACATATATACATATATGTACATATATATAAAGCGTGTTTTGAATCAGATCGTCATTATAATCATTATTTTGAGTATACATATATGATCGTCCTTATATCGCAGCCGTAAATAGAAAAAGATATAAAGCACATACAAATAAAAAAGAAGTTTGTATTTTACAAAAAGTACTATTATAAATATGAGCTGTTATCATAGACTATGGTACTTACTGTTAGCCTTGAAACAACGTGAAGCTAATCGAAGGTTAAGTTAACATAAACAAATTTTCATTTCACAAGCGCGAAATAATTGCTTTTCATTTCTATAAAATATTGCTTAGAGTACACGAAATCATTGAGATACTTAATCTAAAATTTTTAATAATGAATCACCTAAAAATATTATAAAATAATTTCTTCAGTCACATTCAAAATTACTATGCTTAAATTTTTAATTGATACGTACTTTTTGAGGAGGTACAAAGTGTGATAACATTTTTTAGCGTATATAAGAAAAACATAAATACAATCGTTTCAATTCGTATATGTACGAATTGAAACGAATTGCATAATCTTTAAGCTTATAAATAATATAAATATATATATATATATATATATATATATATATATATATATATATATATATATATATATATATATATATATATGAGTTCGGTCTTTCGTGTCATGCGGGGAAGACGTGCTTCTGCGTTCTTCCCGCTATTACTCGCTTAAACCCGGCTATTGCACGAAATTTAATCTAAAAATTTAACCATCTAATCACTTATTTTACTAATTGCATCCTAGTATAATTTAAGTGTAAAAATAAACAGACGATCGGCCGTTAACAGCGTTTTTAATATCAGTGATTGCGAAAAATTTTGTGTTAATTTTGTGTCAGTTACAAAAGCGTATACGAACGAGATACATCTCCCTACCTGAATACAAAAAAAATAAGGGTCGCCAGTCAAAATTCGGTCCCACAGAAGCAATAAATCTTCCACATAATTGCTTTCAGACAAAAATTTTTAACGAACTTTACTTAATAGAATAATAGCAAACAGAAACGGTGTTTCCCAACTGTCTAATAGTTCTTTTTCATATTTAATTTATATTAAAGTAATTCGTGTAATTTTATATTCTTTACTAAATTTATTATTAAAATATTAAATTGCAAACCGCACTCACATATATAAATCCGTTGTCTCCAAAGAGGCGTCTCACGATAAAGATCTGTAAAAAAGTAGTATAACAATTGCTAATCTATTATTATCATAACTAACTACTTTCACTTACAAAGTAACCCTGTTAAATGGCATGTAATAACTCATAAGTGATCCAAGTGATACCTAGGATGACTATCTGTCAAAGCTGACCACAGAGAAGAGTCTATGGCGGTAAGAACTCACTCCTTGAATGGAAATCTCTCTCAAGTACCGCCTTTTTCTCAACACATCTTGGATAAATGCGAGAAAAATAATATCCAAACCTCCAACAAGGTAAGAGTGACGATGGATGATAGCTTAGCTAATAGAAACCTGTATTTAGCCACGTACAATGTAAGAACGTTATCGAGTGAAGGAAGTGTGCTTGCATTAGAGAATGAATTAGAAAATATCAAATGGGATATAATAGGACTTAGTGAAGTAAGACGAAAACAGCAAAACCAAATAATCCTAAAAAGTGGTAACTGTCTCTACTGGAGAGGGCTACCAAATGGTAGAATAGGAGGAGTAGGGTTTCTTATCAATAAGAGAATAGAAAGAAATATTATAGAAATAAGCGACATATCGGAACGTATATGCTATATAGTATTAAGAATCTCGAGCAGGTACACTTGTCAAATCTTCCAAGTGTACGCCCCCACATCTAGCCACCCAGACGAGGAAATAGAAGACTTCTACGAAAAAATACAGGACGCATACGATAATAGCCGTCACCACTTTAAAATAATCATGGGCGACTTTAACGCAAAAATAGGACAAAAGGCAAATACTGAAAGAGCAGTAGGCAATTTTGGTACCGGCCAAAGAAACGACAGAGGCGATCGCCTCATAGAATTCGCAGAACACAACAGGCTCTTTATCACTAATTCATTTTTCAGGAAAAACACCAACAATAAGTGGACTTGGGAGAGTCCTAAAGGAGACAGAAACGAGATCGATTTCATCCTAACAAATGCCCTGCACTCCGTTAAAGACGTTAGTGTTTTAAGTAAAGTAGATATAGGTAGCGATCGCAGATTAGTCCGTGCCAAGATGGCCATTAATATAAATTGCGAACGTAGGAAATTAATAAAAGGATGCAGTAACTCTCCAGATTTCGCTCAACTAAGGTCTAGGAAAAAGGAATTCGAACTCGAACTTGGAAATCGATACGGGAAATTAAACCCAGAAGCAGACATCGAGGAATTGAACACTGTAATTAGTTCGGTTCTAACCTCAACAGGTAAGAAATTAGGTGGATTCAGGAAACAGATTAAATTAAGCAAAATTTCAGCGGAAACAAAAAACCTAATTAAGCATAAAAGGAATTTAGATAGGGATAATAATAAGCAAGAATACAATCTAGTAAATAAGGAAATTAAAAAGAGAATAGTCAGGGATGTCAGGGATTTTAACAGCAAGCTAATAGAAAATACCATTAAGAATAACCGTAGCCTGAAAAAGTGCAAACAGGATCTTTTCTTAGGCAAAAACCAAATGATCGCAATCAGATCAGAGAGCGGAGTAATAATTAGGAATAGAGAAGAAATCATAGACAGAGTTTACACGTTCTATGCAAAACTATACGAGAACGACAACGGCCAATTCCCCGCTCTGGAATCGACACACGGCCAAAGGGTTCCTGCAGTATTGCCTAGCGAAGTAGAGGCCGCGCTAAAAACTGCAAAGAACGGTAAATCCCCAGGGGAAGATAATATTCCCATTGACTTACTAAAATGTGGCGGCCCCCCCCTAATTAATATCTTAGCTAGGCTTTTCAGCAAATGCATCCAGAACCAAGCTATACCAGAAGGATGGAATAACGCAACTATCATTTTAATACACAAAAAAGGCGACAAAAGCGATATCAAGAACTACCGACCCATTAGTCTACTTTCAGCGGTCTACAAGCTCTTCACGAAGGTTATTACAGAAAGGCTGAAGAATATCCTCGACGAGAACCAACCTGTAGAGCAGGCAGGGTTTAGGGCAAATTTCAGCACAATGGACCACCTCCAAGTAGTTGGCGAACTAATCGAGCGCGCCAACGAATATCAACGGCCATTGTGCCTAGGTTTCGTCGATTATGAGAAAGCCTTCGATACAGTTAGTCATAATGCAGTACTTAACGCTCTAAAAACACAGGGAGTGCCGGAAACCTATGTGGGACTGTTAGCTGCAATATATAAGAATGCCACAGCTTCGGTTAAAATTTTTTCAGGTACAGATAGATTTAGCATAGGAAAAGGAGTAAGACAAGGAGATACAATCTCGCCCAAGTTATTCAATGCGGTGCTTGAGGGAGTTTTCAGGAAATTGGATTGGGATACAGCCGGAGTAAGCATCAATGGTCGCTTTTTGAGTCACCTTCGGTTCGCAGACGATATAGTTTTAGTAGCTCGTGATTCAGCTGACCTACTTATCAGACTAACACAGCTGGACAGGGAAAGTAGAAAAGTAGGATTAAAAATTAACGTAGATAAGACTAAACTAATGTTCAATAGTTATTGCATGCCTGATAGCATCCCCTTAGATGATAAACCAGTAGAAGTAGTAAATAATTATTTATATTTAGGTCAAATAATTGACATGTCTGGTAGTAAAAATGAAGAGATAAAGAGACGTATGAAATTAGGGTGGAGTGCATTTGGACGGATGAATGCTGTTTTTAAATCAAAAATGCCACTCTGCCTGAAGAAAAGGATCTTTGATCAATGCGTTTTGCCAGTGATGACGTATGGATGTGAAACTTGGACACTGAACGCCAAGATGCAAAATAAAATCCAATGCACTCAAAGAAGTATGGAACGCTGTATGCTTGGCATAACGAGGAAAGACAGGAAGCGGAACACGTGGGTGAGAAATATGACAAGGGTAGTGGACATAGTGGATAGAGTGAAGAGATTGAAATGGCAATGGGCGGGTCACGTAGCTAGGAGGATGGACGAAAGGTGGACAAAAGAAGTGCTTGAATGGTACCCGAGAGAAGGCAAAAGAGTAAAAGGAAGACCGCAAGGAAGATGGGTGAACGAAATTAGGAAAATGTGCGGAATGAGATGGATGAGTGTTGCGCAAAACAGAGACGAGTGGAAGCGTGTTGGAGAGGCCTTCATCCAGCAGTGGATGGCGAATGGCTGTAAATGATGATGATGATATATATATATATATATATATATATATATATATATATATATATATATATATATATATATATATATATATATATAAAGATTATTCAATTCGTTTCAATTCGTACATATACGAATTGAAACGATTGTATTTATGTTTTTCTTATATGTATACGCTAAAAAATGTTATCACACTTTGTACCTCCTCAAAAAGTACGTATCAATTAACAATTTAAGCGTAGTAATTTTGAATGTAACTGAAGAAATTATTTTATAATATTTTTAGGTGATTCATTATTAAAAATTTTAGATTAAGTATCTCAATGATTTCGTGTACTCTTAGCAATATTTTATAGAAATGAAAAGCAATTACATACATAACGGAAAAGTCTCATGCTCAACAATTCACATGGACAAACACTCGACTTTAGATTAACGACCGATCTAACGAACATAACAATCCAAAAGAGAGTCATCTGGAAAGAGACACACACACACACAGTCTCGAGTAGAGAGTGCGTAACGCGCGACAGGGGCGTCCAATCGCGTCTCGCTAATTGAAAAATGCATTTAATTTTAACGGGAATTTAAATTGAAATCCACGGTCGAGAGGATATGCGATGCTGTCGCCGCTGCAATTACATATTACACGTAAACGTACACGTACATACGTACATATGTATTTACGCACACACCGTTCCGTACGTACATATTTTATTTTCGGTGTCGCACGGTCGAGACAATATGCAAATGAGTCGGGTGATGGCCGTGGGACAAGACGCTCACAATCGACCGTGTAACTGTTATGGAGACACTACACATTACAAATTGCATACTTGTGTATGTGTCTACAAATGTATGTATGCTTGCGTACAAATAATATACGTAAGCTTTTCACGAAAAAAATGAGGAAAAAGTGTATTTAAATTAAATGACATTGTCGTATCCGATCGCCCTATCGAACATATCTACAATCTTCTTTGAGTACGCGGAATAATTACCCACTGTACCTACTGTACATACATACATTACATTTGAACTTTTGACTTTGATTAATACTGTTATATTATTAATAATTGAATGCGTCAATTTACGCGGTATATATGTACAAATAAACTTTTCACGAAATACCGCTTACAAACATGATGAAAAAGTTTGATTATGCCATAATTATCGCCGTATTTTCCGCTAACTACATAATTGCTCACATTCGTAGCAAGTACTGTTCCATTTAAAAATGAACCATATTAACTAGATCGTATTTTGTTCATTCACCACAAATTGATCTCCAGCTGACTATTCATCGCACAAACTACGACAGAAGACAAGTGGAACGAATTAAAAAAAATGTTTTTTTTTTTATATATGCAAAAACGCGTCTAGATTTGATCAACTTGTCATCTTTTGATTGTACCAATTCAATTACGTATCAACAAAAAATTCAGATGACCTTTGACCTTTTTAACATGAATTTATCTCATACAAGCAAATTATCAGACATGATACTATTGTAATTGAAAAATTAATTTTCAAGCAAACCTTAATATCAAGTAAGATTAATATATTAAATGTATAAATACACAGGAAGATGAAAATTAAAAAAAGAACAAGCCTTTATATATATATATATATATATATATATATATATATATATAAGGATGGAATAACGCAACTATCATTTTAATACACAAAAAAGGCGACAAAAGCGATATCAAGAACTACCGACCCATTAGTCTACTTTCAGCGGTCTACAAGCTCTTCACGAAGGTTATTACAGAAAGGCTGAAGAATATCCTCGACGAGAACCAACCTGTAGAGCAGGCAGGGTTTAGGGCAAATTTCAGCACAATGGACCACCTCCAAGTAGTTGGCGAACTAATCGAGCGCGCTAACGAATATCAACGGCCATGGTGCCTAGGTTTCGTCGATTATGAGAAAGCCTTCGATACAGTTAGTCATAATGCAGTACTTAACGCTCTAAAAACACAGGGAGTGCCGGAACCCTATGTGGGACTGTTAGCTGCAATATATAAGAATGCCACAGCTTCGGTTAAAATTTTTTCAGGTACAGATAGATTTAGCATAGGAAAAGGAGTAAGACAAGGAGATAAAATCTCGCCCAAGTTATTCAATGCGGTGCTTGAGGGAGTTTTCAGGAACTTGGATTGGGATACAGCCGGAGTAAGCATCAATGGTCGCTTCTTGAGTCACCTTCGGTTCACAGACGATATAGTTTTAATAGCTCGTGGTTCAGCTGACCTCTTAGATGAAGAAATAAAGAGACGTATGAAATTAGGATGGAGTGCATTTGGACGGATGAACGCAGTTTTTAAATAAAAAATGCCGCTCTGCCTGAAGAAAAAGATCTTTGATCAATGCGTTTTGCCAGTGATGACGTATGGATGTGAAACTTGGACACTGAACGCCAAGATGCTACATAAAATCTAATGCACTCAAAGATGTATGGAACGCTGTATGCTTGGCATAACGAAGAAAGACAGAAAGAGGAACACGTGGGTGAGAAGTATGACAAGAGTAGTGGACATATAACAGAGACGAGTGGAAGCGTGTTGGAGAGGCCTTCATCCAGCAGTGGATGGCGAATGGCTGTAAATGATGTATATACATGATGTTTATATATATATATATATATATATATATATATATATATATATATATATATATATATATATATATATATATATATACACATACATATATATATATATATAGAATTCGCGGGTTGAGCGAGCTCGGTGCGGACGTGTGTTTGTGTGTTGTTCCCGATAAGTATGTAGAATTTTGTGTTAAATTGGAGCTAAAGAGGAGGTGCTGGGATGAGTATGTAGCTCTTCTGGCGCCTCGCAAGTTAGTACATATTCAGAATCATTACCTATGCTTGATTTCATATTTTTTAAATGGAATTTAAATTTATAATATTTTCATATTTACATAATTACCCACATAATTTCGATCACATTTCTTTTGATAATAATTTACTATTAACGTCGATTGATTTATTAATGATAGTATTGATAATATTTAACGTTGAATTATTTCATATTTAATATTGAGTGAATGGTTTGATATTTAATGTTGAATTATTTCATAATTGATTATTTAATGTTGAGTGTTGAATTATTTCATAATTGATTATTTAATATTTAGTGTTGAATTATTTAATATTTAGTTTTGATAATTTAATATTTGAACGAACAAGCAGGGTTTGTAAAAGGCAAAGGGACGAGGGAACAAATACTGAATATACGTCAACTCATTGAAAAATGTCGGGAGTTTCAAACTCCAGCCGTTCTTTGTTTTATAGACTATAAAAAAGCTTTTGACTTTGTGAACTGGGACTATCTGTGGAAAGTTCTACTGGACATGGGAGTCCCCATGCATCTTGTAAAGATAATACATAACTTGTATAATGATAACAATGCAGTAGTTCGAATCAATTCGCTAAACTCGACAAATTTTCGAGTACAACGTGGAGTAAGGCAAGGGTGTATATTATCTCCAGACCTATTTAATATATATGGAGAGTATATAATGCGTAGAGCACTGGATGGTTGGAAGGGTGGAGTGTCCATTGGTGGAAAAAAACTATCCAATCTTCGGTATGCGGATGACACAACGCTCATAGCTAATAATCATGAAGAAATGGCCGAACTGATCCGTCGTGTTGAGACAGAGAGTAATGTGCTTGGCCTCCAGATAAACCGCCCCAAAACAAAAATTATGATAATTGACCGTCACCAACAGCTGCAAAACAACAACTCAGCTTTAAACGGTATAGATGTGGTTGATAATTTTGTCTATCTGGGGTCACTCATATCTAACAACGGCGGCAGCGAATTGGAAATACGGCGCCGGATTACATTAGCAAAATCGGCAATGTCACAACTAACGAAGATTTGGAAGAATAGAGCCATTACAACTGCTGTCAAAATCCGTCTCGTGAAGAGTCTCGTTTTTTCTGTCTGCCTTTATGGTGTCGAGACGTGGACCATGAAGGCGGCGGATAGACGGAGAATCGATGCCTTCGAGATGTGGTCCTGGAGACGGCTACTGCGCGTGCCTTGGACCGACAAACGCACGAATGTGTCTATTCTTGAAGAATTGAAAATCAAGGATAGATTGTCAACAATATGCCTGAAACGTATATTGCAGTTCTTCGGCCACATTGCACGAAGAGGTGAGGAGAGCCTGGAGCGGTTGGTTGTGGTTGGTAGCGTCGAAGGCAGAAGAGCCAGAGGCAGATCCCCCGCACGCTGGACTGACCAAGTATCTGCAGCGACGGGCGCTTCCACGGTAGCAAGTCTTCGCCTGGCCGAATTTAGAACTGAATGGAGGCAGCTGGTTGACCGCACATCATAGTCACGATCCTCAGTGATGAGGGAACCGACAGCAATATATATATATATATATATATATATATATATATATATATATATATATATATATATATATATATATATATATATATATATATATATATGTATATATATATATATATATATATATATATATATATATATATATATATATATATATATATGTATATATATACACATATATATATATATATATATATATATATATATATATATATATATATATATATATATATATATACATATGTGTCAGTGGCGTGCGGTCCATGGATGCGGTGGATGCGGCGCATCCCCTATAACTTTAAAAAGCCAAGAGTATTTTTAATAAATATTTGAATTTCGCTTCGATGTATTCTTATTGATGTACGTGATTATGATGTAGTTTATGAGTATATATATATATATATATATATATATATATATATATATATATTTCACATATCACGTGTTTTTTGTTACATGATGCATTATATAGGATCTTTTGATAATTTTTATTAAGGATTCGCATAGGCGGGCGGGCGGCCGGCCGGCCACAGGCGAGTGACGCTGGCGAGTAGACGCTGACTGAAGTGCGCCCGCGTCATGGATTCGGAGTCGATACCGATCCCATTTGCGCATGCGCACTATGAGGCTGTCTTATTCGCGCGGACGCGTTGACACTTGTTTAACCTCTACGGTGGATTCGGTTTCTCTGTTTGCTTATCTATTGAGTTTCACTTGGAAGCCGCTGTTGATCGATATTTCCGCACGCTACGCCCCAAGTTATTTATCAAAAAGCTAGCCGATTCATTTCTTTAGACGAAGTTAATCATTTATACTGTAAGTTGGTTATTTTTTACTTTTGAATTAAGTTTTCATTTTAATTAGTTTCGTCTAACTTTATTTTTAGTTTACTGTTCCACTACTTACGAGTTTTCATTATTGCCTTTAATATGGATATCGAAAATAACAATGAGAGTGGACTTGTCGTCGAGATCAATAATAATTGCAATTGTTTAATTGAAAATGTGCTGAAAAGAAGATTTGCTTCTCTCCCATTTAATGAAAAGGAGATTATTGTTAAGAGCCCCAAACCCACACCAATATTAAATATTCAGTCTAAAACAAAAACATTTAAAAGGTATTTTAACACAGAAACATACGAAAAAATTTCATGGATTTGTGGATGTGCTCACTTAACGAAATTATTCTGTTGGCCATGTATTTTATTTTCTCAAGAAGTGAATGTCTGGAGTAAATTTGGATTTTCTGACCTAAACAATTTAAGTAAATCGCGCAAGAGACATGAATGTTCTCAAGCTCACATATGTTCTGCTGCTCAATTTAAAAAATTTGGAAAGGGACCTCGTATAGAAAATTTTTTAAGTGCTCAATTTAAAGCAAATATTGAAATGCACAACAAAGAAGTTACTGCAAATAGATACATTTTGTCGAAATTAATAAGCGCGATCTGTTTTTTAGCAAAACAAGAACAACCTTTACGAGGACATTTTGAACACCAGGAATCGTAAAATAGAGGGAATTATATTGAATTGCTGTATCTGTTGAGTGAATCAGACATAAAATTGAAAACTCATTTAGATAACTCTACGGTGTTTACTGGATTATCGAACCATATACAAAATGACTTGGTATCCGCAATATCAAAAGTCTTGCTAGATGAGATTAAAACTGAAATACGTGCATCAAAATTTGTTTCCATAATTGTGGACGAATCTACAGATATCAGTCGCAAAGCTCAGCTATCTACTATTTTTAGATATGTAGATGAAAACAATGAAATTCAGGAGAGATTAGTTGGATTTGTCGATGTTAGTCCCAATAGAACAGCTAATTCTCTTTTTCAGCACATACGTGAGACCTTGGAAGAATTTGGTTGTTTGGACAAATTAATTGCACAAACGTATGATGGAGCGGCTGTAATGTCCGGGGAGCATAATGGAGTGCAACGAAAAATTCGAGATATTTGTCCTAATTCTTTATTTGTCCATTGTTACGCTCAGAGATTGAATTTAGTTTTGTCGCAATCTGTTAACCATATATCCGGATGCAAACGTTTTTTCAGCCGTATGTTGTCATTTTCAACTTTTTTTTGTAAGTCTTCAAGAAGAATTTCCCTTCTCGATTGTCAAATAAAAAAACGATTTCCCACTGCTGCCCCTACACGATGGAACTACAATAGCAAAATTTTAAATATGGTATTAGAATATCAAACAGAATTAATGGAAATATTTAATCAAATAATTAATGATGAAGACGAATGGGATACTGATGCTGTCATAAATGCTGAAGTCCTTCATCGTTATTTAAAAGAGTTTGAATTCAATTTCAATTTGCATTTATTTTCTGCAATATTTAATTCGGCAGATTTTTTATTTGAAATTTTACAAAAAAAAACCTTTGACATATCGTATTGCGTAAGTGAAATTAAAAAATTTGTAAAATATTTAGATAACAAAAAAGACGATTTTGATTCATTGTGGAACAAAGTAATAACTAAAAATTTTAATAGAAAAAGAAAATATGCTGAATGTGAAGAAGATGTGAAAACAACGTATAAACTTCACTATTCTGAAATTTTAGAAACTCTTTCAGTAAATACAACCAATCGATTTCGAGATATCGAAAATTTAAAATTTCTTTTAATTTTTTTTAACGTCAAAAAATTTAAAGAATATGAAAATAATTTTCCAGATATCCTATTTAAATCACTCCACCTAACTTATGGAAAATAATTTGATTTGATGAAATTAAAAAGCGAATTAATTTACATGTACTCAACGCAAGATTTTCATTTGAAATCTATAAATGACGTAAAGGAATTAATTGTGAAAGATGATCTAATAGAAGTTTTGGAACAAGTATTTAGTTTAATACAATGAATTTGTACGATACCTTCCACGAGCGCATCGGCTGAACGATCATTTTCGACTATGAAAAGAATTAAAACGTTCACCAGAAGTAGTCAAAGTGAAGAAAGACTCTCTGGTCTTACTAAAATTGCAATCGAAAAGAAAATAATGTCAAATTTAAAAAACAATAAAAAATTCTATGATGCGGTTATCGATGAATTTTGTAAAAAGGAACGAAGAATAAAATAAAATTTTAAAAAATAAATTGGTCGGTTTTTTTTTTCAAACAAGAGACAGCATCCCTTGTTTGAAAAGTCACCGCACGCCACTGATATGTGTGTATGTATAAACCGGATTACCGGATATATAAGTAAGATTACCGGAATTTCAATATTTCAATTTAATCTCAAATTTGCTGGTAATCCTTTATTATTATATTTAAAACCCTCTTCAGTCAACCTGTCACGTAATGTCTTCCGACGCAGATCCTGTTATTCTTTTGATAACATTGACCTGTTTAGATTTGCATAAAGTATTACATAATCTCATTTCCTTTTTTCCAATTCCTGAATCACCATAATTATTCTATCATGTCATAACAGGACAAAATAAGCACAATTTTTGGCGTACGACCACTTACATGTGGATTTAAGTATTATTGAAAAAAAAACTAGCAAAATTCACCACCCATTAAAGGGGTGCGTCCAAACGCGATGAAGATTTCGAAAAATACGCTGGTACTCCAGTAAGATTGCTAAAAAAAATTCGTTCTTGCTGGTTTCGCGACGCGGATTAAAAAAACCCCAAAACCTTTCAAAAACTTAACCCCCTAATTCGTAACGAAAAACATTAACCTGTTGACAATGCATCGATACATCGGTTGTTTCATCTGCCATAACATATCAACGGCCATTGTGCCTAGGTTTCGTCGATTATGAGAAAGCCTTCGATACAGTTAGTCATAATGCAGTACTTAACGCTCTAAAAACACAGGGAGTGCCGGAAACCTATGTGGGACTGTTAGCTGCAATATATAAGAATGCCACAGCTTCGGTTAAAATTTTTTCAGGTACAGATAGATTTAGCATAGGAAAAAAAGTAAGACAAGGAGATACAATCTCGCCCAAGTTATTCAATGCGGTGCTTGAGGGAGTTTTCAGGAAATTGGATTGAGATACAGCCGGAGTAAGCATCAATGGTCAGGGAACACAGCTGGACAGGGAAAGTAGAAAAGTAGGATTAAAAATTAACGTAGATAAGACTAAACTAATGTTCAATAGTTATTGCATGCCTGATGGGTGAGAAATATGACAAGGGTAGTGGACATAGTGGATAGAGTGAAGAGATTGAAATGGCAATGGGCGGGTCACGTAGCTAGGAGGATGGACGAAAGGTGGACAAAAGAAGTGCTTGAATGGTACCCGAGAGAAGGCAAAAGAGTAAAAGGAAGACCGCAAGGAAGATGGGTGAACGAAATTAGGAAAATGTGCGGAATGAGATGGATGAGTGTTGCGCAAAACAGAGACGAGTGGAAGCGTGTTGGAGAGGCCTTCATCCAGCAGTGGATGGCGAATGGCTGTAAATGATGATGATGATATATATATATATATATATATATATATATATATATATATATATATATATATATATATATATATATATATATATATATATTCAAAGAAGTATGGAACGCTGTATGCTTGGCATAACGAGGAAAGACAGGAAGCGGAACACGTGGGTGAGAAATATGACAAGGGTAGTGGACATAGTGGATAGAGTGAAGAGATTGAAATGGCAATGGGCGGGTCACGTAGCTAGGAGGATGGACGAAAGGTGGACAAAAGAAGTGCTTGAATGGTACCCGAGAGAAGGCAAAAGAGTAAAAGGAAGACCGCAAGGAAGATGGGTGAACGAAATTAGGAAAATGTGCGGAATGAGATGGATGAGTGTTGCGCAAAACAGAGACGAGTGGAAGCGTGTTGGAGAGGCCTTCATCCAGCAGTGGATGGCGAATGGCTGTAAATGATGATGATGATGATGATATATATATATATATAAAAAAAATTATAGACCTATTGCTATTATCTCGGCTATTCCCAAAATTTTTGACATCATCCTTCACCGTTTGATTCTTGCGCAGTTTAAAAGATTATTGTGTGATGAGCAACATGGTTTTACACCCTGTCGTTCCACTACCACTAATCTCGCCTGCTTCACACATTTGATCATGTCTAAAGTTGACGTTGGTCAGCAAGTTGATGTAGCCTACTTTGACTTTCGTAAAGCCTTTGATCAAGTCAATAATGACGCTCTTTTGATCAGGTTAGCTGAAGTGGGTTTTTCAACGCGTCTTCTTAAACTCTTTGCTTCTTATCTTAGTGATAGGAAGCAATTTGTTAGATATGGTCTTTATGAATCTCCTTCATTTTTTACTCGATCTGGTGTTACTCAGGGGTCCACTTTAGGCCCATTACTATTTACAATTCTTATTAATAACCTCCCTAGAGTTTTATGTAATGCATCATGTCTCTTGTTTGCTGACGACGTTAAATTATTTTTTGCTGTCAAGGATGAGAGGCAAGCCTCTCTCCTTCAAGCTGATATTAACGCTGTCTTGGAGTTCAGTTCTAGTTTAGGCCTTGAACTTAATTTAAACAAATGTGCAATTATGAGCTATGGACGTGCACATTCACTCTATTGTCACGGATATTCCATTAGATCCGTCTTGTTGAAGCGTGTGGAATCTATTGTCGATTTGGGTATCACTTTTGATCCTCAGCTCACCTTTCACAACCATATCAAAAAAGTCGCTGACGTTTCCTTTCGTCGACTTGGATTTGTTTTGAGATATGCAAGATTATTCTCCAATCCTTTGTCTTCTCGCTTGCTTTTCAATTCGCTTGTGAGAAGTAAGCTAGAGTATAATGCGATTGTGTGGAATCCGCATGAAGGAAATTACTCTCTGATGATTGAGAAAGTGCAAAAAGCATTTCTTCGTTTCCTATATAGGAAAGAATATGGGTATTACCCATATCTCTACCCCACTCCTTTCCTTTTGGGCATGCTTGGGTATAATTCCCTTGAACTTCGGAGAAACTTCTCATTAATTCGTTTCGTTCTCCTGCTCTTACGTGGTAATACGTCATGCCCGTTGTTGCTGGAGCAGTTGGGGCTTTATGTCCCTATTCACTATGTGCGTGGTAGACATCATCATTTGCTGGCTGTACCTCCTGCCCGCACAGTCCTTTTTCGAATGGCTCCTATTCCAAGAGCTATCCGACTTCTTAATGAAATCGTTGCTGCCGAGACTGAATGTGATATTTTCCACCTTAGTGAGCGTAAATTGTCGGAAATTACTCTAACCCATTTATCTGGTAGTCTGCGCTCATCATTGTTTTCATGATTGATTGTGATTTATGAGTGAAAATTTGATTAACTCTCTTCCATTTGGGCCTTACAGGGATGTTTTGTATTTGTAGTTGTTTCTTACATATTTATTGAAACTGGCTGTAGGTGCAAGGCATTCCTTATGCTATATTTTATTTGATATTTTTACTTTATCTGTTATTATAAATGCCATTTTTTATGTATGTATGGATGTATTCATGTTTTTGTTTAATTGTTATTTTGTTTTTTTTTCTTTTTTGTGTTATATTTTTTGACCATTGTGGCGCTTTAGGAATTCCCGTTATGCCACAATGGTCTGTTTAAAATAAATAAATAAATAAATATATACATATATAGAATAATACACCCATTATATGTGAATCATACGCAAATGTAAAATATATTTAAAAAAAAAAACATTTTATTTATATACTGCTGTATACTTTGAATATATCTTTCCGGTTACTGTAACGATACGCCACGTACATATTACGGGACGTATGAATGTGTCCATATTGAATGTACTAAAAAATATTTTTCTTTTTGCCATTTACGTGCAATTTGCAGTTTGTGCTGTACTAGTATAAATGAACCTTTAATCTGGAGATAGTTATATGCTTAGATACCAATTAAAAATAATTTATTAAAAATATATTCGAATATTTCTATGCACCGTGATTGTCAAGTTCATGAGCTAATTCGTGTCCGTATAATACCATACCAAATATTAAACAAGCATGTGATGATTCATGCTCATTTCAATGAGCCTGTTGAAGCCAATCAAATTTCATCCAAAGACCCACTTGGAGTGAAATTGATTTCAAATTTTACAATTCGGCAAGTGAGATTTTTCAGCTATTACGACCTTTTGCTTAGTCGGAGCCGCTTGACCTATATAAAAATAATTTATGTTATTAGTACGACGCATACAGATTATCGTACGCTTCCCAATCACTCTGGATAAGGAACATACAATATAGATATACATATGTATGTATGTTAAAAATTTTAACATACGAAGCCGAATTCTCGCGCTCTATCTGTCGCGCAAGTCACGCGTCTCAGAAACAAATGTAACGCAACCACACCAAAGCGATTTTCTAGTGGAAGGTACGATACATCTGTATGACCCCACATCGACAAAAGCGACCGGAGGTCAAAATACCAAATGGAGGTCTCGAATTTTTGAGACAGATACATACTAACGGGTCGTTATTGACTTCGAATGCGCTCCGTCCATTGTTGTCGACGTCCACAATGGATTCTTTCCTGTCAAAGTGAGGACATTTGGGTCACTGTGCCGTCGCAGCATCGTCCGTTTAATTGCTTCGTTCTATGCACCGACTATCCGACGATACAGTACGAGTTAAATAAGCCAAGAGAATTAAATAAATAAACTTGAAGAGAAAAGAAAGTTTCGTAGGTGTTGTCCATTATGAACAAAATCGTTGTACTATATTCTCCGATTCCGCTTGTCGTCCTTGTATCTATGTAACTTCGACTACATGTAATCGACTTTCTAATCGTAAGAATATTCAAATTTCATATTTAAAATTACATACATATACCTATGTATATGTGAAGGTACGCAACTGTGAGAACTCGTCGAAAGTAAATATACGTACATTTATAGGTATATAATATTTTAAGTTAATTATATTCAATGAAATATTTATAAAAGTTTAAGGGAACTAATTATTTGGTGGGTTAAAAATAACTAAAATGATCAGTTAAAAATTAAGATTAATGATCCTTAATTTAAATATTAAACAAGTGATCAGCTAAATAATACAAATGATCATTAAATATTCATTTTTCGATCAGTAAATAACAATTTTTCTATCAGTAATTAATTAAATAAGTGATCTCAGATAAATAATATGAATGATAAGTAAAACCAAAGAAATTATAATTTTTGACGGTTGGATGATGCGCGTCGCCCATCTTAGATCTTAGCAGCCGACACTTATGTATTTAAGGGTCAGGTAAGGTTAGGTTAAGTTAGGGTTGGCCCTATTCATTTAAGATTAGGTTGTTAGAATCGGTATTTATTAATTTAATGGACACGCGAAAACTGAGACAGGGAGACTGAAATGAACCTGGAGCGAGGGGCGAGGACCGAGGGGGTTGAAAACAGAGACGGGGTCAATATTTGTTTATGAACGATGTTCAAGTTGTTAAAGCCGAGTCAAACACATATCCGAGAAAAAGTGAGCCAAAGGGAAAAAAAGCCAGTAGCGTCAGCAAGTGAAAGGAAGCCAGTTGAAAAATGAATTTGAAGTCCAGGAGAAAAGCGAAAAATCAAAATACCAGTGAATGTCAGATTTTATCAACGCGTGGTCCAGTGTAAACACAGAAACGCACGCGGGTGGAGAGTACACTACCGAAAACGATCCGATATGGCAACATTGGCTCTACTTCATCTGACAGAATGCGTAAAACTGATCGTTTCATTTAATAATTGATCATTTATTTTAAAATCTTATCATTTCGTTTTATATACTGATCATTTTGGTTTAATTACTGTTCATATTATTTAAATAATTATCATTATATTTAATAACTGATCATTTATTATATTCACTAATCGATCGATTACTTTTACCCACCAAATGATTATTTTTTTTATCAAAATGTGAATTTTTAACTGATCGGTTAAATAGACTCCAAAGTTTAACATTACAAAACGACTAACGTACTGTTATGTACATACATATGTACATTTGTACGAAACTGTAGAAAATGGGTTCACGAAATTTGATTATGCTATTTCCTGTCATTTTAATTTATGTATACACATCTTTAAAAAGTGGTATTAATTTTTTTTTATTTAAAACTATCAACATACATATGTATATTGATTCAATGTTCGTAGTAATAAAATGTTGAAACACAACGTAAAATCATAAGTATGAATATTATATTTTAAAATTTACAATATCGGCGAAAACACAGCGATGAACGTGGCACATGGTTTTTTTACTTTATCTACATACATGTACGTAGTAACAATAAATGAAGTTTTGTGATCATGCGAAAATTCGAACTCGAGATTTTGAGTGAATCGAACTCAGAATCGATTACTGATCACGTTTTCATGATCTAGAAAAAATGTGTGTGTGTGTGTGTCTGTGTATTTTAGGGATTTTTTGAACACCGTTAGTCCTATCGAACTGAAACTTAGTATCGGTTACTGAAATTCTTATCGACATGACATAGATTTTTAAGTTGACTGGAAATGGTACATCCCCTTATATGTAGGTGTCCTCTTTTTTAAGTTTTTGAATTCAATTATCTCCCAAACCACTAACTCAATCGGACTGAAATTTTTTTACCTGTACTAGAAATCTTTATAACATAATATTTTTAAATATTTTTATCTGAACCGGAAATAGTACTTTTACTCTAGAGAATCGAGATTTTTTATGTTTTTATCAGAAACCGCTTTATTTATTCTACTGAAATTTCATATCTAAAAGTTTAAAATTAATACCAAGTTATTTATAAAATTTGGTAAGCATCCGTCCACTGAAAGTGGCAGTTTACTCTTGTTCGATTTTTCTTCCACTATTTTTTTCGACCCCTTAAACATGTGTGCTCGTCACTAAAAAATTCAAGTGTATTTCTTGTAGTAATGTGATGAAAATAAAAAAAAAATATTAAATTTTATAAACCGGAAGTGGGATTTTTTCCTCTTAGAAAGGTCAAAAATGTTGTGCCTACTACTCTGTCCACACCCCTGAACGTATCAAGCTGAAAATTTATATTTGTATTCTTTATGTACGAACTTAGAGCTGCTAACGTTTTGGTCAGAATTCGTAAACCGGGTGTAGTATTTTTTTTTTAAATAATATTTCATTATTTTATTTTGACCTTTTAAATTATTTTAATATTCTTGATATTTATTGTGTATAATAAAGATATGTGTATAGTAAAAAAAATAAAATCACTAAATTTAATGAACCGGAAGTGGAGTTTTTTCCTCTTAGAAAAGTGAAAAATGTTGTCGCCTGGAATCTGCCCACACCCCTGAACGTATTAAGCTGAAAATTTATATTTGTATTCTTTATAAATATTTAATGTGTATAATACTGATAGTGATTTTAGGAATTAAAAAAAATTTGAACAAAATTTGACAACCGGAAGTAGAACTTTTGTCTTGTGCAAGTTTCCATACATTTGCGCTCAATATGTATCGCCATCATAGTTATTAGTATTTTAAATCTGTCTGTAAGGTTCAATATCGAATTTTGTTTAGTAACCTTCTTATATTCCTCAAATACAATAGATAAAGTCATGGGTTGGTCCCACCCGATTTTTTTTATGATTGTGTTTAAATGTTTTTTTTTTATCCTTTTTTTTGTAATTTTTATTTTTGTTCTATCTATTTATTTTTTGTTTTTCTCCCTCTCTTGTTTTATTATTTTGGCCATTGTGGCGCATTAGGTTCTTCCTGTAATGCCACAATGGTCCAAAACTTTTAAATAAATATATTTTTTTTTTATTATACATCAATTAATCATGCACACTCGTACAACAGATTGCTCCAAAGTGACGACTGTGTTAAAAGATTAAGAATGAAAGAAAAAATACATGAAAATATATATACATATATGTATATTTATAAAAAAATCAAATCACACTATCAAGTGTGATTTGATTTTTTCGTCGAGCTTATCAAAACTCGACGAATTTGCCCACCTTTATGTTCTTTTTTATATTTTCTTCCATCGGCTGTCCATTTTTCTAGTATATTTTATTGATCTTGCCCTTTTTCATTTTTATGTATTGGTGTTGGTGCAAGCGAGATGGCAAGTGCGCCACTTATGCGCATAAGTGGCGGACTCTCGTTTGCCGTCCCGTTTGCACCAACGTTTCTGGTGTACGCTCACAGAAATTGAACAAAAGTCTTTCTTAGCAATTACCGCTCGAGTTAGTACGTTTAGATAAAAATAAAAAATATGAAGATAATAAACCAATTCTTATGAACGTGGTGAAATAAAAACTGACCAAACAAATGCAAAATAGCACAGATAAAAAATCCGTAAAAAAATATTTTTTTTACTTTTAAAATTCACTAGAAAATTAATTATATTATTTTAAAATCAATAAAAGAATCACAATCAATAGAAAAAACATCTGACTATTTATAACAATACTCACTTTGAGAACAGCAATACTAGATTTTGAATTAAAGACCGCAAAAGCCAAAAAACTGTAAAAATTGCGCATATTTTTAAACCCTCATATCTCGTAAAGGAGACCCAAACAACAAAAATCATGATCATATTCGAATTCAGTGGGTCAAACTTAGTAAAGATCGGTTGGTCTCTGCTCTGGTAACTCAAAAACGTGATTTTTTGTTGCTCAGTGCTATCGTCAAATGGCCGATCTTGAATTTAGATCAATATATGTAATAATCGTAAAATATAATAATTAATTCGAATTCAATCCTAAATTAACTCTTCAAAGAGTAAACAATAATTTGAGCCAGTGAGCGATTGCTGTAAAACATATTGTACATAGACATGTAGCGCAGTTTGAGAATACTCGTTTATGATATTATAAAAATGATGTTACGTGGGTGGAGTGTCTGAATAGCGACGTCTGATCATGTTCGGCGCCGCGTCTAGAAGAACGTCGTCGTCATGGCAACGGCGTCGTAAAGTGGCGTAGCATCGTGGCATAGTGTGAGTGAGGCAGTGGCTATTACCTCTTAAAATAATTTTTGTTATTTTTTTATATACAAAATCGGATTTTTCCTACTTGACAACATTTTTGAAAACTTATAGTGCCTCTATTATTTTTTTCTGTTGACACAGATGGTTGTATTTGTTTTTATTTGATTGAATAAACATTAGACATACAAAAAAATAATAACTGACTAGCATACCTCTTTTAACTTGGGTAGTATTAGTAATTAACTGTGAGATTTTGGTGTTTTTACTAAAAATCTTTAAAAATGAAATTAAAAACAAACCGTAGGACTTTGAACCGAGGTATGTGTGGCTCAAAATGTTGGAAATTATGTAAGCTATCAACGCTTCAAGGCTTTTTATCGACCTACCGGACATCCTGTATATTTATATATGTACACAAAAAAATATTTACAAAATATGTAATAGCTAATAAGAAAAATAAATCTTTTCAAACCATGAAGGAAGAGATGAAACTCAAAATTACCAACACGGAAGTGAAACAAAGGACTCTATCATGCATTAGAAATTGGCATTTGAACATAAATAATAAATCATTTTAACAATTTTTTTGTTTTATTTGACATTAGAAGTTAAAATTGAAGTCGCTTGTGAATAGCGGTCTTTGTTCGGCGCGCTCCTTCAATTAAGTTTTTACACCGTAATTTTAATAATTGGCAAGACATCTGCATCAGTGATATCTTAAAAGAAAGGGCGTGTTTTTGAAAAGGTTGCACTTCTTAAAGAAAATTTATTTATTTTTTTAAATACAAAAAAAATATCAGATTTTTCCTACTTGACGAATTTTTGAAAATTTATTGTGCCTGTCATGCTCTTTTCTGTTGACACATATGGCTAATAAACATTAGAAAAACCAAAAAATAAACTTTAGCAGTATTATCAATTAACTGTGAGATTTTAGTGTTTTTACTAAAAATCTTTAAAAATTAAATTTAAAAAAAACGTAAGACTTTGGACTGACGTATGTATATCCGGTTTAAAGTGTTCTAAATTATATGGGCGATCAACCCCTTAAGGCTTTGCACGTAGCTATCAAACAACCTGTATAATACTACGGATGAAGAGCGCACGTGTACCAAAGTGCAGTCGAGTGCAACCAGTCGCGTGCGCACTATACAAGGTCGCGTTAATGCACCGGACACAAATATCTCAATAACAATAACTGCAATATGAGTGCGTATACATCTCTCATACTCATAGTGCATATGTATATATGTGATATGATTATGCGAAAACATCACTATATATATTTTTTTTTAAATATAAAATATAACATTCTAAAGTTCATCCGCTTTAAGATGACACTAGTCAAACGAACGTATGTATGTAAAACGAACGTATGTATGTACATAGGTAAGATGACACTCAAACCAGATATGAATGTTACTTGTTAGAGATGCTTTCATCCAACAATTGGTGGTGAACGACTATAAATGATGATAATCTAATGTATAATTTCGAAAGTATCATATGTATGTATGTATTTATTTATGTATGTAAGTTTTGGTACGAAGAATCTTTGACGTTTAATTTAATGAAAAAACAAATGAATATTCAAATAAAATAAAACTATTCAAATAAATTTAATAAAATGTTTACAATTAGATTAACCATGTTTATATTACAAATTGTACCTACATATACAACATACCAAATTATGTATATAAAAATCTGTTTATCAAGTCACATAGTATGTAACATGTTTTCGTCAAAATGCTTGTTTTTGAAAAGCACCCACCCGTAAAGAAAACTCACAATTTCAAAACAGCAATAATAAATGTACACGTGCGATTAACACGTGAAAAATATATGAGATTACATACACACAAGTGTATATACAAGTTAACACATATTATAAATGCTTAAAATTGAAAAACTGAAATAAATATCAAACATTACGATATTTATCAATGCAATACATATGTACTTCGCCGTACAGTTCGCATAGTTCGTCGCCGTACACGGTTGCAATCGGTCGATGTGCGTTATCGCCTTATCGCGTTCGATATAACATTTATAAATTTTATAAATATATAATAATTATTATAATAAAATTTAAAGTTGCAATAATATAATATAATAAGTGAATATACAACAACAAAATCAAACTGCTGCCGCGCTGTTACCGGCGCGGCGCAGTTTTGCACCCGTTCTGAAAAATGAACACAGATAATCCAGTGCCACTGGCGCAGCAGTACGATCCGTATGATCAACTTACACATCTATGCCAACAATATGAAATCAGATGCAAACAATATGAGATAACTATAACCGATTTAAAGAAAAGAATTGAAATAATGGAAAAAAAATCCAGGCCTTCTACATCTATGTAAGTTTTGGTACGAAGAATCTTTGACGTTTAATTTAATGAAAAAACAAATGAATATTCAAATAAAATAAAACTATTCAAATAAATTTAATAAAATGTTTACAATTAGATTAACCATGTTTATATTACAAATTGTACCTACATATACAACATACCAAATTATGTATATAAAAATCTGTTTATCAAGTCACATAGTATGTAACATGTTTTCGTCAAAATGCTTGTTTTTGAAAAGCACCCACCCGTAAAGAAAACTCACAATTTCAAAACAGCAATAATAAATGTACACGTGCGATTAACACGTGAAAAATATATGAGATTACATACACACAAGTGTATATACAAGTTAACACATATTATAAATGCTTAAAATTGAAAAACTGAAATAAATATCAAACATTACGATATTTATCAATGCAATACATATGTACTTCGCCGTACAGTTCGCATAGTTCGTCGCCGTACACGGTTGCAATCGGTCGATGTGCGTTATCGCCTTATCGCGTTCGATATAACATTTATAAATTTTATAAATATATAATAATTATTATAATAAAATTTAAAGTTGCAATAATATAATATAATAAGTGAATATACAACAACAAAATCAAACTGCTGCCGCGCTGTTACCGGCGCGGCGCAGTTTTGCACCCGTTCTGAAAAATGAACACAGATAATCCAGTGCCACTGGCGCAGCAGTACGATCCGTATGATCAACTTACACATCTATGCCAACAATATGAAATCAGATGCAAACAATATGAGATAACTATAACCGATTTAAAGAAAAGAATTGAAATAATGGAAAAAAAATCCAGGCCTTCTACATCTATGTAAGTTTTGGTACGAAGAATCTTTGACGTTTAATTTAATGAAAAAACAAATGAATATTCAAATAAAATAAAACTATTCAAATAAATTTAATAAAATGTTTACAATTAGATTAACCATGTTTATATTACAAATTGTACCTACATATACAACATACCAAATTATGTATATAAAAATCTGTTTATCAAGTCACATAGTATGTAACATGTTTTCGTCAAAATGCTTGTTTTTGAAAAGCACCCACCCGTAAAGAAAACTCACAATTTCAAAACAGCAATAATAAATGTACACGTGCGATTAACACGTGAAAAATATATGAGATTACATACACACAAGTGTATATACAAGTTAACACATATTATAAATGCTTAAAATTGAAAAACTGAAATAAATATCAAACATTACGATATTTATCAATGCAATACATATGTACTTCGCCGTACAGTTCGCATAGTTCGTCGCCGTACACGGTTGCAATCGGTCGATGTGCGTTATCGCCTTATCGCGTTCGATATAACATTTATAAATTTTATAAATATATAATAATTATTATAATAAAATTTAAAGTTGCAATAATATAATATAATAAGTGAATATACAACAACAAAATCAAACTGCTGCCGCGCTGTTACCGGCGCGGCGCAGTTTTGCACCCGTTCTGAAAAATGAACACAGATAATCCAGTGCCACTGGCGCAGCAGTACGATCCGTATGATCAACTTACACATCTATGCCAACAATATGAAATCAGATGCAAACAATATGAGATAACTATAACCGATTTAAAGAAAAGAATTGAAATAATGGAAAAAAAATCCAGGCCTTCTACATCTATTCTAAATAGGAGCAAAAGTCTTGACAATATGAATAAAGACTACCACACGGATGAAGAAGAACTTGAAAATGAACTTAGCCAAAATGCAGAGAAAAGAAGTAAAAAAAGAAAAATAGATAAAGTATTATCTTCCCCGCAAAATAACCTGAAAGAAACACAAAAACAGCAAACCAATAAACCTAACAAACAACCACTTCCACCGCCTATTTATGTGAGCAATGTTATTGACTTCAATAAGTTTAGAGCTCATCTATTATCAACAACAGAAACACCACCCATTCAATGTCAATTTAAATTAATTTCAAATAATAGTATCAAAATCACTACACAAACCGAAGAAGATTATCGCAAAATCAAAAAAACCCTAAATGATTTAAAACAACGTGAATGTAAAGACAACGAAAACCCCCTTCACAATCTAGAGTACCACACCTATCAACTCAAGAATGAAAGGTGCTATAGAGTGGTTGTTAGAGGTTTACCGCCATCAACAGACGTTAATGAAATAAAAGATTCTTTCAAAGATAAAGGATATGAAGTGGCCAATGTGGCAAATATTATGAAGAAATTTACAACCGATGGTGAAAGAAAAATAAAACATTTCCCACTATTTTTTGTAGACCTGGTGCCAAAAGAAAACTGCAAAGAAGTATATGGTATTAAAGAACTTCTACATTGCAGAGTAACAGTTGAACCACCAATGAAAGTAAAAGACATCCCTCAGTGTACAAACTGTCAACAACTTGGGCATACAAAAAAATTTTGCAATCGACAACCTAAATGCGTCAAATGTGCCGCAGACCATCACACAACAAAATGCAACAAGCAGAAAAATGTTCCCCCAACTTGTGCCCTGTGTGGCCAGCAAGGACATCCAGCTAGCTACAGGGGGTGTGAGGTCTATAAAAAAAAGATAAAATCATCACAACCCAAAAAGGTAACAGTAACGCAACGCGTACAACAAAATAAAATTGAAGTTGTTGATAAACAAACAACTGCGGACAAAACATATAGTGAAGCAGCTAAGTCCCAAGCAGACAAAAGCAAACAAGATATCGGGCAGAAAAATAAATCAACTGAACCTACCATCGGTGGCATGATGCAGTTGCTATGTGACTTTCAAACTGAAATAAAACAACAATTCAACTGGCTCATAACCAGAGTGGAAAAAATTGAAAATCATTGGAAATCACCAAGTAAACATAATAAAAATGACAGATAATTCCCTACGCATATTAACATGGAATGCAAACGGACTCAATCAGAGAGTCCATGAACTTGAAGTGTTTTTAAAGACAAACAACATCGATCTAGCACTAATATCAGAAACACACTTTTCACAAAGAAGTTACATAAAGATAAATGGATACTCAGCTTATTGGACAACACATCCTAGTGAACGAGCTCGCGGTGGTACTGCTATTTTAATCAAAAAAAATATCCAGCACTTCGAACAAAAAGATATCAGAGAACCATTCATGCAAGCTACTATCATCACAATTAAATATGGCAATGCTGACTTAAATATTGCTGCAGCATATTGTCCTCCAAAGCATACTATCACAAAATACCAATTTATAAACATCTTTAATTCCCTTGGGCCAAGATTTATTATTGGAGGAGACTACAACGTTAAACATACAGCTTGGGGATCACGACTTATAACTCCTGGTAAAGGAAACAACCTTCTATACGCGATTCAGAGCTCTTCGTGCGAGTATCATTCCTCACAAAAACCAACCTTCTGGCCGACCGACAGTAAAAAGGTACCAGATTTAATTGACTTTTTTATATCCAAAGGAATAGCCCCAAACCACATTGAGGTCGAAGGAATAGAGGACCTTACTTCTGATCACACACCAGTGCTGATGACACTGAGCACACTGGTAATTAAAAGAATAAGGAGACAGAACCTGACAAATAAACGCACTAACTGGGATATGTTCAGAAAAAAACTAGACCAATCAATAAATTTAATAGTGAAACTTAAAACTATAGAAGATCTCGAACTACACACTCAAAATTTTATTGACTCTGTACGAGAGGCTGCGAAAGAAGCTACACCTGTACCAAAAGAAAAACCAGACCAAATCATTAATTACCCCATGGAAATTAGACAATTGATTAAAGAAAGACGTAGAACAAGACGAATATGGCATAGATCCCGAAATATTGCAGACAAAAGAGAATTTAACCACATAAGTAACAAAGTTAACCGACTTATTAAAGAGCACAAACAAAATTGTTTTGTAAAATATTTGGAAGGTTTGGGCCCTGCAGCTGATAAAAATCATTCACTATGGAAAGCAACTAGGAAATTCAAACGACCAATTCTACAAATACCACCTCTGAAAAATGCACAAGGAGAGTGGATAAGAAGCAACAAAGAAAATGTTGAGCTGTTTGCACAACACTTAGAGACAGTATTCCAACCACACAATATTCAATCTGATGCTGATTATACACCAATGTATCAACCACAGCAACTAATCAAAACTGTCACCCCTATGGAAGTAGCTAAAGAAATAGATGACAACATAAATCCTAAAAAGGCACCTGGAATTGACGAAATCTCACCGGGACTATTCAAGGAACTTTCGAAAAAGGCTATTATCATGCTAACATACTTATACAATGCATGTTTCCGGCTCAAGCATGTGCCAGAGTGCTTCAAAACTGCTCAAATCATAATGTTGAAGAAACCAGAAAAGTCACCCGAACAAGTAACATCATACAGACCAATATCCTTGTTGCCTGCGATCTCTAAGCTATTCGAAAAACTATTATTAAAAAGACTCAAGCCCTTAATCGATGTTCCCGACTTCCAATTTGGATTTAGGTCGAAACATTCTACCATCGATCAAGTGCACGGTGTTATTTCAAAAATAGAGCAATCGCTAGAGAAAAAAAAGTATTGTCCGGCTGTATTTCTTGATGTCTCACAGGCCTTCGACAGGGTATGGCACGAAGGACTTATCCACAAAATCAGCAAGTCATTACCTGGAAATTATGTCAAATTACTGGAATCATACTTATCCGGACGCAAATTCAGAGTTGCTCATGAGGAGGCATTCTCTAACTTTTTCACAGCCTCTGCAGGAGTACCACAGGGAAGCGTAATAGGGCCTATACTGTACCTGATATACACTGCTGACATCCCGACAAGCGAAGAGACATTCATTGGAACATTTGCAGATGACACAGTCATTATGTCATCGAGCGAGTCACAGGAGGAAGCATTTGAACGCCCGCAGCGTGCACTGGACAAGATCAGCAAATGGACCAAGGACTGGAAAATGAAACTCAACGAGCTAAAATAAATGCAGGTCACATTTGCACTGCGACGAAATAGTGTCAGCACTCAGACTTTCATAAACGGAATCCAAGTTCCACAAGCTTTGTCAGCTAAATATTTAGGACTGCATCTTGACTCAAGGCTTACGTGGAGGCATCACATTAAAAAAAAATAGAACAGATTCGAATTAAACAAAGAGAAATGCATTGGCTAATAGGAAGACACTCCAAATTAGACCTACAATGCAAAAAACTGATATACCAGGCAATCGTGAAGCCAATATGGACATATGGCATACAACTGTGGGGATGCAGTAAGCCATCCAATATCGAAAAAATGCAAAAATGTCAAAACCAGTTTTTGAGGATTATCACCGATGCATATCGCTTCGTCACAAATGAAGAGATCCACAAGGACCTTAAAATCAAAAAAGTAAAAGAAGTCATCCGAGAATGCGCCGGGAGGCACGAGTTGAGACTGCACCGTCACCCTAACATAGAAGCGTTGCAGCTATTAGACACAACTCACCAGCAGAGGCGTTTAAAGCGAAAAAAGCCTCACGAATTGGTGTTCTGAATGTGAGAGATTCAGAAGCCCAATTCACAATTTTGGGGACGGAGTGATGATTCCGTAGTGCCCGTACATGATCTGAAGAGCAACGATATCGCTGGTGATGATTTATCGGAAATCGATAAGATGGCACCAAAAAAAAAAAAAAAAAAATCTTTATATTACAAATTGTACCTACATATACAACATACCAAATTATGTATATAAAAATCTGTTTATCAAGTCACATAGTATGTAACATGTTTTCGTCAAAATGCTTGTTTTTGAAAAGCACCCACCCGTAAAGAAAACTCACAATTTCAAAACAGCAATAATAAATGTACACGTGCGATTAACACGTGAAAAATATATGAGATTACATACACACAAGTGTATATACAAGTTAACACATATTATAAATGCTTAAAATTGAAAAACTGAAATAAATATCAAACATTACGATATTTATCAATGCAATACATATGTACTTCATCAGAACAATACCAATTTTAAACAATATAAAACTCTGCTTTTTTTCTTTCATTTTGTATTATTCAAGGCAAATCGTCAAGGCTTATAATAAACAATCGTCCAACGTAACGTCATCGATAATGACCGATTGTTCTACCTTCTGCCACACACAATCAACACCCGCAACTAATCATCACCTTGTTTAAAGTTTTATTCAATTTATTACGTTCGACCAATAAATAATATCGATCGCAATAAGACGTGTGCTATTTTCACCGCACGAAGACGTATTTTCAATTGAGTTGATTTTAACAAAAACATTGGAACTAGTGAATAATATTTTTAAATATCCTACATATTGTATATTGAAAGGAAGAAAATACGAGTCGTTTACAAGTGTGCGAATCGTGACGTTAATTCGCCTTCATGATTAAAAAAAACATCGGTGTACTTTTATATATAATTATAACATAATCGAACAAATCATTTGACACAATTGGTTCATAACATCTTCTGCTTAGTGGGCCAAGTCTGTTTTGCCGTCGACGAGGAAGCGAGCTGGACCACTTGCCAGACGACGTGTGAAATTCGTGTTGAAACCGAAACAATCGTATCGACACTATTTGCGAAACGAATTTCGACACATGTTATATTCGCGATTGATGCGCCGATTTTGCTTTAATTTTGTTCATGATTGTAGTTCATGCTCGCTTGCACAATAGCCTACATCTAAAGATATTTATATCACTGAATAACAGTCAATATCAGCACTCATCTAACATTATATGTATACATAGGTAAATACATACATACATGTATGTATGTAAGTATCAATGGAAGAGAGACTAGGCTAGTCCCCTAAAATTTAAAAATACGCATCAAAAATTCAATTACAATTATCGGGATATGTTACTGGGAAGGCACTTTTTTAAGCTGTTGAATGGGATAATACACAATCCTCAGGTTCTTAATGAATTAAGGTTTTATGCACCCTGTAAATTCAAGGACCTGAGGAATCGTGATTTGTTTGTTCCTCCTGTGGCTCGCACAAATATGTTGGCAACGGTTCCTATATCTGGGGCGATATATCTGCTCAACCGGATTGCTGGTAAAATTGACCTCTTCAATATAAACTATGCTAATCTGGTTGAGTGGTTGTTGAGGAATGCCAGTGGTTGATTTTGCCAATTATAAATGTGAATGATTGTTATTTTTATGATTATAATGATGTTGTATTATTATTGTTATTATTATAAGTTATTATTATTGTTATCATGTTATTATTATTGAATAACTGGTCACAGTGACGCGTTGGAGCTCTCTGTAACGTCACTATGGCTAATATGTTAAATAAATAAGCGAAGTTCAGAATCCAGAATTGGTCCTACCTGAGGTAGTGGACTGTTATCGTATGGTCCGCCGCGTCGTTCACTTGTACAGACTCGCGTCTCAATTCTGTTTCATTCGCGGTACTTGCAAATTATTATGTATATGCATCGAAATCAAAAAAATAAATTTTAATTTAATCGTCTCTTCAAGCAATAGTGGAATTTTCACTAAGAATTTTCTGACTCGGATCACGAAACGATTCCCTCAGAGCAAATCAGTGCGAAGCGGGCGGAAATAAATAACGAGACCTTGGAATGTTACATTCTCGATTGATTGTTCGACAAATCACTCAGAAGATTTAGTTTTTAAGACAAACAAGATGATATTAAGAAAGGTAGGCTACTTAGGATATTTCTGTTAGCACGAAAATGAAAATTTGTACTCATCAAGTCAAGACAGATTATTTATTATTCAGAAATTAAAAATTATCCATACCAAGTCCTGTGTTTTAAAAGTCAACGCACGCCACTGGCATGTACTTCCTTTATCTATGCATACATTATATTATCATATATATAAAGACGGTAATCTGTGTGTGTGTGTGTGTGTGTGTGTGTCCTAACTCTTGCCTAACATAATGAATGAATCGATAAAAATCGATAAATTCATTTTTCGTCGAGTCGACTTTGCCGCGACTCAAACCACTCATCTCAAATAGCATGAATATAGGTGTAAATTGAGGTAATGGTAACGAACATCACCGAAAATCCAATTCTTCATTTCGCCTTTTTTTTAAACATTAATTGAAATATTCCTTCTCGCCATATAAAAATACGTTATTAATTATGTATGTATGTTTTATAGTTTATCAACGGGCACAACACTAGTATGTATGAATTACACAAATTGTTTTTTTTTTATATTATCATACATTTTATGATAATATTTAAATATATGTACCACTTTTGGGCGACTAAAATTAAAAAAAAAAAATTGTAATGTAATGATGATCATTTCATCTACTAATTCTGTGTAATAAGATTGAATTTGCTCGGATTATCTTCAAAATTAATTATTATTCAAATTATTAAACCCAAACACATTTTTTAAAAACCATGAAAACGTGATCAGTGATCGATACTTTGTACAAACCAATCAAGATTGATAGGCATACATACCTATATATGTAAAGTAAAAATGACAATTTTTATGCAAATAAATATGTATGTACAAAGGTACGATTCATCTGTCAAATTTGCATTTGGACGAGATAAATTTTCCAGTGGCGGAAACGAGTTGGAACAATAAATAAAAATAAGTCACGAGAGTCACTCGCACGCAAGTCTGACCTCAAATATTGTTTCCGAACCGAACTGATCGGATGATGCGAGTATTAGGCCAAACGTCATGAGTGTGTGTGTCATGAGTATTCAACATGGCGGCTGTGTGCTCATTATTCAATTGTACGTTTGCGCAATAGATCACTTGTTTCACAATTAGAGGCCTTGGCGTTTTCGAAAAAATGGCGATCGCCAATAACCACAAAAATGCAAAACAAAAAACTCCTCTAAAACAAACACATTGAAATAATATGAACATCTTGGACTTGAAATACGATATCTAAAAATTTGATTTTGACAAGCGACAGCAAAACAAGCATTGTGAAGAAAAACGTGTGATTTTTTTTAATGATATTCAATATGTGGTAATTTTAATAGAATACAATCACTTTTACTATTTAATAGTATATAATTAGATAATAATAAAGTAAAGTAAAATTTAACATTTCAAATTATTTAAGTTTTAAAAAAAATATAGAAATCATCATATAAGAATTAAAATTTGCAATTTTTCCCGGTTTAGACAAAAATTTCCCATCATAAAAGATTTCCCGAATTTTTTGCATGATATATAAAAAGATATGGAAGAAAATTTTGCAAAAAATTACTCAAGAAGCTACGCACACATATGTATATATGTACATATGTACATTAGGTCGGAGTGAAAAATGCAAAATTAAGATGTAATGAAAAACAATTTAAAAAATTAATTATTTTTTTGTGTTTAAAATAGTTTCCGAAGACGCTCGCAAGAACTTTTACTTGTAAAATAAAGCTGGGAACACTTTCGCCATGTAAATAATCGTTGGGAACGTTGCGCCCTTTGTATGGGAGTTTCTGATAAAGCGGCGATTTTGAATTCTCGTTAATCAGTAAAAACCTATCACAATTAACCGAACATAATTTCAAAAGCGGACCAGTACACGATTTTTTTAAATAATAAAAAAAATATATTTTTTAAAAAAGATGAATAAAAACCACTTTTTAGAAATTTTATCGAGATAAATTGACTAGTTGGAGGCACAGGATATTGTGTAAAATGAATGATTTCTTTTTTATTTCACGGTTCCTTGACACGGGAAGTTTTCCACAAGGTCCATCATGGGAAATCCTAAATTCGCATTTTTTTGCTCCGGCCGTATCTATGTATATATATACATACTTACATATGTGATCGAGAGCATGATACAGGGGGACTAGGTGATTTTTACGGTACGCCACTGATATGTATATACATACATATATATAATATGTACATACATTTCAGTGGCGTGCGGTGAAATTCTCTCTCTCTTTGTCGTACAGGCTTATTTAATGTGCGCGAGTAGGTACAAGAGGAACGGGCTGTCCCCCTGTATCCTGCTCGCGCACATTAAGTAAGACTGTACGACAAAAAAAGAGAGGGAATTTCACCGCACGCCACTACTACATTTGTATAACAAATGGATTGATATTCAAAAGGCGACATAAGACACTCTCTGCCGATGGATACGAATTGGAGACGAACTAGAATGAAAAATACAATAATTATAACAAACATTCAAATATCATGACTTTCACGTAATTTTTTTCCATACTGTATGTATACATAATATTATATATAAGTATGAAAGTAAAATGAAAATCAGTAAAAACAAAAATCTTAATTATATTTGACCTTGAACTATGCGTTCAACGTGCGTGACCCATGGATATTAACTGTTTTTCGCAATTAAAATAAAACAAATTCGAATAACGGTTAATTTTTATATTAATAATAATAATTAGATATGGACATATATGAATGAAGTTCACCGCTCACCGAACGTTGATCGCTGTAGCCGTGCAAAAATTCAAACCAACAAATGGAATCAAAGCGGTCTTCTCCGATCGTGTTGTTGTTTATTGGAGATTTTTAGCTCATGAGTGAAAGTCATGCATGTTTTTTTTTCATATGCGCGCAAGCGCACAATCAACAATGGCACGTGACGAATGCAATAAATTGGAAAAGTGGATCAATTGGTCGTCTCAGAAAATCGATTCACTTTTGCTCGATGCAACCCATAATCAGTGAAATCCAAAAAGTTCATACTAGGAATTGCAATTTACCGTCAAATTTCATAAACCAGTAAACGGTTAAAGATTTTTCCTATTACCGATATACCGGTTTTTACCGATAAATGAAAAAAAAATGATGGATTAGATAACTGTATGTAGTTACTCTTTCTGAAAAAATTAACCTAGATTGAAACGTAAATAATTAAAAATAAATAAAGTTGAATATCGAAATAATAAATAATAAATAAACTTAATTATTTAAAGTTTGGACCATTTGAAAGTTTCGTTCACAATTAAATCAACCGTCTGATCACATTTATTACGATCTGTGTTGGCAGTGAATTTATAAATTTGAAATTGCCATATTTATTACTGAAATTAAACAAATTCCAAACAACCTAATCGATTTTTAATGTAATTTTATACAATTATATGCCAATACATATACATATATGTATATGTACTCAATCCGCGAAGATATTACCGGTAAATTTTAAATTTTACCGGTTTCTGGTAATTACCGGGAAATTTAAAAGTTTACCGGTATTTACCGATGACAACAAATTTTTGGTTTACCGGTAAACCAATATACCGGTATTGCTATCCCTAGTTCTTATATGTACACCAGCGTTTCTCAACTATTGGTACACGCATCTCAAAAAATACCAAATAAACATAAATCAATTTCCAATTCTAATAATCATAGACGTTATATTAGTGTATTTTAAGTTATAAAAAAATTAAGTAGAAGAGTGGAATGATAAATTTTTATAATACGAACTCTTATCCACTAATTGAAAACAATATTCATCTACTTACATATAGATACTTATTCAAATTAAAAATTAACACGAAAATAAGTAGATTTCTTTAGAGATATTGAATAGAATACGAGTCAACGATTATGAATAAAATGTTAATCGAAATCTGACAAATTCGCTAACTGCGCACGCGCTGAAAGCTCCATTTGTCATTCGTTTCAAATGAAACCGCAGTTTGCGGGTTAAACGAGGCTAAATTCAAATGTGGCATCAATTAGCGTTTTTTTTTTCTTTTTCAAATCTCCGACCGTCGCTTTACCGTTAAGACGCACTCGGTCCGCGAACGAGCGAAACACCTAACGGCAAAGTCGTTCCGATCCGATCGACTCCAATTCACTCTGACAAATGGACTAACACCGCAAACATATACTCATTCAATATATGTATGTACATATAAGAAAATGAAGGAAAACTAAAGAAAAATAAATCTATGCAAGTAGAGTCCACGTCACTCGCTCTGGCGATCCTTTGCGTCGAAGCAAGATTCGCAGTTGTTTTTGTTCCCTTATCATTTAGATATTGGATCTCCCTGTTTTATATTCATGTATTTGTACATGAATATAAAAAAAAAAACATTTCGAGTGCTTGGTGACCTTAAGAATATAATTGATATAAACAATAAGGGACCTAAAATAGATCCTTGAGGCACGCCAGTATGATTTAAGTATTCAGTTGAAACCTTGTTACAGTAAAAAACATATTTCTTTGTTAATAGATGTTAACAGGATATTAACAGACTCAAAAAATATCGAATAAACCTAGACAGCTTAATTTTACAAAAAAAATCTGGTCAAAATACCTTCTTGAAATACGTATAGACAATATCAACCAGTTCTCCGACATCCAGTGATTTAATAACAAAATTCGATAGACAGAGTAAATGCTATGGTATATCTACAGAGTACGCGAAAAATATCTACAAGATTTAAAAATCACAATTCAATCGCGAAAATCATGTTCACGGTGAAAATTTTCAATGTCTGCTGGATCTACGTGATTAGAAAATAAAATTTTCATCGGAAAATTGCAATGAAACTTGAACGCTTTCACAAGTCGACCTAATTTTCCAGAAATTGTCGTTCACTAACAAAATACATATGTATATCTACTATAAATTTATGACTGCCAGAGAATGTATGAACGAGTTGTCAACGACCTGTCAACTCCTATTACGACGAACAAAAGTCAAGTTGACTTTATTGCATTATATGTGTATACATACATATGTACATATATTTAGTATACACAACTCATTGACATCGATCGATATCGAATCATATTTGCGGCCGGTTTAAATGCTAGTGTCAACACGACATAATTTTACATAATAACGACACATTAACATAAATTATGTATCTATCAAACTACATACAAGACGAGCAAACTACTAAAACAACGAACAGTAAAAATGAAACGGTAAAAGAAATAATGCAAAAAGAGTCGCAGTATCGAAATACAAGGGTGACCTTTGTCGTCTTGTCACCTGTCTGCGATTCAATCTTACATTGTGCATAAACTATTTTTTTATCAACCAGTCAGCAAATATTCCATTCTGAATACGATCCTATAGCACTCGTCTCGTACTGCCAATGACACGCAGAAAGTCTAAAAAATATATCAACTCAAATTACCACAATTCTTAATAATAATCTTGGCGATATTTTTTTCTTACGTCAGTCTCAATAATAATCAGCAGCACTACTAATTTCAGCGTTCCATATTTTTGTATTATTGATAAAAAATAAGTTTTTTTGACCTCTACATCATAGACTAGAAGTTTTTATACTTATTTAATATTCAAACTAGCGTGCGATCAGTTTAAGTCAAAATATGAATAATAATTAATTCATTGTAATAATATCTGTCGGAAAAGTTCAAAGAAACTTTTGAATATTAAAGATGAACTCTAAATAGAATATTTAAGATGAACTCTAAATAGACATTAATTTTATATATAAAGGCGGATGACACCGATTTTAAATCAAAAACTTAATTTTGCCATTGATGAAGTATCAAAATTATGATCCCGGCTTAAACTAATGTAATTAAAAATATTACTAGAGGCTTGGGCCGCCTTTATATCATTACATAAGTACTTACGCGGCCCAAGTCTCTTAGTAATATATTTAATTACATTAGTTTAAGCCGGGATCATAATTTTAACTGAAATCCCAATCATTGAAATCTTTTTGATTGAAATCCTAATCATGAAATCCCACACATTTTATATATTTATAGTTTATACTGCTGTACATTTGCTATTGAAATATTGTTTAAATTGCCTTTTTATTTTATTTTATAATTATTTTTTATATTTTAGTACATTAGGTGTTTTTATTAAACATTATTAGAGAGAGCTTCATCCAGCAGTGGATGGTCAATAATTGTAAAAAAAATGACGATGCTATATAGCTAACGAACTGATGTATGGATGCTGAAAATAATATCAATAAACAATTTCAACGTTCATATTCATAGAAAAATTACCGTTTCTAGAAAATTGGTCTTATTGTTTGATCGTATCGCTTTTTCTGGTTCCCTCAATTCGAACTGTTAATCCGAATTAAGTGTATGACAACAACAAATCGAATGCATTCTTCGTCTGACCGAGTCTATTGTGAAATCGTTCACCTGAGAACGGTGAAAGACACTCGCGAGGCGCAGTCAAAACGCACAAGTTTGCTCATTGGAAAGACACGTTTGGGAAATTCCATGAAAACTTTCAGAAAATTCAATGTAGTTCTTTAAGATCATTCATACATACATTTTAATGAACAATCGACAGCTGAGAAATTTTCGGATTGTTTATATGCGTGATAATTTGTGATTGCACCTCGTATTGGGTTACTAAGTGAGCAGCGAATGGAATGTATCGCAAGTTGTCGGTATTGTGCGTCGAGCGTTAAACAAGGATAGTACAATATAATATAGCTCGAGAGTAAGGGAGACAAAACGATATTATAGTAGAGGTGGGGGTGAACGGTCGACGATTGTATTTAGGGTTGGCACATAAGATAATACATATGCACATATTTAAAAATAAATAATCAAATATATCCTGACTTAATAGCCCAATACTGATGTATATTGTACATACATATTAATTGTGTATGTATGTATTTAAAAAATCATTGTTGAAACGAAAACAATATTATACATATATATGTAGTTCTTTAAACGCATTTGACTTTCGATCTTTTAATTGATACATCGTGCTTACGAAATACAATCGAGTGGAATAATCAATCTGATGACCCTAATCGCTACAGTGTGTTTTTGAGGTGAGTTTGCGCCGCTATATGTACATATGTACATATGTACGTGCACTACTGCGAAAACACGATGATGGTCTCCATCATCAGGTAGCCGATTTACATGCCGATGCTCAAAATCAAGGGCGTCTTCAAAACCGGTGAGAGCATGCGAAAGTTCGATCAAAACAAAATAAAACACGATAATATGTCCTAAAATGGCCATATTAGCTTCATCAACTGGACACAAACGAATGTATGTACATAGAAGTAAAACTACTGATTTTACGCCCTTAATGAATAAGCAAATTACATATTCATATATGTATGTACATATATATGCATGAGACTAAACACAAATTCATTGACCCAACAAGCTAGTCTGCTTTTCATACATAGTAATAAATTCCGAGAAAATATTATATAAATGAAAGTCACAAACATAAGCTTGTGACTGACATACCTAGCACAAAATCGATGTTCATTACTTTAATTCACTATATAAACGCGTCAAATTTATGACAGGTTGACCTAATTCCATTTAAAGAAGACCTTCCTAGCCCTACTTTGGTGTACATTGACAATATTCATTGCGTGATCGATTCAAAATTAAAAGTTTTAAGCGTGCTCCAATTTGAAAATGTACCTTATTCCAGGAATCACCGGAGCCAAAGGATCAAAATCAAGAATCATGACCATGACAGACCAATTTGGGACCATCCTATAGATACATACATATATACATGTATCGTTTAATAGGCGCCTCGTCTTGGAACGTAGGTGTCTATCGAACTTTATTTGGTAAGTCGGAAACCTCTATCGACCGTGAGAACCCCAACACTGATATAATTGGTTGTTCTTTTTTTAGACTTATTTCCCTGTAATACGTTTCTATTTCTGATGTAATTGTTAAATTATAATATACTATTTAACAACAAATTATTTTTTTTGGGTTAACTCTACATGATACCGATAACTCAAATATACATATGCAAATAAATAAACTGTCTTTAATATATAAATCGTTTTTATATGTTTTTTTTTTCATATACATACATATATATATGTATGTATATAATAATTCGGATCAGATTTTAAAACATCGAAACGTATAATTATCTCAACTTCAAAATCCTAGAGCACATTCCTTGATCGAAGGATTTCTCAGAAACTTTATCTACCTGCAACGGCAATTAAAATGTGCATATATAAAATCATATGTAGTAGTAATACTGTCGAACATCAATAGTTAGAATTATTTATAAAAATACCAAATGTTCAAATTCAATTTCAATTTTACTACATGAATAAAAAATCAAATTTTGTGTCTTCTGTTGAGTTTAGAAAATCCTTTTCAATACTTGATCTTCTTCGATAAAAATTAAATTAATTACATACGTCACATGTACATATTATGTAACAAATAAATAGATTAATTGCTTATCACTAAACTCATTTTAATTGAAGGGTGTGAATGAGTCAAAGTTTTGGAATTAAAGAAAAATTAGAATTTAGAAAATATTTATAAAATACTAGTGGAAAGGAACTGATCATGAACCAGATACTTGACTAGATAATTAATTATACTTATTTTAAAGCAATAAAAATCACAATCAGAAAAACACCTGACAATTGATTCCAATACTCACTTTTGGCACAGCAATACTAGATTTTGAGTGCAAAATCAAAAAATTGTAAAATTTCGCATTTTTTAAATCTCTCATATCTCATAAACGAAAAGAAACCAACAAAATTCATTATCATATTCAAATTCAGTGGGTCAAATTTAATTGATATTGATTAGCCTCCGCTTCGGTAAGTAAAAAACATGACTTTTTGTTGCTCAGTGTAATTTTAATTTTAATTTTTGAAATCTACATTCCTGTGCACACAAAAATAGCATAAAATATGTACATTTTAATTTGTTTGTTTTACTCAAATCATAATATTTTAAGTGCCTCATTAGTTACACTATCACTTGCACTTTCAGTTTTACTTTAACCGGATGTACATATATGTATATATATATATATATATATGTATATATATATATATATATATATATATATATATATATATATATATATATATATATATATATATATATATATATATATATATATATAACTATAGTGTATAATGAACACCAATAAACTGATGATATCTTCAGCCACCATGATCAGGTTAACACTTGACTTACTGTGCTAAAAAATTCGCTGGCCATTGTGCCAAGCGTCCAGTTGAAAATGTGCGTTTATGTTTAATTTAAATATGTTTATCAGTATTCAACCGATGGAAAGAATACTGTTCGGAATTGTACAGTGGTAGTTCGTCGACCTCAATTGTTTCCCTAATTGATGATGTCAGGGAGCCTGACATCTTGACATCTGAAGTTGTAAATGCCATAAAGAAACTGAAATGTAAAAAGTCTCCTGGCAGCGATGGTATACAAGCTGAACTTCTGAAAGAGCTTGGTGAAACTGCGATAAAGGCGCTATGTAATATGTGCAACAAGATCTGGGTAAACGGAGTATGGCCGAAAGATTGGGTCAATTCAATATTCATTCCCTTACACAAGAAAGGATCTACAAAAAAATGCGAGAATTACAGGACCTTAGCCTTAATATCGCACTCTAGTAAAGTATTGCTGTATATAATTAAAGATCGTTTAAGCAGTTACCTTGGATGGCAAATACCGAACGAACAAGCAGGGTTTGTAATAGGCAAAGGGACGAGGGAACAAATATTGAATATACGTCAACTCATTGAAAAATGTCGGGAGTTTCAAACTCCAGCCGTTCTTTGTTTTATAGACTATAAAAAAGCTTTTGACTTTGTGAACTGGGACTATCTGTGGAAAGTTCTACTGGACATGGGAGTCCCCATGCATCTTGTAAAAATAATATATAACTTGTATAATGATAACAATGCAGTAGTTCGAATCAATTCGCTAAACTCGATAAATTTTCGAGTACAACGTGGAGTAAGGCAAGGGTGTATATTATCTCCAGACCTATTTAATATATATGGAGAGTATATAATGCGTAGAGCACTGGATGGTTGGAAGGGTGGAGTGTCCATTGGTGGAAAAAAACTATCCAATCTTCGGTATGCGGATGACACAACGCTCATAGCTAATAATCATGAAGAAATTGCCGAACTGATCCGTCGTGTTGAGACAGAGAGTAATGTGCTTGGCCTCCAGATAAACCGCCCCAAAACAAAAATTATGATAATTGACCGTCACCAACAGCTGCAAAACAACAACTCAGCTTTAAACGGTATAGATGTGGTCGATAATTTTGTCTATCTGGGGTCACTCATATCTAACAATGGCGGCAGCGAATTGGAAATACGGCGCCGGATTACATTAGCAAAATCGGCAATGTCACAACTAACGAAGATTTGGAAGAATAGAGCCATTACAACTGCTGTCAAAATCCGTCTCGTGAAGAGTCTCGTTTTTTCTGTCTGCCTTTATGGTGTCGAGACGTGGACCATGAAGGCGGCGGATAGACGGAGAATCGATGCCTTTGAGATGTGGTCCTGGAGACGGCTACTGCGCGTGCCTTGGACCGACAAACGCACGAATGTGTCTATTCTTGAAGAATTGAAAATCAAGGATAGACTGTCAACAATATGCCTGAAACGTATATTGCAGTTCTTCGGCCACATTGCACGAAGAGGTGAGGAGAGCCTGGAGCGGTTGGTTGTGGTTGGTAGCGTCGAAGGCAGAAGAGCCAGAGGCAGATCCCCCGCACGCTGGACTGACCAAGTATCTGCAGCGACGGGCGCTTCCACGGTAGCAAGTCTTCGCCTGGCCGAATTTAGAACTGAATGGAGGCAGCTGGTTGACCGCACATCATAGTCACGATCCTCAGTGATGAGGGAACCGACAGCAATATATAAATATGTTTAATTTAAAATTATTCAAAACCTGCGACGATTAATATCCATTCAATCAGTTGATCGGATATTAATCGTCGAATAATATAAAATATGTGCAAGAAATGAAAAAAATTACGATTGATGTAGAGCCGTCATTCCGAGGCAGATATCATTCTCACACTGGCCGTTGAGCGCGGCGCGTACTGATTTCCCCCCTCTCTCGCATATGTGAGGCACGTGTACAAGGAGCTTCCTGCGAAAATATTTCTTTTTATTGATATTGATCAGCTTTTTTTATTTGGTAATGACATAATTCGAATCATAGAGGTTTTTATAAGGAATACACAGAGTATGAAGACTCTGCATTCAGTATATTTGGAGAAATAAGATATGATATAAGTCTTGGTCACTTGCTATCCATCATAGTGCGGCAATTGTCAATATCTGAGAGCTGAGAGAGACGATGGTATATAAGTTTACTTAATGATGACACAAATTGATGGCACTTTAAACGTGTTGTTCTTTTATTTATTTTTACTTACCTCCTTTATTTACTAATATCTAAGATTTATTGATTGCTTGTTGAATGAATTTGAATGCAACCTTTGCAGAAGAGTTATAGTGTATTAAAAAATGTTGCAAGAATGAATTTATTCATAAAACTTCATTTTCTGGCACATGAAACGTGTGGTTTGGCACCCCTCAATTTACTTAATTAATATTACGTCACACAATTTCCCTTAGCGAAATCATACTATATGAATATTATTCTTTATTTTTAATTAAAATACCAATGAATATAAAACAATGATGATTTCATAATATATACATATTTCCTAGTTAACATGCAAGCGACACAACTCGTCAAATACATAGGTATAACCGATAATGCGTATCTATATCAAATATAGGTTTCCAACTGGAGATACCATTTAACGCGCACACACACACCTGTCTTTATCGCAACCTTATCGTGAATTTTACAATAGTTTACACTTTGTATGCATGCATATATGTAATTTATCTCTATATTATAATTACGAAAGTAATTGTTACACGTGTAACAGTCGGCAGCTGACAAATCCAGATCTCGTGCTGATTGTGACGGCGACAAATAAATTGTTGCATTCTGTTAAGTTGGTGAACTTTGGGATGCGCTTTGTCGGAGTTGTCAACCGTGCAACGCAAGCGGTGCGCAACCTTTGGGACACGCTATGTTTCGTGCCACGGGGGACGATGATAGAAAACAGTCACCGCATTAAAGGGATGCCGAAATTAAAAAGAAAAAAAATTAACACTAAAATGTATGCGTGACAAAGGTTATTAAATCATCATAGTTAACCTCGTGTACTTTGAATGATATACAAAATCTAACTTTATTTAATTGAAAATTTTTTCATGTAAAAAATTGATGTTTAGCAAAACTTTCATCAAATCGGTCATAATAAATTTAAGAAAAAAAGATGAAACCCTCCAATAATAAAATATTTTGAACTTTTTCTTACGTAGAAACGTAGATTAATGAAGTTTTGTGTTCATGAAAAAATTTGGGGTGACCGTGAAAAAGTCGAAAATATTCGTTTATCATGCATAAATATGAAAAACGGTTAGTATGTATACAGGTAGTCCTCGACTTGCGACGGTTCGACTTACGACGGTTCGACTTACGACGGTTCGACTTACGACGGTTCGCACTTACGACCGAAAAAAAAAATATTTTTCAAAAATTGATTGATAAATCTCAAGCGGATGTGAGTTGTGAAAACGGGGAATTCTCTTTCGGAAGAAATGAAACATCGCAGTAGTTTTAAAAATTAAGTTATGACTCATTCTTTTGGGATTCGTCACCAGTCGTACGACGGTAACAAACTCATACGGTCGTTACTGTTTGTTACATAACTGTTCGTTATTGTTTTAGGATGTTTATTTTCTCAATTTCATGTTGATTAGTGCTCAAATTTTTATTTATAAGAACATTTATAATGTGTGATCAAGAAACGGGATAATGACTGATAAAGAAACTCTTGTTAAAAAAAAGAGAAAGGTGATAGACTTGAAATGAAACTTGAAGTGATAAAACAATATGATAGTGGTAAAAAATTGATGGATAATTTGAAATTATCACATTCAACGGTCTCTATTTTAAAAGATAAAGAAAAAATTCGTAAAGCCGTAAAAAGGGTCCTTGTCAGTCAAATCTAAAATAATAAATAACAAAAGACTCGGACCCATTCAACAATTGGAAAAATTACTAGTGATTTGGATCGATGACAAGATTGAAAAATGAATTCCATTGCGTCTCTTAAAGCTCAAATAAATTTATATAAAGAGTATTTAAATAAATTTATATAAAATAAAACTATTCAAATAAATTTAATAAAATGTTTACTATTAGATTAGTCGTGTTGAAGCGGTTTATATTACAAATACCGAGCGAAGCCGGGTAAAACTACTAGTATATAATAATTGTTATCATATGTTAAAAATTCTTCTTTCTCGATTTAAGGTTTGCAAAATCACTAATAAGTTCTATAAGCCATTTTTAATTGTATTGAATAGCCAGCAATGCCATATTACACAGCCTGGATTGTCCGATTGAGTTTCTTTCATAAATTTTAAGTTACTAATAAAAAATATTTTTACAAACTTTTGATTAGTTTTGTACATATGAGTGTATGACCCGAGTCATTTTTATTTCTTTCGATATTTTTAAGTCGGGGAGTGATGAATTTTGGGCCCTTTGTCAAGCTGGGCCCTTATGCTTTGCATGACCTGCTATGAGATAGTTACGCCACTGACAAAGACGCAAAAAATTGATGATCGAGCCTTAATAAAGAGACGTAAATATTAAAAAAAAAAGAAAATTCAAATGAAAACTTTCACCTCAAAGCTCAAATTCGAACCGCAGAAGACTCAAATTCTCTACAAAAATACGAGCTTTCGATCCTCCTGGGGTACACATACATAAATACATATATACATATGTACATATGTAATATAACCCAAGCCCAAATGAGTTAACTGCGAGTCAACCGACCGATAGTCCGTCTGTAACGTGTGCACACACACATAGGACAGACAGACAGACACGTCCTTAGCCGGAGCGGGAGAACCTTATTATCGACCGTCGCTCGTAGAGGTCGGCGTGAGGCTGCGAAATGCGAACGGCCGCATATCTATTTCTGTATAAGGAATCCGGAGATTTGCTGCCGCCAAGCAACAAAACAAAACTCAAGAATAAGAAGCAGAAGAAGAAGAAGAAAACGCACTTACACATACACACAGACTAGCCGTTGAGCATTTGTTTATTTGCTCGCCAACCGACAGGTAAATGCACGCGGCGCGGCTACGTACGGTATATCGCGATCGTAAACAGCTCTCAACGGGGGCGAGAGATATTCAAGTTCACATTTTGCACACACACACATGAAAATATACTTCGTATTCATGATCTACTCTAGGCAGTCTACGTTTACCTTTTTCAGATATTTATATCAACTCAAGTCGAGATTTTTCCTTAAAACAATCGTTCAATACCCTCTATATACTACAACTTCTCCAAAAAATATGTAACGCAATTAATATATTAGCCCAATTCCGAATGTTTGTTTGTTTGAAGTAACGCCATTAGATACATAATCATCATCATCATCTACAGCCATTCACCATCAACTGCTGGATGAAGGCCTCTCCAACACGCTTCCACTCGAAAACACTCCACGGGATGATTTTGGTTCGGCATAGATCATGCGTGCCACCGTTTTTTTTTTGCTTGTGCAAAACTATCTTAAAAAAACAGCGTCTGCACCCTTAAACTCTGATATATGTAGTACGTATACATATACACATAATATGTATTTTGAAAATAAATAATCCCCTCCCAAAATTACCACTTTAGCTAACAAAGCTCAGTCTTCCCGATTTTTATGTACATATGTATCTATGTATACTGGATGTCAGAGCCATAGTGATGTTTTTGGCGCCCTTGGCAAATATCATATTTGGCGCCCCTTTAATATTTTTTCATTACATTTAAAGAATTTATTTTATTAAAAAAATACACATTTATTAAAATATTTAAATTAAACATTTTAAAATAAAATTACAACAAAGTTATTATTTATATTATAAAGTGCATTTTGCAGATAAACGCATGCGTAACTCGCTCGTAAAGCAGATGAGACGCTTGCATAACTACATACATATATGTGTATGTATGTACATATGTGTGTGTTTATGTATGCACTCCACACCGGCAGAGAACAATGCAACCGAATCGTATAAATAAAATGCACTTAAAATTGCATTTATTCCTACTGAAATGAAGACGCTAGAAGTTGAATTAATTACATTTATGTATTTTTGAACATTAGAAGAAAAGACTTTTTCAGCTTTAAAATCTCACAGTTTGAGAAGCGATGAATAGGTCATGTGCATTTCGCTCGAGCTGGTGAGCGACCTCGCCTTGCACCAACTGCATTCCCAACAAACACTGTTGACACCGTCACGTACGCCAATTATACCCACAGATTTTCAAACTTTATTCAAACCCGTATACAAATTCAATACGTGAAAATATTAAAATAATAAATACGGATTTAATTAAATTAATAGCATTACATTACATAATAAGACAGTACAATACATACGTATTGTATATATTGTGACAGCAATTATATATATATGTAGATATCTATGTATGTAGAAATATCTAGGCCACCTCCTCCTCTATGTCCGCTAGCAAAGAAGAGTAAATACATATGTAAAGAGATGTATGAAACTAGGATGGAGTGCATTTAAGCGAATAACGTCGTTTTTAAATCCAAAACTCCACCGTGCCTGAAGAAAAAGATTTTCGATTAATGTATTTTTTAAGCTATGACGTATGAATGTGAAACCTGCGCATTGAGTTCCGGAATGCTGCATGAAGTCCAATGCACTCAAATAAGTATGGGACGCTCTGTGTTCGACATAACGAGAAAAAATAGGAAACGGAATAAGTGGGTGAGAATGATGACAGGGGCAGTTGATACTTGATATGGTGGGGAGAGACTAAAAATAATGTATAACAAGCCCATGAAACTAGCCTGAAAAATAATACAGATCTGAAATAATATTCCGTTAGTCCTAAACATTATCTACTAACAAACTAACCAGTATATGACAGAATCACTAATAACCATTCTAAAACCACCCTTCGGGTATTTACACAGATTACCTAAACACAATCTCCTTTAGATCGTCGACCTTAAACAGTCATTATTTTAAATAATATGTATAACATTTATAAGAATTGTAAACAGGTTATTGAGTTTTTTTCCCTAACATCAAAATAAGATAATACTATAAATACTATCAAAAAAAAAGTGAAATAGAAAATGATCACCAGTTCAGTAACTATTATAATAGACCTGAGATGTATTCTGAACAAAACAATAAAAACATTTCAAAATCAAATATTGGAGAGAGTGAATAATTCGAAATGACAATGGGCTAGTCACAAAGCTACATAAAAGTATGGACAAACGATGGACGAAAGAAGTGCTCGAATGGTATCCGAGAGAGTGTAAAAATGTGCAGAGAAGGCCATAGGGGAGATGGGTGGTTGAAATTAGAAAAATGTATGGGATGGATGGATGAGAGTTGCTCAAAACTAAAATTAAAATGTTTTGGATAGGCTTTCAGCCAGCAGTAAATAGTGAATGGATGTAGACTATGATGATGATGAATTGAATTAAACTACATAAATTAGAAGGCGAGAGTAGGATCTTATTTTAAAATATGCAAAAACAATAATAATCCCATACGGAATAAATAAAGTCGAGAATGTTGCATTCTAGATACGACGGGCCGCTTTTTAAATGCACGAAACCGGAAAAGCCTGATTTACTATATGTGTAATATATACCTATATACATATATATGTTATATAACAATATACATATGCGTTAAAACTGACCTGCGACACGTGAAAAATGTTGAACACCGCTATATAAAATTTATGCAATAAGTATGGAAACGACGCGTGACGAAAACTAAACGGGTCAAGAGTGATTTTCCGCTGTTCGACTAAAGGTTTTACTACATATGTATTTGTATACAGGTATGTATGTATGTATACACACACTAAACTTGCACATTAGCCAGGTGATAAAGACTACGCCTAATGAGTGCAAAAATAAAATTCAATTAAACGAGATAGCAAGTGTTAATAGTGCGTAAGTGTAACACAATGTATGCATATATGTATGTATATATGCATGTACATAGTTCGTTTTACAAACTACTTCATAACACGTATACGCGAGTTGAATCGATTTGCATAAACGCTGTTAATTTAACTATTATAGCTATTAACATAACTTTACATTCACTTAAGTCGATGAAAGTGCAGTTGAATATCGATACCACCCCAATTTTCAATTACGAATCACTAACTGACCATCAATCATCGTCAAATTTATTTAAACGTATGAATGTAATCACTGCAACGCAACGGTTGAATTAAATCATTTATTTACTCGTAAATATTTTCAGTAGGAAGCTGTAATTAAATACATATGAATCGCAATAATTGAAAGTGGCAGAAATCCACTTTTGTTCTTTCGAAAAACATATTGCAAGACATAAAATTACATTGCGGATAATGAGCATTTCTGTGAATTTAATTGAGAAAAAAATATATATCGAATCGTCGTCATAGAATTGATTTGTTTTCGATGTTACCAACCAACATTAGTCTTTTTCGAAATTATATAATACTAGCTCTTTTACCCGGCTTCGCTCAGTATTTATAATATAAACAGCTTAAACATGGCGAAACTAATTGTTAATATTCATTTGCTTTTTTATTATATTTATTTTAAAAAAATCGACTCGTCATAGAAATTTTGACTTGTTTACGAAGGTCCCAACCAATGTTTCTTACATACAAAGTCTCTTTTAAAATCCCTCCACCGCCGCCCCCCGGTGCCCCGGGGGCCACCGTCCCCCATCCCCATGTCGTCATAGAAACTTTTCCAACAGTTCCCAACCAACATTACATATTTACATACAAAGTCTATTTCGAAATTATATATTAGACCAGTTTTATGCCCGTTGAAATTTCAACTGGTGCTTTCGGATTGATACATAATTTAAAATAAAGTTACAAAATGAATAGTAATAATTAATCGGAATCGCAACTGAAATAGAAATCGGGAATCGGTTATGCCAATTAAATTATGCAATAAAAAATAATAATAAAATTACAAAACATCGAAGTCGAAATTGAAATCAAAATCGGAATCGGAAGGATAATATGAAAATTATGTATTTTTGCATCGCGTGACGCAAGCAAAAATGTATGTTTAATTTACAAAACCCAATACCCACAATTGTGTATAAACAAACCCCGGTCATTGACATCACAACCTTGAATATTATAAATTACATTAATATAAATTATATATATATATATATATATATATATATATATATATATATATATATATATATATATATATATATATATATATATATACATATGTGTGTATATATGTAGATCGCAATTAAATTGTGTTATTTAAAGCATTTTGTTTATCGCCACTGTAGTCGAAATGTCTGCGAAGAGTGCTCTGGAATCGCGGGTCGTAGATTCGATCCCACAATTTAATTTTTCAAATATCGTTAAAATTTAAATTAATTCCAATTAAAAATATATATTTAATTGTTTAATATGAAAAAAAATTGTTCAAAACTTCGCTAAATAAAATTATTATAATTACGAATTTTTAAATGGCGATAACGAAAAATTCAATTAATATTTTAAAAAATAGGCCATTTTAAGAATCGACTTATAGGTTTGTGCTTGAATCCGTTGAACTCAGGTATAGCTATAAGAGGATATTTTGACGTCACCGGTTCGATACCGCGACAAAGTCTTGACAAATGAATTTATACAAAGTTTAGACTTTTTATTGATTCATTATGGTCGACTAGCGTTAGAGGACACACAAACACACATAGATTACCGTCTTTCTATGTGTATATAATAAATATCGAACGTAAAGAGATTAGTTTACTAGGTAGAAGAGATGACATATTTTAAATAAGATCCGTTTCCCGTTTCCACACACCAAACCGAGACTCTTTCGACTACATTTTTCATAACGTTATCTGCATAAATTTACTCTTAGCTCCTCTTTCGGATGTCCTCAAAGGAACAAATCAGAATCTGAAAGATCGAGAAAACGTTGAGATAAAACTGAGATCTTCTTAAAATTATCAGCTTGCAAAAATTTTGTACCCATACATGGGGAGAGGGGGATTTCCACTTCGCACCCCTTTCTGGATCCGTCCTTGATAATAAATAGGAAGAGATATCAATTATATGGTCGTTTTTGTATGACCCCTTCTAATATTCGTAAATCAATGAATAAATGAATATAACAACGAACTTAAATGTAATAAATCTGTCAAAAAATTAAAATACATACGTAAATGTATTGTGTAATGTTTTTAACCGACGAAGATATTTTTGGACATTTTTAAAGTTTTCAATGTATGTACATACAAATAAGAGGAAAAAATACGTGTATATTAAAATTGTATTATTTATCAATAATTGTTCATTGATAGAAAAAAATATATTTTTGAGATTCTAAGCACTCATATTATTAAGGTGAATGATATAAAATACGTCATCATGAGATTCACTGGACATGCATAATTACTGACATCGTTTATTTAGCTTAACTTTCTTGACATCGTTTATTTAGTACCTACAAATAATAATCGAGTGAAAAAATAGCAAGGAAAGCTTTCAAACAAGACATCTCATCGAATTCAACACGATGTACACCTACATATGTACATACTAACAACAATTCATTTTTTGGACTTCCGTTGATTGACAGATTAAGTACCTATCTTAATTTTATAAATGTCTATTTTATTACCATTTAAAAGTATATAAATTACATATATTAAATACCTGTTGTATCTTCCGTCTTTAATAAACGTTATACTTGCCCGGTTTGGGTTTGTAGGTTGTCCTAAATAGGTCAGGTCAATTGCTTTTAAATGGGTCACACAATTTTTAGATCACTTATTACAGAAGATCTAAAAAATTACACATATGATCATTGAACAACTAAAAATTGAATTTGAAATTATTCTATAGAATATTTGCATAATTAGGGTTAATACAAAAATAAAACGTAAAACGGACGCATCATAGATGGCAGATGTAATCACTGTTGTTAATTACATAAATGGCAAGAGCGAGCAAATACTAATTAAGCAACATTATAATTTAATTTCGAAGATTAAATTCTTATATGCAAATCTTCAACTAAATAATATTAATCGTACATTTTGTGACCGTGAACGAAAATAATGATCTGTTCTGCGTACGTGCTTCGTATCACATCCAGTTTTGCCATTTTAAATTAAAAATTACATTCTATATATGTATGTATGTACATATGTAGGTACTGATATGAAGGTATATAAAAAGGTAGTTGACTTGTTAATAATTTTGGTTACAGTAATTTAAATGATAATTGACCTCAGCACGCTTTCAACGAGCTCATTAGCAAAAAACTCATCTTAATAAAATGTTCAACTTTTCGATTAATATTCTGAAACAACGGATCACTGAAACATTCACCTTCGTATCGAGTCATTTTCATTAAAAAATGTTATTTTGTGTTTTGAGTTTCTATTTAAACTACAGCTTATGTAAAAAATATATAATTTTTCGATTAATAAAAGAAATTTTATTTTTATTTAAGTTTTTTCCTTTATATATATCATCATCATCACCTACAGCCATTCACCATTCACTCCTGGATGAAGGCCTCTCCAACACGCTCCCACTCGTCTCTGTTTTGAGCAACTCTCATCCATCTCACCCCGAATATTTTCCTAATTTCGTCTACCTATCTTCCTTGTGGTCTTCATTTCACCCTTTTGCATTCTCTCGGGTGCGAAATTAGGAAAATATGAGGAGCAGTGGATTCTGAATGGCTGTAGATGATGATGATGATATATTTATATTTATTTCAAATATTTTGTTCATCTACAGACAGATTATATCTTTTTGTTTTATTTATTTTTTAATATCTTAAAAAATCTCCTGATTACAAGAGAATTGCAATTAGACGAATCTAACCATTCCCATCGCATCGCCTTAAGTATTCTTCCGATTAAATGGCTATACATATGCATGTATTATAAAGCCGTATATACACATGGAAATGAAATATTTTTCAAGTTAAAAGCCCAAATTTAAATCATAATTCCCACGCTTTTCTAACGGATGTGTGCCGCGCTCTCCGGCTTTTAAAACAAACACCGCGGTCAATACGTTCACAGCTTCTTCCAAGAGCGACGACACTCAAACTGTGCGTTCACATATTATATTCTCATACATACTTAGCTATTACATATGTATTTCCTTGACAAAAATCGAGTTGAACGTTCGCAACAACCTGTTATTGAGCCTATATCAATTATAATGAGCCAATAATGCGCGAACCTCGACCGGTCTGAATTGATTCGAAGCCAAACACTCTCGTTCGTAACACGTGGCCGATTATCAATTTATTCAGTTCCTATTAGTATTTAATAGCGGCTTAATGCTAATTCAAAATTTGCGAATTTAACAGTCACATATGTATGTAGTCATGCAGTCGTATAATATTTTGGAAAATATTTTAATAATAAGTAATTTGGAAGAATTAACAAACACGATAACATGTAAATTTTTGGAATTACCAATACATATTAGAAGAAAAATTAAATAATCATAAATTTTAGGAATTGACAACAAATAGCATCAGTCTCAGTATCGACTATAAATAAGAGGTGAGACTGTCCAGGAGAGATAAGAAATTTAGCACATTCTTAATACACAGGTGTTTATCAAAATACAGAATATCATCATTTCAAATTGTAAAAATACAGAATATTTAAATCTAGAACAACTATGGAGGAAGAAGAATCTAGAACAAACTATGGACGAAGAAGAAAGAAGAATACATATATGGAGGAAAGACCAAAAAACCTACTCTACCCACTGACTGATCCAACTCATTCTTATTCACTGATACCTACTAATGAACGCTGAATTTTCTGTAGGTAAGTACTGATGATGATATTCTAAACTTTGAATTTGTTTGATTCGAAATATTTGATCGCCTATCTAAAACAGCCCTTACATGCCAAACACTTCTAAACTGATACTTGGAACCATCCCAAATAAATTAAATCATCAATTTAAGGGCAGGAGATATCTAATTTCCAGATAAATCCCATCAAATATTTAAGTAAAACGAAAAAAAAATCCATATATGTACATAGGTACTGCATACTTAAGCAATTATCAAAATTTTGCAAAATTTAACTTCAACGTTCCCAACCCACTCAAGTGTATATTAGATGCCGCAGTGTGTTCTGTTCCCTTGTGGCACGAATCAATTTGATGGCTTTGTTATCTGTCACAAAGAACATCAAGTTCCACAACCAGATTTCTGTTGCAGATTTTGTTATTTGCTTTTATATATTGATTTATTTGTTTCATATTTTACCTTTATCTTATCTAGATCGTATCTTATTTTGTTTTTGCGTTCATATTTATTCTCGTGTACTTTTTTTTAATTGGTCATAGTGGCTATTAAACGTACATATGTATACAGATTTCTAGAATTGAATTTATTATAAATTTGATCAAATCAGGTTAATTAATTTATATATTTTCATAAAAAAAAAACATTATAAAAGGTTAAAAACAGGACACTGGCGAAGCACGCGTTCACCTGTAGCCCGTGTGACAAAAACCCAACCGAATTATCGTCTCAAGGTGACATGGCCGCGCCCCTTGAGCGACCAGACGCTCTCAATCTTTATCTGGATGAATACATGGACCATTATTACCTGGAATCACAATTTATCGAGATCGAACGATCGATGAATAGATTTTATCGGTGGTATTTAAGTACACAAGATATTGACATCGTAACGAAAAACATTTCAATAACTGACACTGATGCAAGTTTCAGTGTGATAGGATTAGTGGTATTCGAGCTATCTCCGAAATATGTACACACACACACACACAATTTTTTCTAAAACGTAGTTAAAATTTCGAGGCTGAATTTTGCATGCATTATATCAAAACTATATTGTTACTACATATGTATTAAAATAATGTAAAAAATATACTAAAAAACATTTGAAACCTGATTAATTACATTACATATTAATATAAATGTCATATCAATCTTACGGATGAAAACTTCAGTCAACCTGTTCCAAAAAAGTAAAGAAGCTGTATATGTGTGCGAGGTATTTTATGACGGTGTAACAATGAGTTATTAATTGAAAAAAAAGTTGTTCAAATACGAATGAATTATCTATCGAAGCCACAGGTCGTTACCGCACGCAAATTATGTATGTGAATTCGATAAGATCGAATTTTCGGCGCTTACGACAATTTAACTGCAGTTTTTTTATCGCACAGTTGATATATTCAATTGACTTAATAACCAAACAGTTAAAATTCAAAAGCGATTATTTAACATTTTAATATTATAGTAATTTGTGAACAAATGCGTCAATTCGAGTAGCGCTCCGTCCGCCTACATTATAATTCGACAGTTAAAGCGTCGATCTCAATCGCGAAAATTTTAAATTTAAATCGAAACACATTTTCCTGATTTTGCGCTAATTCGGTATTCGTGCACTAATATAATTGAAACTCGTTGATCAGGTGTCACGGTTTAAAATGTGCAAATCTCGCGGATCGTAAATTTTCGCGTATCGGCTGTTTATTGTGATGCACTTTGGTAACTTTTTGCGCATTGATTGCCATCCTGCGAAGTGCATTTCGATTTTTAACGAGGAAAGGACCGGATACCGCTGCGATTTTAATTTATTATATTTATTTTAATCGCTTTTATTATTCGAAACAACGCACACATTATCCGCAGTTTATGATTCGCGATAACGCGCGGAAAACACAACGAACGATGCCCACTCTTGACACTGTTGCCATGCCATTGGATGTAGTAACGTACCAGTGGCGCTTAAACTGCAGGTTTGAGGTCACATTATTCGACTATATAATTTACGTTTCATATCCATATTATGTATGTATGTACATGAGTGTTATGAATTGTTTTAGAGCGTCTACAAAACGAATGATTTTCATTTGTGTTTGTTGACTTGTTAAGCATTGTGAAATCTCCAAATGATAATAGGTACGTTCGTTAGTTGGTTCGCGAAAATTTTCAGAATTTTCCGGACTATCCATTTGAGTATATCAGGGGGGTTGATCTCGTTGAGTTGATGAAATGTTATCTATTATTTTCAAAATTGGAAATTAATGTTAAGCATCATAATTAATCTTCAAATTTCATTAACCTTATTTAATACTTACCGCACTGTGATGAATGGCTAGTGACCAGGATTTATATTTTATTTTATATCTCAAAATGTACTGAATGCATATTTCATGTATTCCGTATCAAAAGCTGTATGATTCGAAGTATGTCATTACGAAATAAAAACATTGATCGATATCAATAAAAATAAAGTAAAAATTCGGGTGTGACCAACCCATGACTTTATCTATGTATTTGAGGAATATAAGAAGGTTACAAAACAAAATTCGATATTGAACCGTACAGACAGATTATGAAATACTAATAACTATGACAGCATTTTTGATACAAATTGAGCGCTAATGTATGGAAACATGCACAAGACAAAAGTTCTACTTCCGGTCAGTGGCGTAGCCAGGATTTTGTCAAGGAAGGGGGGGTTTGACAGGAAAAAAGGCAAGATAATATATATAAATTTATATTTACTTAATATAAAATCACAACATATAAAAATAAAGTTAAGCTAACTGCTAACTGAAGAGTATGATGCAAACGACCGATCAATTGCGACAGGAGTGGGATATTTTGCCACCGACTGCGCTCCACCAAGGGGGGGGTGGGTCCATACCCCCCAGACCCCCCCTTCGCTACGCCACTGCTTCCGGTTGTCGGATTTTGTTCAAATTTTTTTTATTTATTAAAACCAATAACAGTATTATACACAATAAATATCAAAAAGATTAAAATAATTTAAAAGGTCAAAATTAAATAATGAAATATTAAAAAAAGAAAAATACTACTTCCGGTTTACTAATTCTGACCAAAACCTTATCAACTCTAAGTTAGTACATAAAGAGAACAAATATAAATTTTTAGCTTAATACGTTCAGGGTTGTGGACAAATTAGTGGGCACAACATTTTTGACCTTTCTAAGACGAAAAAATCCCACTTCCGGTTCATTAAATTAGGTGATTTTTTTTTTATTTTTACTTTTTCTGATTTTTTTGATTTCGTGATCACACATGTTGAAGGGGTCGAAAAAAATAGTGGAAGAAAAATCGAACAAGAGTAAACTGCTACTTCCGGTTGACGGATGCTAACTAAAATTTATAATTAACTTGATATTAAACTTAAACATCTAGATATGAAATTTCAGTTCAATAAACCAAAAGGTTTCTGAAAAAAACATAAAAAACTTCGATTCTCTAGAATAAAAGTACTACTTCCGGTTCAGATAGAAATATTTAAAAAATATGAGGTTATAAAAATTATTATTTGTATCATATTTAAAAAAAATTCAGTCCGATTCAGTTAGTGGTTTGGGAGATAATTGAATTCAAAAACTTAAAAAAAGAGGACACCTATAAGGCGAGGTACCATTACCGGTCAACTTAAAAATTTAAAAAAAATTTACGTCGTGTCGATAAGAATTTCAGTAACCGATACTAAGTTTCAGTTCGATAGGACTAACGGTGTTAAAAATATCCCCAAAATACACACCCACACATCGATTACTGATCACGTTTTCATGATCTAGAAAAATGTGTGTCTGTGTATTTTGGGGATATTTTTAACACCGTTAGTCCTATCGAACTGAAACTTAGTATCGGTTACTGAAATTCTTATCGACACGACGTAAATTTTTTTTAAATTTTTAAGTTGACCGGTAATGGTACCTCGCCTTATAGGTGTCCTCTTTTTTTAAGTTTTTGAATTCAATTATCTCCCAAACCACTAACTGAATCGGACTGAATTTTTTTTAAATATGATACAAATAATAATTTTTATAACCTCATATTTTTTAAATATTTCTATCTGAACCGGAAGTAGTACTTTTATTCTAGAGAATCGAAGTTTTTTATGTTTTTTTCAGAAACCTTTTGGTTTATTGAACTGAAATTTCATATCTAGATGTTTAAGTTTAATATCAAGTTAATTATAAATTTTAGTTAGCATCCGTCAACCGGAAGTAGCAGTTTACTCTTGTTCGATTTTTCTTCCACTATTTTTTTCGACCCCTTCAACATGTGTGATCACGAAATCAAAAAAATCAGAAAAAGTAAAAATAAAAAAAAAATCACCTAATTTAATGAACCGGAAGTGGGATTTTTTCGTCTTAGAAAGGTCAAAAATGTTGTGCCCACTAATTTGTCCACAACCCTGAACGTATTAAGCTAAAAATTTATATTTGTTCTCTTTATGTACTAACTTAGAGCTGATAAGGTTTTGGTCAGAATTAGTAAACCGGAAGTAGTATTTTTCTTTTTTTAATATTTCATTATTTTATTTTGACCTTTTAAATTATTTTAATCTTCTTGATATTTATTGTGTATAATACTGTTATTGGTTTTAATTAATAAAAAAAATTTGAACAAAATCCGACAACCGGAAGCAGTGGCGTAGCGAAGGGGGGGTCCGGGGGTCTGTACCCCCCCCTTGGCGGAGCGCAGTCGGCGGCAAAATATCCCACTCCTGTCGCAATTGATCGGTCGTTTGCATCATACTCTTCAGTTAGCAGTTAGCTTAACTTTATTTTTATATGTTGTGATTTTATATTAAGTAAATATAAATTTATATATATTATCTTGCCTTTTTTCCTGTCAAACCCAAGTATAATTCAAGTATAATTCTTGTATCAATTTGATGAAAATAAAAAAAATCACTAAATTTAATAAACCGGAAGTGGGATTTTTTTCTCTTAGAAAGGTCGAAAATGTTGTGCCCACTACTCTGTCCACACCCCTGTACGTATTAAGCTGAAAATTTATATTTCTATCTTTTATGTACAAACTTAGATCTGGTAGGGTTTTGGTCAGAATTCGTAAACCGGAAGTAGTATTTTTTTTTAAAACAATATTTCATTATTTTATTTTGACCTTTTAAATTGTTTTAAGCTTTTTGATATTTATTGTGTATAATAAAAATTGTAATTTTAAGGACAAATAAAAAAAATCACTTAATTAATTGAACCGGAAGTGGGATTTTTTCCTCGTAGAAAGGTCAAAAATGTTGTGCCCACTACTCTGTCCACACCCCTGAACGTTTTAAGCTGAAAATTTATATTTCTATCCTTTATGTACTAACTTAGATCTGGTAGGGTTTTGGTCAGAATTCGTAAACCGGAAGTAGTATTTTTTTTTAAAACAATAATTCATTATTTTTCAATTATTTTATTTTGACCTTTTAAATTGTTTTTAGCTTCTTGATATTTATTGTGTATAATAAAAATAGTAATTTTAAGTAAAAATAAAAAAAAAATCACTTAATTTAATAAACCGGAAGTGGGATTTTTTTCCTCGTAGAAAGGTCAAAAATGTTGTGCCCACTACTCTGTCCACACCCCTGAACGTATTAAGCTGAAAATTTATATTTCTATCTTTTATGTACTAACTTAGAGCTGGTAGGGTTTTGGTCAGAATTCGTAAACCGGAAGTAGTATTTTTTTTAAAAACAATATTTCATTATTTTATTTTGACCTGTAAAATTATTTTTATTTTCTTGATATTTAATGAGTATAATACTGGTAGTGATTTTTGGTAATAAAAAAAATTTGAACAAAATCTGACAACCGGAAGTAGAACTTTTGTTTTGTGCAAGTTTCCATACATTTGCACTCAATTTGTATCGCTATCATAGGCATCAGTTCAATATCGAATTTTGTTTTGTAACCTTCTTATATTCCTCAAATACATAGATAAAGTCATGGGTTGGTCACACCCGAATTTTTTATCTAATAACAATGCTTCGCATTATTTTAACTTAAAATACACATTTTTGATTGGACGCTTGGCGTCCAGCACAGTGGCTAGAGGGTTTTTATTAGCAGAGTAAGGCAAATGAGATGTCTATAAGTTAAACAAGGTGTCAATACCTTTCTGGTATTAATACAGTTTACCTAAACCCAATTTGCTGTAGATCGTCGACTATAAAGTGTCTTTAGTTTTAATAGTATGTACAAAATATATTAAAACATTATTAATAATTGAAAATATGTAGGTTTATGAGCTTTTTTCTCTCATAATCTTATACTCATAAACTTTAAATAATCTCATACTCGTAAATAAATCCTGTTGATAAATCCAAAAATTTATTGGAAAATTGGGTTTTTATTTTATTTGCATACTAGCTGAACCCGGCATGCGTTGCAATGCCACAATAACGTATGCAATACCCGTTCCCATTCCCGTTCTCGTTCCCGTTCCCGTTCTCTTTCTCGTTCTCATTTGTCAGAAAAACGCAGACAGCGAAATTATTCAATTATTTGTTTATTTTACCCTAACAACGCATGTCGCGACGCAAAAAAATTTGAAATTATTGCGTTGCAATGCCACTCATTTCCGTTTTTCGCGTTTCCGTTCCTGTTTATGGGCGATTATTTCTCAGTTGGCTTCCAGGACATGCATACAATAAATCCTAAAAGTTACATCGTTCCATCGAACAATAACGCATGCAATTACCATTCCCGTTCCCGTTTCTCAATGCGTTTCGATAAGTAAATGTTTCAGTTTCACATTAATACTTAATAATCAAATTAAATTATAGTAAAGTATAGGAGCGCATACGTGACAGACGGTGAACACTTATTGCCATGAAAAACAAAATTATTGCCCTGCGTCGACCGTAACTTCACCTAGACAAACCACGTTTTTTTATCGAAAAGAATGATTTAGTATATGAATCGATAACTAAAAAAGTAAAAAAAAGTTATGTATTGAAATTACAAATGTACGTGCGTACATAATATAAAATTCAAACATTTTATGGATGCGGATGATACCACTTGCTTCACAAGTAGCAAAAAACCAGACACTATTCGTAAAAATCTTGAATTTGCAATTAAAACAATGACGGAAAATTCAAATTAATCAAACCAAAACAGACGCTATATTCTTTAGTGTTAGAAAGCATAAGCCAAGCTCAGATCTGAAAATCCCCTCTGGAGAAATTCTGAAATGGCAGTCAGTAATAAAATATTTAGAAGTAACGTTCGATAAAAGAATGAGATGGGCACCTCACATTGAGGCAGTGAAATGCAAGGCGATGTGGGGTTTATCCTCAATATACCCAATATTTAATCGCCATAGTTCTTTATGAACTCAAAATAAAATTAAAAAAAAATTATATCACGCGCTCATATTACCATTATTAACCTACATATGCTTCACCTGTATGGAATAACGCCTCAAATACTAACCTTTCAAAACTCAAAATAATACAAAATAAATCCTTAAAAATAATTTATAATATACCCATATATACTAACTTGAAAAAACTGCATGCCATAAATAACAATTCGTTTGTTACAGACATCACTAACAAACTAACCAGTAGATTCTCTGACAGAATCACTAATAACTAGAGACCGGAATCTGAAGATTGTAAATGCAAAGATTGTTCAAAGATTGTAAATGCATTGTTAAAGGTTTGCCGAACCTTTTTTACAAAGGATTTACAACAATGGAACAATAGGCGGCACGTTTCCGGCCCCTTCAGATTCCGACCTCTACTAATAACCATACTAACACGTCTTGTGAAGAGTCTCGGTGATTACAACAAAATGTCTATACCCTTCAGGTATAAACACAGATTACCTAAACACAATCTGCTTTACGTCATCGACTTTAGGGAGTCTTTAATTAATATTATGTAGTAGATGTATTATAAGCATTTATAAGAATCGTAAATAGGTTTTTGAGCTCTTTTTCCTATAACGCTGTACATATTAACATTATAATAATATAATACTATGATTACTAAGAAAATTAATTTAAAATTGTAAAATATTATAGAAAATGATCAGTAGATCAGTAGCTATTAAAATAGATATAAGATGTATTGTGAACATAATTTATTAAATAATAAAAAGCATTTAAAAAATAAAAAAAAAAACAAAACATTTTATGGAATTAAAAATTGAAAAGTTTGATGGGTGGTAATACGAATTGCATCGAAGTATAAATATGTACGTTACAATTCGATACCCTTTTCCACGATGGGCAATTTCCATGACGAAAAATCTCGTTTCAGTTATCGTAGACGACGTCAATGTCGAACATTTCATCTCTCGTATGTTCGCAATGACCTTCAGGAAAAATAAGCAAGACACTTTATCGCATTTTAACGACGTTTACACGGTGCGACACTGGTCGCCAAACTGTGGCGCGAGCGCCGCAGCGCTGTCACGTAAAAATCAAACACAAGGTCTTCTTCCTTCACATTATTATATCGCATGAATATTCATGACGGTTACCTCTGTCATTGGTTTGCCGAATCGTCAAAACAAATATTATTTTCAACGTGTGCCGATCCCCAAACACAATGGCCAGTGCTTCTTTGTCATATTGGCTCATCTGCATTATTTGTCGCCAGCAAAAAAAATCTGTGACTAATTCACCACTCGTATATAACCACTTCTGAAATGAGTCGTTATCTGTGTTACAAATATATTCCTTCAAATCAATATATCATATAACAACAGAATCATACCAATTGTACATTTCCTACAATCTAATACCTATAGATAATATACATACATACATGTTTTTATTGTTATGGTTTTTTTCATTATTTATTTGATTAAATCCCCCCATTGACATTTCAACGTGTGGTTTCAAATAAAATTTTAAAATTGGCTGTTCTTCATTTCGAGAAATATCTCATAAAACATTAAATATAATGTTTTGCGTTTTACAAAATTTAAAAATACTGGTGGCCTGTAATACGTTTATTCTGCTTTTCCGGGCTTCTAAACATATCGAATTAAAAAAAGTGATAACAATTTATGAATTAAGTCAAATAGAAATAGTGTTTCTAGAACTGAAAATTGGACTTCCGCCACTTTCATATATAACGGCTCAATTGTCGTCGTAGTCGTTATCGCTGAAAACGGAACCGAAGTCGGAACTGAAGTCGCAACCGAAATTTCAGTGCGATTATTTTCACGTCTAAAAATTTTAAATCAGTTTTCTCGCTTTCAACAATAATGACGGATTAATGAATTTCTCAATGTTTGAAAATTTCAAACGTATGTATGTACATACATACATACATATGTACGTAGAATATGTAGATAAAAATGATAAGCAATATTGTAAACAATAGCTCAGTACACTGTTTACATACATATTTGTATTGTCTGATATAGATATAGCTATACAACATGCATAGTATATACATATGTATGTACTTAAATAGCAAATTTTATAGATTTAAGTCAATTAATTTCTCAATTATCGTTAATTTAATTCCAGAATCACTTTTCAGTAGACGATCTTCGTTCGATTGACAATCAAACAATAATTACATTACGCAGTGTAATGACTGGGTATGACACATGCGCGTGACTGATAAGTGATGTTTATAAACAGACGTAGAACGCACGGAAGGTATGATGTACATATGTAAAAATATTGCAAATTATACAAATAGCAAAACGTGACCGAAAACAAATACGTACATGTATATACACAATCAAACAATTCCATTTTTAGTAACACTACATATAAATGTACATACAAACATACATAAATATGTATATACGTTCACGTGGCGAGACACGTGGACTTCTGGGTTTTTCTTGTTGACGCTAATTGAAAATCTTACACCGAGATAGTTAAAAAAATTCGGATGTGACCAACCCATGACTTTATCTATGTATGTATTTGAGGAATATAAGAAAGTCACAAAACAAAATTCTATATTGAACCGTACAGACACCTACACACATACCGGCAACATTAAGAAATACTAATAGCTAAGACAGCATTTTCGATACAAATTGAGCGCAAATGTATGGAAACTTGCACAAGACAAAAGTTCTACTTGTCGGATTTTGTTCAATTTTTTTTTAGTACTTAAAATCACTATCAGTATTATACACATTAAATATCGAGAAAATAAAAATAATTTAAAAGGCCAAAATAAAATAATGATATATTGTTTTAAAAAAAAATACTACTTCCGGATTACTAATTCTGACCAAAACGTTAGCAACTCTAAGCTAGTACATAAAGAATACAAATATAAATTTTCAGCTTAATACGTCTAGGGGTGTGGACAGGATCCAGGCGACAACATTTTTGACCTTTCTAAGAGGAGAAAATCCCACTTCTGGTTTATTAAATTTTGTGATTTTTTTTTCATCACATTGATACTTGAATTTTTTCGTGTAGGTCACACATGTTTAAGGGGTTGAAAAAAATAGTGGAAGAAAAATCGAACAAGAGTAAACTGCCACTTCCGGTTGAGGGATGCTTACCAAATTTTATCGATAACTTGCTATTACGCTTAAACTTCTAGATATGAAAATTCAGTTCAATAAACCAAAAGGTTTCTGAGAAAAACATTAAAAACCTCGATTCTCTAGAGTAAAAGTACTACTTCCGGTTCAGATAAAAATATTTAAAAAAAATAAAGTTATAAAAATTATTATTTTTATTACATGTAAAAAAGATTTGATCCGATTAGGTGGTTTGGGAGATAATTGAATTCAAAAACTCAAAAAGGACACCTATAAGCGGAGGTACCATTTCCGGTCAACTTAAAAATTTGAAAAAAATAAATGTATATAAAAAACTTTAGTAAAAAACTCAAGTAAAATAAATGTATATAAACAAATAATAAAATTATTAAAATAAAAAGGCAATTTAATCAATATTTCAACAACAAATGTACAAATGTGTGGGATTATAATTTCAATCAAAATGATTTCAATGATTGGGGTTTCAATCAAAAAGATTTCAATGATTGGGGTTTCAATCAAAATTATGATCCCGGCTTAAACTAATGTAATTAAATATATAACTAAGAGGTATGGGCCGCTTTTAGATCATCACATACATACCAAGGCTTTACAAATTTACAAATACAAATAAAAAAAACGATTTACAAATTTGAAGTTATGTGTATATTCGCCGATGACTGTCGAACTAAATCGATGACACAATAATAAAACTATTATCTGGGCCTAGTTTGGATAGCATTTTTTTGTACATACCTCGCAAGTTTTATTACAAAATGTGTGGATGCATTTTTTATTTTTTATTTCATTAATTCAACGAAGTTTTGACAATTCTAATCTTCGACATGGAATGACAAAAACGAAGTGGGACGACCTTAAAATGGTTTGCAAAATCTAGTATGATAAAATATTAGTAAAATATTGCAGTTCGGAAGAAATGCTCTCACTTCAAAATCAATTCAAAAAGTCGAAATCAGAAAGCTGAAATCAAAGATAGAAGAGATCAAAAAGAAATAAATCAAACAAACAGTGAGAACGCCTTGGCCAAAGAACGAAAAACGAATCGTCCATTTCAATTTTATAAAAATATATTTTTATCATTTATTATAGAGCTAATAATGCAAAGTTTATAAGATATAGTGAGAAAATAATAAAGTTAAACAACTAAAATCTGACAAAACGAGTTGGGGGCGAAAAATCAAACAAACAAGGCAGTGGCAGTGGATGAGCTGTCACCTGCTACAAATTTTTGGATTCTTAAACGTGTTTATTACGATTATATTTCACCGTTGACTTAGCAGCCATTTGATCTTACCTAGGTCGTCCAGCACAAAATAGGTTAAAATCGGTATATATTGTAAATTTGAAACTCTCGACGCTCCGTGAGAACGGACGTGCCAAAGACGTACTCTCTTTGCGAGCGCTCATAATACAGCGATACGCCATACCGTCAAAAAACCCACACCTTTTAACATACACCACAAACACCCCCCACAAAACGAACACCAAACGAACACATGTTGGCATCATGCGAGGATCCAACCTGAAAAAGCGAATTAAGAAGACACTGATAACTACAACCGAAGCACCTCAACCAGGCTGCTCTCAGACCGCTCAGATGGAGACCGAGTGGCAGTTTCCAAAACATACGGCAAAGAACGTGAAAGATGTTGCTCCTGAATTTAAAATTCAGGAGAAAAACAAATTTGAAGGGCTGTTGGAAGTTTCCGATGTCCCCAGAAGCGGTGGAAGAATCCCGCCCATCATCATGACAGCTACTGGCACTCACGGCAGCATGATCGAGTCGATCAAGAAGTTTATAAAAGACTTCACAATGACTTACATTGGTCAAAATAATGTCAAGATACAATGTAAAAGTCTTGAAGACTTTAAAAAACTTCGGGATGGATTGACACCAGACCGACAATTCCATACCTTTTCCAGGAAGGAGGAAAAGGAAATAAAAAGTGTCGTACGTGGCTTGCCGAAATTTCCGGAAGCTGATATTAAAGATGACATCATCAGACAGGGATTCCCTGTAACCAAAGTGATACAGATGAAGACGAAGGAGCCTAGGAGCAACGCCACCGAGCTATACTTGGTGTTCTTCGAGCCATCGGTATCGGCAAAGAAGATTAAAGAAATCCGGTACATCTGTTACACAAAGGTCAGTGTCGTTAAATATACTAGTAAATCACAAAATATTACTCAATGTTTCAGATGCCAAGAATATGGACACGCTGCGAAAAACTGCAATCGGCAGGCCAAGTGCGTCAAATGTGCCGGCACTCACCTCACCGCACAATGCAATCAAGGAATAGTTACCCCTGCTGTGTGCTCAGGCTGTTCAGGATCTCACCCCGCTAACTTCAAAGACTGTCCAAAAAGACAGAGCTATCTGAAAATGCTGGAATCGAGGAAGAATCGAGCATCAATTGTCAAAGCCAACCCTTGGAAACTCCCAGTGGCGCAGCCACAAAATATCCCGGTCGTTAACGATCATAACTTCCCAAAGCTACCGACCATTAAAACTCCTTCACCAAATATCCCAAATATCCCTAAAAAACCCCACCAACCAACCAATCCCAACATTCAACCAACAACAGACCTAACTTCCATGGCGTCTATGACGAAGATGTTGAAGATCCTCCAGGAGATTCGTGCCAAGGCCAGCGGTTGCACCGACAAACTAGAGCTGGCACTCATGCTTGTCGAATATCTCGATGTCTTTGATTAACGGGAGGCGCCTGAACATTCTAGCTTGGAATGCTCGTGGACTTAAGAATAAGATTGACGAACTAGAGTCGGCGATCGGTGAGTACTGTGTTGACATAGTTTTAATCTCCGAGACCTTCTTAAAACCTCATATCCGTATTAACCTACCTAACTTTTACTGCTATCGCGAAGACCGAGAACAGCATGGAGGGGAGTTGCCATTTTTATAAAATCGTCAATTAAACATTGTCGCGTAATAACCCCGCCACTAAAAAATTTAGAACTAACCGCCATCGAACTAACAATTAACAACACCCGTCACATAGTAGCATCCGCTTACAATCCTCCCCAAAAACGATTATTGGCATCCGATCTTAACAAAATATTTAACATTGGTAGTTAGGTAGTGGTAGCTGGTGACTTTAATGCCAAACATCCGTTATGGAGTTGCGTAAACACTGACCAACAAGGCACAACTCTTTTTAAATACATTCAACTAACAGATACAATCTTACTTCATCCGGATACATACACACACTATCCCACAAATAACTCACAACCATCCACACTAGATCTTGTCCTCGTCAAGAACTGCCCAAAAATATCGACACCAAATGCCCTTCAAACCCTGTCGTCTGATCATCTCCCGATAATCTTCTCAATCGACGGGAAACCCGAGGAAATCATCAAGCATAGTTGGGATTACGGGAGAGCTAACTGGCGAGAGTTCAAGTCGTACATAAATGACCAAACCATTCTAACTTCTACCACACTCACAAACAAAACCGAAATCGACAGCTCCATAATACACCTAACGGAATCAATAACTCGATCCAAACACCTTCACATACCTAAGACACAATACATTGAACACAAATTAGAGATAACTGACTTTGTCGCAAATCTAATTAAAAGTAAAAATAAACTCCGTAAAATTTGGCAAACATCAAAAAATCCAGCATTGAAAACATTAATTAATAAGCTCACATATCAAATTAAAATTAGAATCAAAGAAATCAAAAATGAAGCTTGGTCTAAAAAATTAGAAAAATTGAGCTCAGTTGATGGCTCTCTATGGAAATTAGCTAAAGCGATTCGCAGGACAAAAAACTCGATTCCTCCATTAGATGATGCAGGAATCTCAGTGACGCGTGATTGCGACAAAGCAGAACTATTATCAAAATCCTTCCAAAAACATCACACACTCACACAACATTACAATCACATACCAACGCATAATAAAGTCAACCGGTCCATTAAAATCATCACAAAAACTCCCACTAACAGTACTAAAAATATAAAATTGGTGCATCCGTGTGAAATCCAAAATATAATACGTAATTTAAAAAATAAAAAGGCACCTGGGCGAGATTCAATAGATAACATCACAATCAAACAACTTCCATTTAAAGCTTTAGTCTCACTATCTAAAATATTCAACGCATGTTTACTCACCGGGTATTTCCCAGAATACTGGAAAACAGCCAACGTAATTCCCATACTTAAGCCCGATAAAAGCTCAAAAAACCCGGCCAATTATCGACCCATTAGCTTACTTTGCACGCTTTCAAAAATTCTGGAAAAAATAATCTACACACGTTTACTTAAAGTCGTAAATAAGAAATTAATAAATGAACAATTTGGATTTCGCACTGGACATTCCACGACCCAACAACTAACAAGACTAACTGAACACGTGACGAAGAACTTTAATATGAAGAGAAGTACCGGAATGGTATGTCTCGACATAGAAAAGGCCTTCGACACGGTTTGGCACGATGGACTCATTCATAAGCTCCTTATTAACAAAATACCAAACTACCTAATTCTCATCATCAAATCGTACTTAACTCGTAGAAAGCTAGTGGTTAGCGTAAATAATGAATTATCGTCTCCAAAAATAATCGCAGCTGGCGTTCCGCAGGGGAGCTTGCTTGGCCCACTCTTGTTCTCCATATATATAAATGACATACCTATTCCAAAAAACTGTCACATAGCCCTATATGCAGATGATACAGCTTGCTTCACAAGTAGCAAAAAACCAGACACTATTCTTAAAAATCTTGAATTTGCAATTAAAACAATGACTGAACACTTCACTAAGTGGAAAATTCAAATTAATCAAACCAAAACAGACGCCATATTCTTTAGTGTTAGAAAACATAAGCCAAGTTCAGATCTGAAAATCCCCTCTGGAGAAAGTCTGAAATGGCAGTCAGTAATAAAATATTTAGGAGTAACGTTTGATAAAAGAATGAGATGGGCACCTCACATTGAGGCAGCGAAATGCAAGGCGATGCGGGGTATATCCTCAATATATCCAATATTTAATCGCCATAGTTCTTTATCAACGCTAAATAAAATAAAATTATATCGCGCGCTCATATTACCATTATTAACCTATGCTTCACCTGTATGGAATAACGCCTCGAATACTAACCTTTCCAAGCTCCGAGTAATACAAAATAAATCCCTTAAAATAATTTATAATACACCCATATATACTAACCTGAAAAAACTGCATGCTATATATAATATTCCGTTTGTTACAGACATTACTAACAAACTAACCAGTAGATTCTATGAAAGAATCACTAATAACCATACTAACACACTTGTGAAGAGTCTCGGTGATTACAACAAAATGTCTATACCCTTCAGGTATAAACACAGATTACCTAAACACAATCTGCTTTAGGTCATCGACTTTAGATAGTCTTTAATTAATATTATGTATTAGATGTATTATGAACATTTATAAGGATTGTAAATAGGTTTTTGAGCTCTTTTTCCTATTATGCTTTAGATTAACATTAGAATAATATAATACAGTGATTACTAACCAAATTAAATTAAAATTGTAAAATAGAAAATGATCAGTAGATCAGTAGCTATTAAAATAGATATAAGATGTATTGTGAACATAATTTCGTAATAATAAAAAGCATTTAAAAAAAAAAAAAAAAAAAAAAAAAAAATTGTTCGTTTAATATATTCTTATTCTTGCTCGTTTACTCATTTCTATAATCTGAGATCCAGTGGACAATCCGCCTCCACTCCTTTCGGTTCTGTGCCAAGTTGAAAGTCAGTTCTTTAATTTGGTCTGGCCATTTTATGGAAAACCTCACTCTCACTCTCCTTCCCTCTAGTTTTCCGATAACTACTAGCTACTCTATTTTGCTCGGTTTGGTCATCAATATATGTGGAAATGACGTCCGCCATTACGATGGTGAAAAATAATCGTAACAGACACGTTTGAAAATAATCCATCATATTTTTTGATGACGTCTATGGTCCACATTGTTGGTTCACATTTATCGTCCACATTGATCGTTACTAGCCTCTTCTTACTTTATATCCTTTTTCGCCACCATCTCGCTATGTCAGATTTTAATTGTTTAAACGCCTATGGCTTTTTCTTTTTTCACTCTATATTTTTCACCTAAATATGAAATCCCACTTTATATATTTATAGATTATATTGTCATACATTTGTTGTTGAAATATTGTTTTAATTGCCTTTTTATTTTATTTAATAATTATTTTTTTATATTTCAGTACATTAGGTTATTTTTTAATGCATTTATTTTTTTACTTCAGTTTTTTTATAAACATTTATTTTTACTATAGTTTTTTTATTTTATAATTATTTTTTCAGCGTCCATGTTTAGACTCCATACAATGCAATAAGGATCACAAAAGATCGTACCAAACGGATTTTCGTCTTCCTCATTATAAGACGGTTCCTCCAGTTTGACAGACCAATCATCGCCGTTTTCGCCATTCCTAAATATTATTCTTGCGGATTTATTATTGACATCCTCCTTCTATTAAAATCAAGACACCTAGATAAAAATAAATTTTGACTTTCTCATAGTCTTAAAAAGCATTGGACTGTATAAGATACTCAAATCTATCAACGAAGCATATACATAAAACGTTCAATAAAATATTCATAGATCAAAGGTCGACTACAATCAACGAGTAGAGCATGTGTGAAAATTGGGGAGTACGTAATTACTATTTTGGAAAATAGTTTAATTGTATAATAATCAAATAAATTACGTCTCCAATTACTCTAGTATCTATGTTTAATTCTAAACCCACCCCCCAAAAGTCAGGCGCCTTCTATCCCATTAACTATAAACACGTAGGTGTATAAAGGGGGTGGTGGCAAGTAGCAGTCACGGCGCCCACCACAAAAACAACCACTATTACGTAGGTATAGTCCGTACAAGGCGACACGAGGGTTATATCCTAGTCGCAACACTGAACTCTGCTATTTCCAACACTATGCGTGTCGACAAAGAAAATGGGTGAAAGTAGAGGATGTTTGGGTTTCATTTTAGTCCGACGTAAAATTGCTCAGAACCGGGCTATTCTTGTCACAATTTTTCCATATTATTTCGGTAGTAAATGTGTACACATTCGCACAAACACGTGTGTGCACATACACATTATATATTTGGTTACGTGTGTGCGAAGGTTTCCACTAATGACTTCCAAAATAACAATTTAACAAATGTGTGTCGAAACCGAATTTTCCTTTTAACGACATTATTGCACGCAATTGCGCAAAAACACTTTTAGTCAATATTGTATGTGTTCGGTACGGGCGTTCGCATCCGTCGAATCAGACGCAATTAGTGAAATATGGTTTACGAAATGGTGGAAAATAAAAGTGAATTTACAAAATTTTCAATTACCTATCGGTTATTGTTTTTAGCAGCAAAAAGTTTTGCGGGTAACTCATTTTTTTTCTTTGACCGCTGAAGTATGATAATAAACGCTTTCGAAAAAAAGCCCACGCGATTTTCGTCACCCTAAATTTGACCCTCTATAAAAATTATAACCGTGTCAAAAATCATTTTTGTCAAAATAAATTTGCTACTAAATCAATACTATGTAACTATATATACTATATATATTATATATTGGTAGACCCATTCAATATCTCGAGACTCGTTTTCTAAGCTTTTCCTCTGTTTAAACAGGAGTTTGTATATTTTATACAAAAATGTTTTTTGTATATGTACATGTATGTAATATATTTAATATAAGAGACATATTGTGATTATTCATAGATGTTTAAGCTATTAACACACCTTTAAATATTTAAAAATCAATTTTTACTACATTTTTTTAATAATTTTAAATTATTAATTTATCTCGTAAAATAAGTATTTCACTATGTAAAACATTTTCGTTTATGTGTGTTGTATATGTATATACAAACTCTACGACGAAGTACACCGAAAAAGTTGGGAAAACAAGTCTAGAGATATTGCAAGTTGGTGAACGAGGTAGACCCATTGATTGGGGTGATTTTTGGAGCACGCGTCACCACACATAAATAAGCTCTTATAAAAAACTGCAATTTCAAGTATTTTCAACATATTTTTTATTATTAACTAGCAACATAGCTCAGTGGTTAGTGTATAAAACTGTCAAATGAGAGGTCATGGGTTAAATCTCTCATCTAGTGATACTGGCCAGACCTTGGATATATGACTCCAGATCGATTGATTCCTATCAAAGTTTGCCAATTTATCTGATTTTTTACAATTTTATTTTTGAAATTCCAAACAAGTTGGCAACCTATCCATTGTCACCATTATTTAAATATTATTTCAAATTTAAAAAAAATTACGTCGTAACATTGCATTTAGTACCTACTTGACACTAAGTCTTAGTATCAAGTACTAGTGAAGACCTTTTTCAACTTGACTTTATCACTTACCTACTGGTAGGTTGACCATTATCAATATTATAGCTATTGTATTCTTTTTAATAATATTTGATTGTATCATTTTAAGTAGACGTTTTAAAAAAGAATTATGCTAATAATTTTATTTTTGTTTAATTCAACTTCATAATTTTGAATTTTATAAACATCAAATAATTTAATTACTCATTAATTTATTTGATGTTTATAAAAATCTTTCTCTTATTTGATGTTTGTAAAAATCTTCAATATATGTATAGTTCATAGATACATTAATATATATCTTTGATTTAGATTTTTTTTGGTTAAATCAAGTACATACATACATACATATGCATTTCCATATAATGCCACAAATTCGCAAAGTAGATATATTCAATAATTACCATAAGGCCACCTTTCCACCTGAAGAATCGCATTCGAACTCGAAACTTTTGGTATCAACTCTGAATTGAAAGGTATCGAATAGATGGGTAAACAACTACCGTACAATTATCTTATGCTAGCAAGTTTTGCGTAAGTTATATAAATAAATTTCCACAATTTTAGCGTAGGAATGGAAACATATGGTGGTATGTGAAAAACGTAGAGACGAGGGTGGTTGGGAAGGGAGATAGAAAGTTGGCATGTGTGAAGTAGTCAGTTAGTGTCCAGTAGTAATGTGTAAGGGCACGCCGTAGTACGCGATACTAGCGCCGCGAACAAAGGGCGAGCTGTGGGCGTCGCGTGACGTCACTGCGCAGACGTCGGCGTCGCGTGACGTCAGAGGACGCCACCCACTGACTACCCACCTCCGCCCACACCGTTTGTCGCGTTCCTCACAGGGCGGATTTAACGATGAATGGAAAGTTAACCCTTACATCAAAACCATCAAACCGATCGACATTAAGATTTGATCTACTCTGTGTGTAAACAGAAAATTTTGCGATTGTCATTGGTCAGAAAGATACCTGAGATATAACACTGGGATATACAGCAGTACAGCTCGGTGGTTGCAATAATACTAACCACCGAAATGTTCTCGGGTAAAAGTCCTGGATTGACTTCGATCGAAGATAATTTATTCCGAGTATTTCTGCAGTGCTGCTGGTCACATTTGGATATTTGTGACTCCAAATCGATCGTTTCCTACAAGAGTATGCCAATTTATCTGATTTCATTGTTGAAACGGTTCCTCGTCAAATACCTACCTACTATTTGTCACCACTATTTTAATATGATTTCAAAATTATAATCTACATACAAGTCAAATGCCATGAGTATCGCTCAGGGGTAAAACATGTTAAAATATAAATTAACAAAAAAAAAAAGAATATGGGCTTCCAGGATTTTTTCCAGCAAGAAATTCTTCGCATATACAGGGGTGACCACGAGGAGCGTTTTTAAAAAAGGAAAACAGAATAAATTTTTCTAACTAATGTAACATGTTTGATAGGATGTACCATTTAGGAAGCGTAGCGAAAATGAAAGGTGACGTCCTATTTCTCTGACGCAATTTTCAATCCTGGCCATCTTCTGTTCACACCCTTCGTGGAACACCTGGGGATTTATTATTTTATTATTTATCTACTCGGGTTGACATGGTACGAGTAGCTTGCACCAAGTTTCTTGGCCGGGTAACTTGGATGTTACTCAAAACGTGACAACAGGTGATACAACCGTTTTTGAACGCTGACATCCGACCTAAGTATGTACATAAATTGAACCGCGTTTAACTTCACTTTACTTGTGTCGGATGTTGAATTTTTATTGTATTGAATTGTTGATATTTTTAAATTTTAGTTAAAAGATTTTAGGGGACTTCCCTAATCCTTCTAATCAAATTACGACATGCCGCTGATACAAACATGTTTTACATAGTGACATACTTATTTTACAACGTAAACGTTAACTATTACAAAAAATATAGTAATAATTAAATTCAAACGTTTTTAAAAATATTTTTGAGACGTGTGAATAGCTTAAAAATCTACGAGTGATCACAGTATTTTTCGTCTATTTAAGATATTACATCATCATCATCATCAACCACTCAAGAAACTCTTCCGATTGCTTTGAAACTTAGCAAAATTGGAGGTTTGGCCCCCGATAGAAATTTAAATTGTTTTCACTAAGTTATATACAATGTGTTCAAAGATCCAGAATCAGATAGCCAACGTAAACGTGCGTGATTGCCCACGCACTTGTTTGACTTTCCGCTCCCCCACTCATTTTGTCAAATTTTAATTGTTTAAACGCCTAGAACACTATTTTTTAATACACATTCATGCAAATAGAAGTTCAAGCAAAAATGTGAGTCACCCCCAACTTACATACACGTTTTCGAAAGAAACAACACGCACATTTTCTCACAGAAATTGTATCAAATCGCGCTCGTAGGAGTTTACACTTGACAATAATTATTCAATATAAAAATTTGATTAAAAAAATCAGTTCTACTATTTTAATGCGAATAAATATGGTTTTGAAATAATCGTGTAGATTGTAGACCGTCTACGAGATCGCATAGGTATTTACATATACATAGGTATGTACATATACATACACAATTTCAATACAGCTTCAACGTAAAAGCCAATAATCCCGAAGCAAATTAATCACAATGCCAATTGAGTCACTCGATCGTTTGTATATTATCCAATAAATTGGGTCAAACCTGTAAAGCTCGACGCGTTTAAGTTTGTACATATACATACGTATACATATGTACATATGAATGTACTCAATTGTTTGATTCAATATGGGTAAAAATGAAAGATCGCTCGCGATCCACGAACTGCATTGAATTATACACGTGGAGATGAGACTTGGAGATGTGTCTTATCTACAAATTGGAGGCGGTGGCAGATCGCCCGGGGATCCATGATTAATGGGTCATAAAAAACAACCAACGAATCAATATACCTACCAACCTGTGAACTAGTTTGATTTACCGTTACCGAAAGTGCTCTTAGTGGACACAGAACTGTATGCGGAAACTGTTCGAGTATTTTCATCGCTGATTATAATTTGATCTCGTCTTTTTTTGTTTTTGTTTTCTCAATTCGATATAATATAAATTCTTAGTTATTTTAATTTACTATCCATATAAAATAGTTGTTCGAAACAGTTATAAATAAGAAATTTCTTTTCATCATCATCATCTACAGCCATTCGCCATCCACTGCGGGATGAAAGCCTCTCCAACACGCTTTCAATCTCGATTTTGCGCTCTCATCAATCTCACCCCACATTTAATTTCGTCCACCCATCTTCCCTGCGGTCTTCTTTTTACCCTTTTGCATTCTCTCAGGTACCATTCTAGCGCATATTTTGTCCACCATTTGTCCATTCTTCAATCTCTTCACCCTATCCACTATATCCACAACCCTTGTCATACTTCTCACTTACGTGTTCCGCTTCCTGTCTTTCTTCATTATGCCGAGCATACAACATTCCATACTTCTTTTTGTGCATTGGACTTTGTGTAGCAAATTGGCGTTCAAAACTTTGAATTAAAAATAAATACCAATTTAATTTAATGAAAACTTTAATTTACAAAAATCACGTTTAGTATAAAATAATATTTAGTGTCACCGGCAATTTTTTTTCCCTTTGATTCGTAAAATATCATTGCTTATTTTCTGGTTCACTTTTACTTCACCATTAGAAAAATGCTATACATCGAGTGTTTTGTTTAACAGACTAATGTAACATAAAATATGGTAAACACTAATAAATTTTTGACTAATCAATAAAAATATATATTGGTTAGATCAAATTTGCTTCACCATGAAGAATACGCCACTGAGCTTCACTAAAGACCTGATACTGACCGAGAGATTTATCTGCAGACAAATTGTCAATTATATCCCTAGCGATTTGTTTGTCGTAGTTGTTTGACAATAGTTGCCTGACAATAGTTTTATTCACGACACAGTAAAATCGTGTCGTGGGACCTTATTTGGAATGTTAATTCTCCTCCAAAGACTAAAAATGTTATTAAATAATATAATAAGAGAATAATTATTCGACAAACGATTCTCAGATATGAAGTGGGGAGATTTATCTTTCACTGCGTCTCTCATGTGGTCTGTTATAGCTTATCTAATTACGACACGTTTCGTTATCAGAGACCCTACGAGAGACTTGTCTGCCGACGAATCTCTCCATCAATGTACACAATACGACTTCAATCATCCGAAAACACGTAAAATGCAGACGTTGATTTCGCTGTTCAGATCAATTCAAATATTATATATACTAAGGCTTCCAACCCCGGGATCCCGGTGATTTCTGGTACCGTGAATCCCGGTGCTGAAACTAGTCTGAATACCGGGATTACGGTGCTGGCAGAAATTTCTTTAAAATATTATTTTTACAAAAATAATATAGAAAAAGCGTGTAACAACATTATACAACGAACAATAACAGTCATAATAAATTTGTTTGCACTGAAGCGTTTCACCCCAGCTCGCCGTTTCCTCGAAATATTATGCACGGCCTGAATTGTATTGCAGATTTTGTCCTCAACTGCAATGATATTCGAAGCATATTGAATTTTTTTTTATTTTTATGCGACCTGTGTTATTTAGGATCGAATATGATTTTCTCAGTCCTACAGGGGATTTTAAAGTGTTTAGATCTCGTTACGCGGTGTGTGTTGTAATAAAACGATGTTGTTTCTGTTAATCGTACGAAGATTATCTATTTTGATGTAAGTACATTTTATTATAATATTTATATGTCCAGTTCTTCGATATATACATAGTACTATAAACTATATTAAAATTAATTATTGAATAAAATTCGTTGGTGTGATATTTTTTTTACAAAAAGTCAATTAAATTGGAGTTTTTATATTAGATGGATTGTTTCGTTTTAGCTAACTTCGAACTTATTTTAAAATAAAAATTAAATTCAGATCTGTATAATAGAAATGAATAAACGAATACTGTGTATTATATATTTTTTTCATATAGTACACAGTATTCTATATTATTTCTATTTAAATAAGATTTTAAATGTATGTGTAATTGAAGTTTTTTTTAAATGTATGTGCAATTGAACTTCTTTTTTTTCCTTATACACCGGAATCCCGGTGTTAGCACCGGGATCCCGGGATTGAAATTTCCCAGCACCACAATCCCGGTGCTGACGAAACCTTCCGGGATTGGAAGCACTAATATATACATGTTGAGGTAAAATCGACACGAGCATGACAACTACATATGTATGTACGTTGTAGTTAATTACTAAAAAGTGAGTAAATCTGATAATATCTACACAGTGCGAAAATGAGCCAGACATTACGTTACGTACGTACATTGTACCTACATATGTATGTACTAGTGAATAGCCCGATGAAATATCATCGTATGTATGGGTATAAAATTATTATATACCCGTATAAAACTAAAAAAAAAATCCGGAACTGGAACCATTATTTTCGTAGACTCTCATAGATAGTTTTCAATTCTTTATTTGTAATAATTTTCAATTCTTAAAGTTAACGTTAACAAAATGTAATATTTTCCGATTATACACAAATGGTCATTGACCTCGTAACGTTGAATATTATTATTACACATAACAAATTACGTGCATATACATATGATGTGTATTTACAACACGTATTCTGGGCGAGGATATGGCGTGCGACGCGAGCTCATGAGGACATTGCGTTTGGATCGGAGGGTCCGAGGTTCGATTCCCGGCGCCCGCGGTGAATGAAATCAATTTTTTTCTCGAATATCGTCAAAATATAAATAATTTTAATTTAATTGAAAATAAATATATAAAAAAATGGTTCAAAACCTCGCTAAATGAAATTATTAAAATAACGTATTTTTATATGGCGAGAAGGAATATTTCAATTAATGTTTAAAAAAAAAAGGCGAAATGAAAAATTGGATTTGGCGTGATGTCCGAGACCATTAGCTCAATTTAGACCCATATTCAGGCTATTTGGGGTGATCGGTTCGAGTCGCGACAAAGTCGTCTCGTCGAAAAATGAATTAATCGATTTTTATCGATTCGTTCATTATGTTCGGCGAGAGTTAGGACACACACACACACACACACCCACACACATACACACAGATTACCGTCTTTATATATATGATGTATGTACATACCCACGTGCATGCTAGTGCATCAGAATGAGCGTGTTTGCAATAACAGCATCACTGCACTGTGGAGATACTGTCAACCAATACAGCTAGACTTTCGTCATTGAAGACAATATTTTTTCGTAACCGTAACTACATATGTACATAGAAACAGGCATCCATATTGTATATATTCATACCCACTCATAAACACGCCGCACGATGCTGTGTTTAAGAGAAAAGAGTGAAATAAGTGATTTTGGCTAAAATCACCGCACCTTTATTATTTATGATGTAATGTCACCTCAATAGATTACACTACAATAAACAATTATCAAAATATCATTATTCCCACTGGTGTCGATTTGACAACGTCTAAAATAACGTATATATGCAGTGTGTCAAACGCGGCCGCTTTATGAGCTCGCGCGCTTTGATTGCGGTTGTTCATTATGCATTAAAAAAATGTGACAATAATAAAATTGAAATATGTCGGAGATACTGCTGAGTAATTTCTCAAATCTGCGTAATTTTTCTTGGTAATTTTAGTATCCGTGTATGCCTTTGTGATCAGATTTATTTCCATTGAAAAGAAACTTTTTTTATGGATAATTTAACTATGCCTTGAGTTTTAACTAATTGTAATCATTTGTTACCACAACAGACCACTTGTATCATATTGATCAGTTATCTGATTGATAGATAAAACTTAATTTGGTGTCGGCATCTTTCGCCTTTAAAATGTACTTTTGATTTACATACTTCAAAAAATGGCGAAAACGGATTGACTTACAATCTATACAAAATTAGAAAAATAAACAAATAAAGAAAAATGATATTTGTAGCTATAGTACATTAATATTTTGAATTTAAAAAAAAATTAAAAGTTTATAATAAAACACAAAACCATTTATTCAAGCAAATTAAAAAAGTCGATTTTATATAATACTAGTGGTTTTATTAGTGATATTTGTAATATAAACAGCTTAAACATGGCCAATCTAAATATTAAACATTTTTTTTCTTATTAAATATATTATATTTGAATCGAAAAAAAATAATATTCAACGATATCAATATCGTCATCATAGAAACTTTGATTTGTTTTCGATGCTCCCAACCATATATTCTGAAATAACTGGAATAGACGAAAATTTAATTAGAAGATTTTCAAATATATTATGTGTTATGTCCTGTGTCTATGATATTGACGAAGATGCGTTTAATACTTATTCGGCGGAAACTGCTTCATTGTATTTACAACTATGTATGTATATGGTTGGTACTACATGCCAATAAGCGTGCATAAAATATTAATACATGGTGCAAGAAAATGTCTCGAAAATATACCAATGCTGATTGAATCAATATTTTATTAATATCTTCAGACCCGCTTATATCCTCTATACGTCCACTACCATTAAAACATAAATAAAGTAAAAATTCGGATGTGACTAACCCCATGACTTTATCTATGTATTTGAGGAATATAAGAAGGTCACAAAATAAAATTCGATTTTGAACCGCACAGACACATTCACACATACCGGCAGCATTATGAAATACTAATAGCTATGACAGCATTTTCGATACAAATTGAGCACAAATGTATGGAAACTACAAATATAAATTTTCAGCTTGATACGTTCAGGGATAGTAATTGTTTCATATGATTTTAGAAAACGCAATACTGTATGCCGGGTAAAAGTGTTCTATATTAGCTAGTATCGGATCGACACAAATTGAACAGTGCACATATTACTTTCGAAATAAATATTCAAAAGTCGCCGAGTAAAACGGGAGAGCCGCTGATACAACGTAACTGACTCGTCTAAGAAAACAATTGCGCAATGTCCCACTTTCGCGTAACAAATTAAACGCCCGTTGGACCGATGCACCCGATCTAATGCAGCATTTTCCGCAAATTGCACGATGCAGAATTTATTCTCAAGTTTCTATGCACTTGGCTATGCGAGTAAAATTTAAGTAAAATTTCTTTACGAACGGTAGTGAATTGATGATTAATGGTGACGTCAGCATCACGAAATGTTGCAACGCTCAGAAATGGATTTCAGTGGCATAGAATTTCAGACCTTGTCGTGTCACCTTAATAACGAATCAACTTATCGTAATTTTTGTAAATGAGAAATGAAATAATTGTAATTATATGTTGATACATATTCAGATAGAACTATAAATTTAATAAATTTAACTCACCGATTTTCTCGATTTGCAAAATCACTAATAAGTTCTTTAAGCTCCATTTTACTGAATTGTCCGATTGAGTTTCATTTACAATTTTTAAGTAATTGATAATAATATATTACAAGATTTTTAATTGTTTTGTGTATGCAAGTGTATGGCTCGAGTCATTTTTATATATTTCGATATTTTTAAGTCGGGGAATGATGAATTACATATATTGAGTTTACATAAATTTGGATTTACTGTCAAGCTGGGCCCTCATGTTTTGCATTACCTTGCTATGGGGTAGCTACGCCACTGACTTTTATTTGCGCATTGGCAAGGGAGACGCTCGCCTCAGGCCCGCGATTGGACTGGGATTTGAAAAATAAATTTTTGATGAATTATTATAGTGTTCTATACCAAACCAATCCGACATTATAAAAGTTGAATCACTTTCTGAAGAAAAAAAAGCGTTCATTATTGTAAATGCATCACATTTCTGAAAAGCTCCTTATTGACCAGAACTTATTTATAGAAGGAATTTAGCATCCTTGCCTTGAACTTAGTGTGCTAATAACGTTTTACTTTCATTATTTTCTCAAAATATCACAGACGATAAAATAATCCAACTGAGACGTTAATACGTGTACGTACACATTTCCGATAATGCACAGCTTTCGTCTTCATTCGGTGGCTAACAGAAAATTTTTATTTTGTAAACAACGATTTAAATCACGTTGCTTTTTCTAAATTTAATATTGATGTTTCTGACAAAGAGGAGCTTTATTATATTTAGTCAAGTAAAAATATAGGGCAATAATACACAACAAATAATTACGAGCGAAGTAAATACGCCACTGGTGAAACATTGGATGAAACTAACTTCCACCTGCCTTCATCGCCTTTCAGTGTACCTGTAGTGGATTTTGCATAAATAATATTTGTTTATACGTGGATAGTGTAAAACATGCGGTGAATTTTTTTATTGTATCTCATAGTTTGATTTTAAACAATCAATTTAAAGACAATATCGAATTCACCTCAATCCGATCATTGAAATTGAATTAAATGGATATGAATCAATTGTGGTTTCTACAGTGCGGTTATTTCATATCCCGCACAAGTCATCAAACGTTCAATAATCAAATAGCTTCTAGTGCTGGGTAAATTCCCACTTTGTGCTCCAGCAGTAATATAGCAGAGAAATGAGGAGACGATGCAAATAGGTTGTTCCGCAATAGCCTGTATCCTGGTAATATCTCTTCGTATTTATGAGTTCATATAAATTATAGAACCATCATTGAAAATCTCCACATAAGAGGAAATCTGTTTACATACATACATACATACGGAAGGCCAATTTTCAGTTCCAAAAACATTATTTCTGTTTGACTTAATTCACAAAATGTAATCACTTAATTCAATTCCATATGTCCAGATTCTCGGAAAAGTAGAACAAACGTATTACAGGCCACTAGTATTTTTAAATATTGTTAAACGCAAAACATTATAATTAATTTTTTGCGAAATATTTCTCGAAATGAGGAAAAGTGGACGTATGCCACTTTCAAATATAACGGCTCATATGTTGATATACATACACAAGTATAGAATGGAACCTTACGTCTCCAATTCCGGATGAACGGCAATAATTTATAATACTCATACGGTTCTCATAATAATGACCGCGTGATTTTGAGAAATTATATAACCGCCCACGCTGCTGAGTGGAAATGTTTTCATTGCCTCACACGCTAACAAATTTGATTGAACTTAATACAGTTTAAATGATTTTCATCATTTAAACAGAACAATTCTTGTGCCACAGTGTTATATTGCTATACATATTGTTATATTGTTCATCTGATCTTCGACTGATCTTCAAATCCAACTGTACATTTTCATCCACTTGAACAAATTGCATAGCCCTCTTCACCGATGCGATTATATGATGTTGTTCGTTACATATTTCAAATGAAAACGTAAGCAAGAGTGACGTTTAGGTGTGGCACTTGTTCCGATATGTGATCTTTGACTTCAACGCTTTCTTCTTTCTCTTTTCTGTTTGTAAAACGTGCAAGCTATCCATTACAATGCTAAAAACAAAGTGACGCAACACCTTATGAACTTTCAGGCTTTTGCTATAATACAATGGAAGCTTTCAGGCCCCTGTTTGTATTGAAATATTAAATGGCAAGTGCACAGTCGATACGGTTTGGCATGAAATTGTTTTTTAAACAGAGTGCGATGCTAAAAATCCGTTATAGCTGGATCACGACTCTGAGTGGATTTGAGCGTTGGCCTCTCTCGTACAACGAGCCCAATAGGTGATTACTAGACTATTAATACGTTACCTGTATGTAATACGACAAATAACAGTATAGCATTTTTAAACGAGCGCTTAGCAAATATTTGACGATAGCGTAGCCGGTTTATATCGCTATCAAAATAGAGAAAAACCAGTTTTATTTTCAAATTCATAAACGGTTGTATTAAAAATATGTGTATATGAGATTGACCTCGAAGAGGTCGCAACTCGGTGATGACAATTTAATAATTTGCATTCTCTTCACGTTTTAAAAATTATACGATTACTGGTGTATTGACAAGTTGATAAATCAGCATTCAGTTTAAGCTCCATATTAAAAATCAATTTAATTTATTATTTTTTTTTTTTTTTAACATGGTAATCATTTTGACGGTCATCTTTGGTATAAAATATTTTAACCTAAAATTAAACGTTTTCAGCTTCAATTCTGTCGACAATTAACTGGTATACTGATTTTTTTTTATTTATTTAATTATTTACTTAAGAATACAACTTGGAAAAGGTGGCATAGCCCAATAGATGGACCCAAGCGGTTGTATTTTACTGGTAAGAATTTAAATCTATTTTTGGCAGCATTTTAATATGAAAGGTCAGTATTTATATTAAACGAACAGGGTCTATCGTTCAGTATACAAGTAGTCAGTATAAATAATAAATGGTCAGTGTTTATATTAAATGGTCAGTATTTAAACATAAATGGTCAGTCAGTATTAATGTTAAATGGTAAGTTTTATTATGGCAAATGGCCAATATTACTTTTTGGTTGGTATCAACATAAAGTTGGTACAATCTTGATAGACAATTCCATCCAACAGGCTATTTGTTCTGGCAAATGTACGTCAGATATCCAATTTATTTTATACTGTCCATTTGTTATTTATTCCGACACATTTAATAATATAATACTGACCATTTTGTTAATAAAATACTGGCCGAAAACTGATTTACATACTTACCGATATTGATTAAAATAATAGCCATTTAATTTGTTGCCGTTTATTAATACATAATGTTACAATACAAAAATACAAATACCAAATAAGATTTAATAAAAGCTGAAAGGAAATAAAAAAATTTCAACTAGAAGAAAATAAAATAAAAAAAGAATAGAAAATACAAATGATAGACTGAAAAAAAGAAGAACTACATAAACACATTTATTTGAAGGAAATCATCATGTTTGTTTTTTAAGAGGTTACTAGAAATTATTAATTGATCGGATAGACCAGTGGCTCCCAACCTGTGGTACGCGAAAAAAAATGGCGGACATGCAGGAATGATTGATTTATAATCATAAAAACGTAAAGGAGGTTTGTAAAAAAAATAGAAATATTTTTATATAATTAATAAACATTATTTTAATTAATCACAGTCGACGTCAATATGTGCAGTCGATGATCGAAAATCTAGCAATCGATACGTTTTCCTCTGGTCCGGCATGGATTTTGGAGTACATTTTTGAATTTACCGCGTTAGCGCTCCAATAAATAAATAGCTTGAATTTGCCACTTGAGAACAGTTCGATGATGATATTTAAAGTTGCAGATAAAATTGAAAGTATGATTCGAAAACTATATTTTTGGAATATATGTATCGAAAATGATCAAACTGAAGTATTTGAAACTTTACATAATTTCTTATCTGAAAACAAAATTTAGTATGTCTCGGGATACACGTAAAAAAGTAATTGAACCTTTAATAGGGCTGAAATTCTATTTACGCATTGCTTCCCCAAACCTTAAGAAGACAAATAATTGGATTTTAAACCCCTTTGATAATGAACATTTTCGGACAGCTACGTATGTAATTATCAATCAAGGAAAAGGAGAACTTGATTGAACTTTCAAATTATAGCATTTAAAAACCTAATTCAAAATAAATAAGGTTATTAATTTTTGGCTAGGTATTAGTGAAGAATATGGGCAGCTGTCTGACATAGCGATTAAATTTCTGTCGCCAGTTGAGAGAGCTTTCTCTTCATATATTATATTTTAATAAAAGACAAATATAGAAATAGATTGAATGTAGCTCCAGACTAAGGGTACATCTCGCATTGAACGAAATTTTAAAAAACTATGTTCCTCGAAAAAAGCACAAGGATCTCATTAAACTTATTTTGTAAGGAGATTTAATTAATGAAAAGAAAATATATTATATTTACTTTGTGTTTTTATTAAAACCATTTATCAATAATAGAAGTACGACAAAATAATAAATAAATATATTAAACTTTGAGCATATATAATATGATTGTGACTCCGCAAATAACTTTTTTTTCACAAAATTTCTTAACAAAACAGATCTATTGCGTCTATCTTGTCTTCAAATTCTTTACCATGCAAATACTATATAATTACACTTGCAAAAACAAATTTCATGAAATACAATCATTTTTATATGGTGGTAAAATTTAGCGTTATGTACTACCAAGTGTTACGTGAGTCAAAAAAGGTTGGGAACCGCTGGGATAGACTAATCCAAATTTTATCCGCGGATTTTATAATTATTTTTAGTAGTCTGAGAGTATGACCTCCCAGATGTTATTGTTAAATGTAAGGAGGTTTATCATAGGACAATTATAATTATTATTTATAATTTTATAGACTTCAATCACATAAATCACTTCCTAAGCCCTTTTCTAAACACACAAATTCCTTACACGTTTTAAAAAATAGATTATCGTCCACTCGATAATCAAATTGGATACGGAAAGTTTATAGACATGCTTTTGGAAGTCCTACAGTTAACAGAATAAAAATATGATATACAATTATACATATACCATTGATGTTGAACCGTCAATGTTCATCGATATTTATGTCGGTTGTATCAAAACAGTAACCCGAATGGATTTGGGACAAAATATTCCATAAACACACTCTTCTGAAGGCTTCTTGAGGCGCTTAAAGCTAACCCAATTAAGAAATCAACCGAATTTCCACCTGTTGTACATATGTATGTACATACAAATGTATGTATGTAGGTTGTATTAGTTAAGTGAATAAAATTTTAACCAAAAGTATTATAGTTTTTTTTATTATTATTATTTTAATATGTTATTTAAACAGCGTTCGAGGGCCACTGTCGAAGCAGAACCGCTACTAAATCGTATAATAGTTCCAAACGTAAGCGCACATTGACGCTCGCTATGAAACCGGACCTTCACGCGAGCCGTACTCTATGACTTCTTATCGGACGAAAGAAGCACGTGAAAAGCGACCTTATGGCATTTGTCTCTACGGTTCACAATTCGAAGAATTGAACCAAAGATATGTCGCGTTCTATCATCCCAATTGACCGGCATCGGATGCGTCGCATTTCGATTCCGTGGCGCGAACCGGTTCGGCCATCGTTGACTTTGTTTTGCCGCGTGGTTCGTGACCCCCCAGTGGTAACAGTGGTGGGGGTTTCTACACACTTGATGGTCAGACGGTCAATTTCATGCCTGCGGCCGTTGTGATGGTCCTAAGACAATGGCGACTAACTGTTAAAGGCCGCCATTAAAAGCCAATTGATTTATACAAGACCAATCAAATTTTTGCTCTCGAGACATTTCAATTTGTTTTCAACCTGTTGAAATATTTTTTACTAAATATATTTACCCAAATGCACCCAAATGCATAGAGAAAAAATGCATCCCCATAATTAATATTTGTGCTTTCTATAATTATGAAAATTTGTAAACTGGGTATATTGTTGTTAATTTTATATGTAGCAATTTCAATAGTCAGATTACATTGTAAAATTCTTTCAAAAGATTTCTGATCTGCCATTCAATGCCAGTCAAAATAAAGAATATCAATATTTCGGATTGTATAAATGCAAATTGTAATATACATATTCGAATTCAGAATATCAAAATATAGAAAATTTGGAGCTTACTTGTATCAGAGAATAAGGATGTAGGAAGAAGTACCAGGCCCGAAAAATCTCCCGATCTAAATCCTATTGAAAATGTCTAGCACGTCCTCAAAATAAAACTCAATAAGTTCCCATGTTCCTTCATATTCTTATTCTGAAAAAAAATTTAATTTCTGTGTGGCAGGGAGATCTTGAAATTAAACCAACCATTGCGTCTTGTATCGAGAGCATGTCTATCAAATAAGGGTGGACATATTAAGTATTATGTATTTTGATTTTGAAATAATATTGTAAAAAAAATTTAAAAATCATTCCAAACACATCTTTATTTTAATTTCATAAACCTATGTACTCTTCATTATATAGGTTGAGAATTTGCGAAATCTGCGCGATATACATATATACAGTACACTTTCGATTATCCGGGCTAATGCTGGGGAGGTAGGTCACGGATAATTGAAAAACACGGATAATCCGAATTATCAAATTTTGACTTGGTTTCGAATATAATCCGCAAACCGGATTATCCATGCCTGGATATGGGATACAAGAGGAACAGCCTGTTCCTCTTGTATTCTGCTCGTGCACATTAAGTAAGGCTGCACGACAAAAAGAGAGAGAATTTCAGCGCACGCCACTGATAATATATATATATATATATATATATATATATATATATATATATATATATGTATATATATATATATATATATATATATATATATATATATATATATATATATATATATATATATATATATCCAAATCAACAAGTAAATGTTTTTGGCTTATCATCTCGTAAGTTCTTATTAATTAAATCAAATTACTTAAATTAAGTCCAATCGCAGTTGAATTGAGAAATTATTAATTTATGTACATTGAATATAAATATACGTTATATGTATAGGTACATATGTATGGATTAGATTCAAGGTATCTGAAATATAACCGATAGAGTTGTCTTACAGTACGAGACTGGTTGTATCGAACAAATGGTGTCGATCGATCGATCCGCTCCTAATACGGCGAAAAAAATTAACGCCAGATATCAATCAAACTCGCTAGAAGCAAACAGGTAGTTATATGTGAGTATTATAGCAAATAGACCACACTATAAATAGTCAGGGCCGGAGCGAGGCGTCATGATGCAACAACGGCCGATCAACATTATTATACAGTCCAATTGTCATTTATGTACATATACATATATGTATAATAGCACTCCTTGACCATATTTATAATACTATCAAAGTAAATAACAACCATATCTAAAAACATCTCAAGCTCTCCTATGCTCGTTATTGGAATTTGGTTGAACCGATCGGTATTGTACTTAGTTTACTAATTAATTCGTGTGCACGTATCTAAATACGTTCGTCTTGATTGAGATGTACAGTATAAAATAAAATAGTCCGGCCTTCGTTTAATGCTGAATGTCAATGATGTTCATGTGTCGCAATTACAGTCTATCAATTATTCATGTACTGTCTGTGAAATTTCGCATTCGATTAATTTAAATGGTAATTAAATTTTTGAATGAAATTGTCATATACGCTGTAACATCGCCTATTCATTTCAGTTTGAATATTGCTTTTAATACGGTCAATGTCAAATTTTGAATAAAATTAATATTTTTTATAAAAACCATTTATAAGTAAAACCACTATAAAATAATAATAATTTTTATTCCAAACGATGCGATGGGATGAATAGTGCAATCTCGGTCGTCCACATAAGTAAATACATACATACATACATATGTATGTATATAGATAATACAAATAATATTATATGTTAATTACAATATTTTTATTAATTATTGTTTTTATTATTATGAAACAGTATATGTATATACATATGTATGTATGTATGTATATTCACTAAGAGGCAATATCAGATCCGTGAGACGTTCTACTTTCCCCGACTTGTTTCGAATTTTCTTACCTACTCAATCGCGACCGAATTCAAATTTTTTAAATTACCGTGCTTATTTGTCCTAAATTCCCCATCGTGCGCTATTGTAATGGGGAATTTATTTATTTTATTTTCAATACTAGTGAGTACTCAACGGATATTAATAAATTTTATTTTGAAATAGTTCAACTTATTCAGTGTTTGAACTTGAACAGCAATTATAAAAAAAATCATTCTACATAGGAAAAATGTATATCATGCTGAAGCAGCGACTTACTAATGTATAATTTTCGAAATTAAGCTGAAATTTCGTTCTTTTACACACTCTTGATTAAAGTTTAGTCAATGTAAAGTAAAGATTCCACAAGTTTATATACATGTGTGCAGGGCCGGATTTATATGTACATATGTAGTTTGGCCCTAAGCTATTTTATTTGCATGTGAGGCCAAACTGAAAACGAGAAATGTCCAATATAAAAATTGGTTCACACATACATTTTTTAAAATGGATAAATTTTAATGTGGCTGATTTTTTTGTTTTTATAGTAGTCCTAAACTTAATGATAGAACGTTTCTCGTCATTGGTTCAAAATTATGATTTTTGTTTTTGATACTACTAATTGTGATACTAATTTTGATACTAATTTTGATACTAATTTTGATACTAATTTTAATACTAATTTTGATACTAATTTTGATACTAATTTTGATACTAATTTTGATACATATTTTGATACTAATTGTCCCAAGTAATATTCCGAATCAAATTTCCAATCCGAATTTCCTATCTTTGAATTTGGATTGTTAAATGTTAAATTTGATTTGTAAAATGTTGAATTTAGAGTGTTACAATATTACAATAATTACTGCCCAAATTATTATTTTTAACGAACATATGTATATTTTTAAACAAATCCAACATAAATCCCTATAATGTTTAATCAGTCAATTTGCAAATGATTTTCTGTGTTGTTTTTTTTTCAATATTAATAATATTTTTAAATTAAAGTTACTTAAAAGGATAATTAAAATTTAAAAATAGCTAATTTTCGGTGCTCACAAACTTCTTTCACGTGCACAATACTTCGTGTCAAAAGACGGAATAAACACGAAAAATACAGAAAAAATGTCAACAGACCGTTGGAACATGTGTTTGGGGTTAGCTTAAACAAAAAGGATCATAGCCCAAGACGAATGCAAAAAGTCATAAAATAGTAGATAATGGAATGGAAGTCTAGTAACTACTCGGAACCTGCAATAAAACTATACCATTTTATCGGTGTCTGAATGCAAGGATGAGAACTTTTACGAATTTCCGTTTTTCTTTGAATATTTATTTAGTTTACATACAAAATATGATACATTTCGATTGGAGGTCCCTAGATTTTGGGGCCCTAAGCTCAAGTTTTTTTTCGTATATAGGTAAATACAGCATATGTGAGACGATGAACAAATCGGTCGACAAAACTAGTCGTATAAAACTGTCCTCGCCGTGTCATTCTCTACAAACTATCGATTTTGCACTTCCAACATCACCCTCTTCACCTGTGTACTGCGTTCAACTTAACCCGTTTGTATTTAGCGTTAAATTTCCCGAGAAAGTGGAGCACGCGTCGCGTAGCACGCTCGAGCTTTCGCGCTACGAAGCTTTTTACAACGGTGGGCACATTCGCATCGCCGCCGTAGAACGTTTCGCCACATACCGTCGATTAGAATATAATATCGCAGTCCAATCGCACATCGTTCAGTTTTCCACGCCAACGCGACGATTGGAATGTGAACCGACTGGTCTACGTACGTGGGGTCGCGAGTTTGTCACAGTCTAAGCAATGAGCGCCTACATTATCGCGCTCGCCCGCCGCTTAGAACGTGACGCTACAGTTTGCGTCACGCTCTCATCGTACTTGAGCGTCATTTTGCATGCGCGTCTACGATTAGAATATACGAATTTTCCACTATGAGGGGGTGAGAGCGGTGAAAACATTGACCTACTCAGCGCCGTAAATGGTATACGAGTGTGAAACGTCTGTGTCTCGTATGATAATGGGGCTTATTTTATATCAAAACATTATTATTTATACAAGATTCTTAATGCGTATTTTTTACAAACATCGTAATTTTGAGATTTGATCGATTCGTGTCATATTTTAGTGAAGCAATCACATTGACAAGGACGCGACCTGGTAACCGGAAGGCCAAATTTTTCAATTAATTTCAGTCGATTGAGGTAAATTTTTTGATACGTTCATTGTCGGCGGTAGGTACGGTGACGAATCGATCGAAAAGACACATTTGCGATCTGGTATCCTATGGATTAGCCATTAAAGGCCTCGAGTCCTGACGGCGAGTCCTTAAATGGCGCGTGCTCGGTTCGCGCGACTTCTTTTGAGTCTCGAAATGACAAACACGATCGGTCGACAAGCGGCTCGACCGATTTTTGCGCTCTTAATCACGGTCGGTTTGAAGTTCTAATAAAAAGAATTTACCGGTCAGCCACCGTGGTGCCCGTCTGCAGACCACACAGTAGCCATACATACCGATGCTAACCCTCTTAAGACACGTGTTGGTCTCCCATATATCATAGTGATGCATTTAACCTACACATAATATGTATTCAAAGGAGTATTGAAATAGTCATCGAAATGTTTATTAAAATTTTAAAAAGATTTTTTGTTTTATGTACAAATCAAATCACTAAGAAATGTACTTAAATAGCACTTCTTCAATAGTTTTTGTTGATTGTTCTAAATATTGAAACATATATGTAATTATATTGTGAAACCTTCCAGAGATGGCGAGGTCCTTTAGATTACTTTCTTTAGGATTATTTGAAAATTCAGTACATAGGTACATATACTTATTCCAATAATACACAAACATTTTAACGCCTAAAAGACTACATTCGAACTACAATAAATGTTGTTGTTCCACTTTCCAACGATATTTTAAATCTTCGAATGATTATATGAATGATATTTTGTTACTCGGATAATTGCCATAATTCTGATATATAAAACGCCTGTAAATAAAATAAGTAGTCAGTAATACATAGATCAAAATGATTATAAATGGTTTGTATCGATCGGTTTGTATGTTTGTGGTCAGTTAATAAATTAAACTGTCTGTAATTAATTTAAATAATCGGTGATTTATGTATATAAAAGGGTTAGTATTTAAATTAAATAGTTGGTCATTCAAAAGATTCAAAAAGTTCACATTCACAACAGTTCGATGATGTGTCTTTAAGATTATCGGAAAACATGAAAAGATAAATAAAATCACTATAAGTCAAGTTTATAAAACATAAAATAATACTTGCCTTACGCAAAAAAAGTAGGAATAATTTTTATAATAAGTAGGGATGCGTTAATATGTCTTGGTCATTAAAATTTGGAGGGCGATATCGATCAGTAACGCTCCATCTCGCCTGGTTTGGGCCGCATTCTACTGGCAGTTTGCACAAAACAAGGTCGGTTGGGCTTACCTTCCACCTTCCTCATTAACAACACGAACACATTAAAACGTCTTCTAACGAAAAAACGCGGCAAACACCAGATTTCGCACGCAGCGTAAACAACTAAAACAACGTTGAAACATATTAACGTCCTAAAATATATTTTTTCGAGAATTTGCATTTCTTCAAAATAGCATAAAAAGATCCGCAAATAAAAAAATTATAACTTGCAAGATTTAGATTCACACTTGACATTGTTAATATGTTGCAAAAATCGCTAATATATATATATATATATATATATATATATATATATATATATATATATATATATATATATATATATATATATATATATATATATATATATATATATATATATATATATGAGAGTTCGGTCTTTCGTGTCAAGCGGGGAAGACGTGCTTCTGCGTTCTTCCCGCTATTACTCGCTTAAACCCGGCTATTGCACGAAATTTAATCTAAAAATTTAACCATCTAATCACTTATTTTACTAATTGCATCCTAGTATAATTTAAGTGTAAAAATAAACAGACGATCGGCCGTTAACAGCGTTTTTAATATCAGTGATTGCGAAAAATTTTGTGTTAATTTTGTGTCAGTTACAAAAGCGTATACGAACGAGATACATCTCCCTACCTGAATACAAAAAAAATAAGGGTCGCCAGTCAAAATTCGGTCCCACAGAAGCAATAAATCTTCCACATAATTGCTTTCAGACAAAAATTTTTAACGAACTTTACTTAATAGAATAATAGCAAACAGAAACGGTGTTTCCCAACTGTCTAATAGTTCTTTTTCATATTTAATTTATATTAAAGTAATTCGTGTAATTTTATATTCTTTACTAAATTTATTATTAAAATATTAAATTGCAAACCGCACTCACATATATAAATCCGTTGTCTCCAAAGAGGCGTCTCACGATAAAGATCTGTAAAAAAGTAGTATAACAATTGCTAATCTATTATTATCATAACTAACTACTTTCACTTACAAAGTAACCCTGTTAAATGGCATGTAATAACTCATAAGTGATCCAAGTGATACCTAGGATGACTATCTGTCAAAGCTGACCACAGAGAAGAGTCTATGGCGGTAAGAACTCACTCCTTGAATGGAAATCTCTCTCAAGTACCGCCTTTTTCTCAACACATCTTGGATAAATGCGAGAAAAATAATATCCAAACCTCCAACAAGGTAAGAGTGACGATGGATGATAGCTTAGCTAATAGAAACCTGTATTTAGCCACGTACAATGTAAGAACGTTATCGAGTGAAGGAAGTGTGCTTGCATTAGAGAATGAATTAGAAAATATCAAATGGGATATAATAGGACTTAGTGAAGTAAGACGAAAACAGCAAAACCAAATAATCCTAAAAAGTGGTAACTGTCTCTACTGGAGAGGGCTACCAAATGGTAGAATAGGAGGAGTAGGGTTTCTTATCAATAAGAGAATAGAAAGAAATATTATAGAAATAAGCGACATATCGGAACGTATATGCTATATAGTATTAAGAATCTCGAGCAGGTACACTTGTCAAATCTTCCAAGTGTACGCCCCCACATCTAGCCACCCAGACGAGGAAATAGAAGACTTCTACGAAAAAATACAGGACGCATACGATAATAGCCGTCACCACTTTAAAATAATCATGGGCGACTTTAACGCAAAAATAGGACAAAAGGCAAATACTGAAAGAGCAGTAGGCAATTTTGGTACCGGCCAAAGAAACGACAGAGGCGATCGCCTCATAGAATGCGCAGAACACAACAGGCTCTTTATCACTAATTCATTTTTCAGGAAAAACACCAACAATAAGTGGACTTGGGAGAGTCCTAAAGGAGACAGAAACGAGATCGATTTCATCCTAACAAATGCCCTGCACTCCGTTAAAGACGTTAGTGTTTTAAGTAAAGTAGATATAGGTAGCGATCACAGATTAGTCCGTGCCAAGATGGCCATTAATATAAATTGCGAACGTAGGAAATTAATAAAAGGATGCAGTAACTCTCCAGATTTCGCTCAACTAAGGTCTAGGAAAAAGGAATTCGAACTCGAACTTGGAAATCGATACGGGAAATTAAACCCAGAAGCAGACATCGAGGAATTGAACACTGTAATTAGTTCGGTTCTAACCTCAACAGGTAAGAAATTAGGTGGATTCAGGAAACAGATTAAATTAAGCAAAATTTCAGCGGAAACAAAAAACCTAATTAAGCATAAAAGGAATTTAGATAGGGATAATAATAAGCAAGAATACAATCTAGTAAATAAGGAAATTAAAAAGAGAATAGTCAGGGATGTCAGGGATTTTAACAGCAAGCTAATAGAAAATACCATTAAGAATAACCGTAGCCTGAAAAAGTGCAAACAGGATCTTTTCTTAGGCAAAATCCAAATGATCGCAATCAGATCAGAGAGCGGAGTAATAATTAGGAATAGAGAAGAAATCATAGACAGAGTTTACACGTTCTATGCAAAACTATACGAGAACGACAACGGCCAATTCCCCGCTCTGGAATCGACACACGGCCAAAGGGTTCCTGCAGTATTGCCTAGCGAAGTAGAGGCCGCGCTAAAAACTGCAAAGAACGGTAAATCCCCAGGGGAAGATAATATTCCCATTGACTTACTAAAATGTGGCGGCCCCCCCCTAATTAATATCTTAGCTAGGCTTTTCAGCAAATGCATCCAGAACCAAGCTATACCAGAAGGATGGAATAACGCAACTATCATTTTAATACACAAAAAAGGCGACAAAAGCGATATCAAGAACTACCGACCCATTAGTCTACTTTCAGCGGTCTACAAGCTCTTCACGAAGGTTATTACAGAAAGGCTGAAGAATATCCTCGACGAGAACCAACCTGTAGAGCAGGCAGGGTTTAGGGCAAATTTCAGCACAATGGACCACCTCCAAGTAGTTGGCGAACTAATCGAGCGCGCCAACGAATATCAACGGCCATTGTGCCTAGGTTTCGTCGATTATGAGAAAGCCTTCGATACAGTTAGTCATAATGCAGTACTTAACGCTCTAAAAACACAGGGAGTGCCGGAAACCTATGTGGGACTGTTAGCTGCAATATATAAGAATGCCACAGCTTCGGTTAAAATTTTTTCAGGTACAGATAGATTTAGCATAGGAAAAGGAGTAAGACAAGGAGATACAATCTCGCCCAAGTTATTCAATGCGGTGCTTGAGGGAGTTTTCAGGAAATTGGATTGGGATACAGCCGGAGTAAGCATCAATGGTCGCTTTTTGAGTCACCTTCGGTTCGCAGACGATATAGTTTTAGTAGCTCGTGATTCAGCTGACCTACTTATCAGACTAATACAGCTGGACAGGGAAAGTAGAAAAGTAGGATTAAAAATTAACGTAGATAAGACTAAACTAATGTTCAATAGTTATTGCATGCCTGATAGCATCCCCTTAGATGATAAACCAGTAGAAGTAGTAAATAATTATTTATATTTAGGTCAAATAATTGACATGTCTGGTAGTAAAAATGAAGAGATAAAGAGACGTATGAAATTAGGGTGGAGTGCATTTGGACGGATGAATGCTGTTTTTAAATCAAAAATGCCACTCTGCCTGAAGAAAAGGATCTTTGATCAATGCGTTTTGCCAGTGATGACGTATGGATGTGAAACTTGGACACTGAACGCCAAGATGCAAAATAAAATCCAATGCACTCAAAGAAGTATGGAACGCTGTATGCTTGGCATAACGAGGAAAGACAGGAAGCGGAACACGTGGGTGAGAAATATGACAAGGGTAGTGGACATAGTGGATAGAGTGAAGAGATTGAAATGGCAATGGGCGGGTCACGTAGCTAGGAGGATGGACGAAAGGTGGACAAAAGAAGTGCTTGAATGGTACCCGAGAGAAGGCAAAAGAGTAAAAGGAAGACCGCAAGGAAGATGGGTGAACGAAATTAGGAAAATGTGCGGAATGAGATGGATGAGTGTTGCGCAAAACAGAGACGAGTGGAAGCGTGTTGGAGAGGCCTTCATCCAGCAGTGGATGGCGAATGGCTGTAAATGATGATGATGATGATATATATATATATATATATATATATATATATATATATATATATATATATATATATATATATATATATATATATATATATATATATATATATATATATATATATATATATATATATATATATATATATATATATATATATATATATAAACCGACTGTCGCTAAATATTTATGTTTGTATGTTGGTGACGGACGATAAATCAGTATGAGGAACCAATCACAACCGAGTAATCGAGACGCCGGGAAGCGTGGTAGTGGGGGGGGGGGGGGGCGTCAAGTGTCGTCGTATTCGCCGAGTGTCTTCCGGCAGCGCTGAACGTGCCGGATGACCCCGGAGCACGGGAGGCGCTCTGGGCGTCGGGGGTGCAGGTGCTGGGGGGCAAATCCCCCAGGGCGTCAGGGACGCGGGGGGGCGAAGCCCACAGGCCGCTGGAGGCGTCAGGGGCGCAAGGGGCGAAGCCCTTAGGGCACACACACATACATTCATTCATCATTTGGGAACGGGTTGGATTGCTAAGTGTATGATGTGCCACTTTTATTACGATTAATATTACGGCGTGCGCCTATAAATTACCTTACATTATATATGTACATTATACTACATATAACTTTATTTTTATTCGTGTTTCAATTCCTTTTCGAAATCACCCTTTGAAATCAACGGGCACAACACTAGCTATATTATTAAATTTTCGACTGCAACATATTTTCTTACTTTCAAAATGACTTACGTAAAGAGAAATTGAACAAAAGTGTTCATATTTTGAACACGCCAGAATGATGTGGGCGTAATAATCAAAGCTGGCTCGTTGGTACGATTTCGATACACATGAAATTAATCAAAATCGAATCATTGTTTTGTATACCTTCTTGTTAATTAAGCACTTCGGTCTTTTAACGGTTGAAGTAGATCGCTCCTTACACGGACTGTCAACCGGTCGACCTTGCCATATCGAAACCCTCGGGAGAGCGAACATCTCATATCCACGCCAAACTGGCTCTTAAATACAATGGACATAAGGACAGGTTCGCTTAAACCTTTCGCCAAAATCGCAAACCGTATCGGCTTCTGCGAGCTGCCGCGCCAAAACAACCCTTACGTTAACTAAACCGAAGGCTCGGTTTGGCGCTAGCTTTTCGTAATGGATTCACATTTAATTCTCATTTCGGGCGAAAAAAGATCTCAGACACTCGGTTGGTTATATTCGCAGCGAGGGCAAAAAGGAAAAACGCGTATATTGGCGAAGGCGAAAAGTTGGAAGGCTTTTAAATTTATCGATTCGCAGGGGAGGCGACGACCCTAAATGCCCGCCGTGACAAAATCGAGAAATTCGCAGAATGGATTATTATTGTGCTTATGGATTTGAAAAATGTGTAACACGCTCCATTTTTTTTGTCACACAAAATTAAGTTATCCTTTTTCTGCTTGTTTGTATGCATGCATATTTTTACGTACACTCGTTCCATTCAATGTATGATTTATAGGCGCCCTCTCCCCCCAAAACCCCACTCGTTCACCATAAACGATATATACTTACATCACTTTTAGTCATTTTGTATAAATGGGTATGAGTTTGGAATGGAAAGAGTGTATATTCCGAACGATTCAATTATAAAAAAAAATGATAAAAGCCATTCCAATAACCAGCACGTGTATTATACCAATATGTACGTATTTACATACATAAATACATACATATATACGTATTTGGATGAAATCACTTTGTATAAATACATTTGAATTTATTGATATTTCAAATCTTTCATTTAAATATGAAGGTATTCAACAATTATTGCAATATTTATGAAGGATAAATCAAGCGACAGAATTTTAAACTTATGTACTAATCGGCGACAGAAAGATTTCCAATATAAGATTCGGTTAAAACGGTGCCTCCGGTTTGACAGACTGCTCATCGCTGATTTTGCCATTAATATTCTTCTGCGGATTTATTATTGGCATACTCCTTCTATTGAGATCTAGGTACATTGAATTTCTCGTATTATTTTAAAGCATTCGACTTTATGGACTGAAATCTGTCAATTATTTTGTTGTTAGTTAATATCTAGACCCAGATGTTAACTCTATATTTCTATTCTACAAAGTAGTTCAGCCATTTCATCCTCATTACTGATCATTAATGCTGTGTCGTCCGCAAATCTTATATTAGAAATCTATCTGCCACCTATTGTTATTCCACCTTCCCATCCATCGAATACCCGCATCATTATGTATATTAAATATATGTATGTAAATATATGTACATATTAAAAAAAATCCCCATATATCATATACGTTTATAATATCGCTATTCCGTCTGTGTATCTGTCTGTCTGAGATAACACTCGCCGTACTATAATAGTCGTTTCGATTCGACATACATATGTACGTCACAGCTAAACCACTGCCAAAACGTATATACGAATACAATAACAAAAAAATAAAAAAAGTCTTATATATACTGATCGCTACTAGTGTTTAAGTGAATTTACCGCCATCTATTGAAAATCTATTTGATTAATTAATTTTTCTATCGGTGTTTTATATTGTTTATATACAGGTAGGTAGGTAATTTCTACCATTTTTTTTCATACTAAACAATAAAATATGAATATTAAATTAAATATATTTAAAAGTTATTTGAAATAAATTTGATCGCGTGGGGATCGAACACATATCCGATGACACATTTCTTTTTTTTTAATTTAATAACTTAATATGCCAACACCCATGCAATGATATGTCATCGGATATAACACTAGTCTTACATATAAAACTGAAACGGCGTTTGTAATTCTTTTCTGATTGGCTGTCGTCAAAGTCGTTTCTGATTGACCGGATTGGTCAAAGACGTTTGTGATTGGTCCGTCTTTAAATAATATAATTATTTTTCTATTCAAATAAATTTAATAAAAAAACAATTGAAGATTTTTTTCATGGTTCGGCGTATTCTCACAACTAGACCGCATTTCTATTTCAAGTTACTTTTATTATATTCGTGTTAAAACGGAAGAGATCGTCAAAATTGGAGCCGAGCAAAGCCATGTAGCCAGTGGTCTCACCCCAATTTTGGAACAACGGGTTTCCAATTTTTTTATGCATAAAATTTTTTTGAAAATATATATGTATGTATATATTTCTTACTAAACGTTTTGAAAAGTTCAACATCCCTCCGCTTAGCATATCAGAATGCGCTAATGTATGTAATTATTTTTATTTTTTATTTATATATTTATACCAGGAATAGTTATACTTGATTTCCGACCTCCGCGTGGTCAATTTCAAACAAATTGTCTAAACAAAATTGGGTGATGTGCCTTGCAATATCAAAGCTATTTACATTATAAACTGGTATGTCTCTACTTGCAATGTATGTAAAAGACTAAAACTCGTTAATGTATACATTGTCTAGTATGTGTATGCATCGTCAAAGTCATCTATCTAGTTACAGTGTACACGGGAGAGAATAACACTAACTACATACATAACTTTACCCCAGCCTTAAATCGTAGGTAATACGGATGTACATATGTACATACATATGCAGTGGTGTCACCCCAGTTTTGGAACAACGGGTTTCCAAAAATTTTTGAAAATATATACATATGTATACATTTTTTTTGCCAAGGCACTGTTATGTACATAAAAGTTCATTAAATTTTTAATATTTGTATAATTTTTGGGAAAAATTATATGAATTTTTAGATTAAATAACGGGTTTCTGGAAACTTTTGATTTTTAACAACGGGTTTCTTGGAACCCATGGAAATCATTAGGGTGACACCACTGCATGTAGCACTACTAACTAGTATATAATAAATACAAAGCTTTTCATTATATGTATGTCAAGCTACAAGTGCTAAAAACCTCAATTGTATCAGATGTTATTGTATATTCATGTAATTGTAATGTTAGGGGATGAGATTTTTCATCGATCGTCATAATGGCTGGCGTGAAAGGAGCCAGAGGAAGAGGCACATTACCGGCATTCTATTCCGCAATAGGTTGTCACAAACTCGATCACCACGATCTTCGTATGAAACTGAAGAAAGCCGGAAATTGAATCAGCAGTCCAACACAACTGGATACGTCTTCATTTCGATCACCTGCTAAAGGAAACGACACATGCACAATAACGACTCGATAACGACGCCGTAAGCGAGCATAACGAGTGTGGTAGTCGGTGAATTAACTTTTGGTCGGATTAGTCGGCTCGCACACGTGCTGACCAATCGGAGTGACCAGCCAGCCCCGCCAAAACCAGTCGGTTCGGTGTTAATGAAACTGGCGAGTGGTGTCGGTTGGCCAACGCGAGACCGCGTCATTATGTAATGAAGCTGAGAATTCTTTATTTGTTTGTTTGCATAAGTGAGAGGAGGCAACGGCCAGCCGGTTCGCCAAAACCGTAACATACGCCACAGCCTTCACCTTTGAGACGATGCGGTCACCGCCAATGATTGACACCCAATCGCTATCTGAGATTTGGATTAACAACGCCACACTCACCTGTGAACCTATTTTAATCGATTGTTACTTATAATTAGGGTGATCATATTTCCCAAGACTCAAAATGGGACGCTACAAAAATCCCCCCCCCGTTGAAATTTCGACGGGCAAAAAACTAGTAATATATAAAAACATATATAGGTGCATCCATTAACAACACTATCCCAATTCCCCGGCTAATTTTGAACGGAGGTCCCTTGAGCTCGAAAATCCTCTATGTCAGCGGTTTCCAAATTGGGAGGCGCGGGCTATTGCCAGGGGAGGCGCCAAAAATTTTAAATAAAAAAATAATTTTCATACCATAATATCTACAAATAAATAAAACTTCATATCGTAGCTTAACAGTAAAAATTCAATGCATGAATGTTTATTTTTATTTTTCTTTAATTTTTATATACACATTTAATTAGCAACCCTTCAAGAAGAAAACCAACATGAAGAGGCACATTTGTGGACGAACGATAATTTTATTGTTAATCTTGCCTATTTAGGAAAATTGAGCGGTTTAAATAAATCAATGTAGGGATCACAAATACATCCACTTGTTCAAAAAGACAAAGTAAAAGCTTTCATTAAAAAGTTGAAGTTATGGAAATCAAATTTACAAAAGAATGAGTTGGATATGCTTTCACTTTCCAAAAATTTCTGGGCCACAGCCAATATTAAAGAAGGTAAAAATCGTTTTATTGACCACTTGGATGGTTAAGTGCTGCATTTTTCCAATTATTTCAAAGACCTTGATTTCTCAAAGTTTTTGTGGATACAGATTCCATTTAACTACAATGAAGAAGACGAATTCGAGCTGACAACCATCGAAAAAGAAAAATTGATAGAATTATTATGCGATAGCTCACTAAAACAAAAGTTTCAAAATGAAACCATAATTAAATTTTGGATGAATCTTAGTGGAGAGTATGAATCTTTGTATTGCAAAGCAATGCAAGTGCTTCTACCGTTTGTAACGTCTTATTTAAGCGAAACGGGCTTTTCGGCACTAGCTGCAATGAAAACCAAATATCGAGCCAGGTTAATATCCGAAAAGGAGTTACGAGTGGTACTCTCCATATTGCCCCCAAGATTTGATAAACTTTGTGCCAATAAACAACAACATCCTTCACATTAAATTTTGATGTGTTAGATGTAGTTTAATTAGTAATTTAATATAAAAATAAATATACGTGTTCGTATAAATTTATGTTATAGCAAAACCTTTTTATTATTCTGTCTATTGTAGTGTTCAGTATTTTTTTTTTAAATAAAGGTTTATTATTTAAAACGGGTCTATATTATTATATCTATTAAAAATAAAAGGTAGGGAGGCGCGGAAAAAAAATTTTTTTTTAGGGAGGCGTAGTAGCATAAAGTTTGGAAACCGCTGCTCTATGTGTTCAATCTAAGCTACCAAATACCAAATTTATTATTTTTAAATTGAAAGGTGTAGCACAGCAAAAAATGAAACTGTTTTTTAAAAGGTAGATGTAATTTAACCTATCACAATTGACCATTAATACGTTATATTGTTTCCATAAAAAATTTCAATATTTAGTTTCAGTATAAGAGACAAGTCATTCAATATCTTTTCAATACTATGTATGTATATGAAGGTATGTACTTACATATGTATGTATGTATTTTAACTTTTTCTCAAATCCATACCCACCCAATCTTCCTCTCGTCAATAAGCCCACGAGATTTTCATTTACAAACACTGTCGCCGTTTATCAGTGTCAAAATAAAAATTAAGTTCATAATAATTGGCAAATCCCCAGATAATTGATACAATAAAAATTATCGAAATTTATATCATATAACCTGTTGGCGCCAGGTTATGTGCGTAAATCGAGATGACCGCGTGGGAACGAATGTGAAATTTGTTTCGATCTAGAGATGCGTCTCACCAGAGCAGCTTCGCCTTTTGTAATTACGTCACATTTTCGTGTGTTACGAAATCGGTTACGCCGGTAACTGTTCACATGGTCGGCGGACTTAAAAAGTACCGGGTGTCAGTAACCGGCGATCGGGCCAGGTCATTTGCTCATCGTTGACTTCCTGCAAATCGCATAATCTCATGTATTTGTATTTAACAAGTAAACATTTAAATGAAAAACCATTCGACATTTACGATCGGACGATCTGTGCTGTACCAAGCATTTTCCATACAATCCATAGTAATTCATGATCTGTACAAGGTGGATCACGTTTTGCACAACTGACTATATAAGGCGAAAAAATTAAAAGTCACTGGGAATATTCACATTTACATCGATTACAATAAATAATTGGAACGGATTTGACCAAACGGGAAAAATAGTACGGAATATGAATAATAAATTTCCTAATAAATTTGATCACAAAAGCTGTCACCGTAAAATCCAATACACGTGAATATTGATTTCTCAGTGATACGCATTGGCTGACTGATACTGTATGTATTATACATCAAATATTCTATATATCAGTTGTATGCTCCTATTAAATTTTGTTAAACATTACAAACGAAAAACATTTCGAAGCTTTAATCAATTAAATTTGGAAAATGTCAAGTTTTTGCTTAAACGTGAAAAATTTATCATGTATTATTTGTATTTAATTATACCATACATACATATATGTACAACATCGATTGATAATAAAACTCACCCAAAAGAATAAATAAAAAAATCAGATGTGACCAACCCATGACTTAATATATTTAAGGAATACAAGAAGTATAAAAAGAAATCTCAAATCATAGCTGCTATGAGAGCATTTTGATACATGTTTGAGCGCCAATGTAGGGAAATTCACGGAAGACAAAAGTTCTACTTCCGGTTGTTAGATTTTGTTCAAATTTTGTCTGTCTGTCTGTCTGTCACGTATGCGTTTCTATACCATTCAATCGAAACTTACATGAGTTATTGTGTGCATGCCCACGATGGTTTCTGTAAAAAAAATCGCCCAAAAATTTGATCGGGATAAGAAAACAGGAATGAGTGGCAATGCAATGCAATAATTTAAAATGTGTTTGCGTCGCCACCTGCGTTGTTAGGGTAAAATAAACAAACAATTGAATAATTTCAAATGTGTTCGGCGATTGCGTTTTTCTATTTTTCTGCGTAATTTAATTTGATTTATTGAGTATTAATTTGAAACTGAAACATTCGGTTAACGAAACATATTGAGAAACGGGAACGAGAACTGGAACAGGGAATTGCATGCCGGGTTCAGCTAGTATCACCATAAATATTATAATCGTAAAATATGGTTACCTGACAACTCGTTCACAGATTTTCTGTAAACCGATGATGCGCTCCAGGCATTTCGTATACGGCCATCTCTTTCTCACCCCGTCTGTTCACCATGATCTCGTTTACTCTGCCATTACGTATGCAGCCATCTCTTTCACAGACCGTCTGTTATCAGTGAACAGTATCTAACTTTTAAATTATTTGTATCTAAAAGATATAAATAATTTAAAAGGTCAAAATAATATAATGAAATATTCTTTTAAAAAAATTACTATTTCCGATTTACGAATTCTGAACGAAACTCTAAGTTAGTACATGAAGAATACAAATATAAATTTTCAGCTCGATATGTTCATTAGGGTGAAAAAATCGTGTGGTCACAAGATTTTTGACTTTTCTTAGCGGAAAAACGGATAACATGGCATGAAATTTTATAAATATCTTGGTATTAAGCTTAAACTTTTAGATATGAAATTTGAATTCAATACACTGGAAAGTTTTTGAGAAAAAAAAATAAAAAACTAACGGAATTTTTCAATTCCCGGGACACGGGACGGAGCTCAGGATCGTTCCCGGGATTCTCGGGATCCCGGGACACATGTAAAAAAACTTTTTTTTTCAATTTAATATATTTTTTATTAACAAAAAAATATTTATTTATTTACAAAACAATACATAATATATCTATTAACTTGAAAAAATGTAAATATAAAAGTGAACTTATTTAAAGTAGCTTTTTAAGAATACTAAAATATTTAAATGATAATCTGAAAGTCTAATTCTAGATTTGCTACGAAAATTTCCAGCAATGGAAAAAACTCTTTCAGTTTCGGTCGAAGTTGGTTTTATTATTAAAAGGGACGAAAATAATTTTTACTAACCACTTCTTATTTTAAATTATCGGTTTTTTCTCCTGTCAGCATGTATATTTTAATTTCTTTTTAAAAGTCGATGCTATTTTTATTTACGTTATTTTGTATATTCGTCTTTGATAACTCGCTATTTAATTCTTCATTAATCGTCAAATACACAATTGTTTAATCTTCATCCGAATCTAAAAGAGTTTCTTCCATTGTGGAATCGTCAATACAAGAAGGATATACTCGCTTCATAATAGTTTCACCGTAGGGTATACATTCGCTTTTATTACAACATTTAAATAATGTTTTGTTCAGTATAAAATCAGAATTATTTAACATTTGTGTTAAAAAAATCAGTTTTAGGCTTTTTCTTTCTTCGATTTTAATTTTTGAGAATATTTTACGATTCTTTGTGTATTTGATTTATTATTTCCCTTCGTGCAGTCGTGAAAATGTTGTATATTTTCAAGATTTTTTTAAATCCAATTCCCGGGATTAAGGATAAGAATTCCCGGGACACGGGACAACAATAATTTCGTGAATTCCCGGGAATGTCTGTCCAGGATCGACCCGGGTCAGAAACCCTAGTCTCAGTACTATAAACACATATTAACAATACAAAATAATAATAATAATAATAATAATAAAAATAATAATCTTTTTCATTTTTGTAAAAATCTATTATTGGACTCGGATGTTACATATATTATTTATTTACTATTTGTGTTTTTATACATATCTATGTACATCCTGTCTGTTGATTTTTCAATAAATAAAATAAAATAAAAAATAAAAAATAATCTAAATTAACATACTTTCAATGCATTTTTTTTTACTAATTTATATATGTACATAAAAAATGTATGAATGTATGTACCTATACTATTTTGTGACAAAAAAACTGGCACAAACAAACGCTATGCAATTTTTTGCACGTCTGTCTTATCGACAAACATTGGTCAATATCGTATAACATAGCCCATACAGTAATAATAACCGATTAGCATAATCCACCAAGGACTGACCAAAATTCATACAAATGACGCTCAACATCCGCCGAACACAACAACGTTGAACTGCAAATTTGTAGACATTACTTGTATTATAAGTATGTAGTATGTATGCATGTACATAGAATGGGTGTATGTGTGTTTGTAAAAAAAAACTATTTACATTTTTTATACATGCAGAATACCAGTTTGTATGCACTTTGATACAACAAATTATTATTGATAAAAACATTATGTAATGTACATATGTACCTATCTATGTACGATAGGCCGAAGAGAAAAAACTCGAATTTTGGATTTTCATCGAAGGACCCAGGGAAAATACAGAGAACAACGTACATACATATGTATGTATATGTATGTATCTACACACATGTACCTACGTTGTATATAATACTTATGTATGTCTAAAATATGTATCTAATTTAGTTTTGGCAAGTATTTTTGTATGTATCTCCATTCGCATTATATTATAATTAAGTCAGTGACTCACAATAGTATGCACCCGGATCCATATATGGCCTCATTTACTCTTGGAGATTTTGTAAAGTGATTGATTGATATCTTTCTCGTATTGTAGCACTCGTGTCGTGTTTTTTTCTACTGGCAATTCGATTGGTTTCATTAGAATGATCGTTAATAATTTACGATAAATCGAAGTACAATAAACGTAGTAGTTGGCCACTTAGGCTGATTAAAGAGAAATATGTAGATACACATAATACCTATACACGTAACACGAAAATGAATAATGTCAAAACACGGTCAACCCCATGTAATAAAATTTATTATCGACTGGAAAAAATCAATATTTTCCCGATTACATTAGCCATAGTAGGTTTTGAGGGTAGTGAACAAATTTACACATAAAACTATGTATATTTGTATGTTTTACATTGTTACGCTTACATGAATGAGTACAATTTATTTCTACATTTTCTGTGCGTGACTCAAATTATTTTGGGGTCATAATTAGAATTATAAAATACTAGGAGCTCTCGGTTTTTACAAACTTATATTTACAAAATACATGTTTATAATTATAATAAAAAAACAATTCGAAAACCAAATTTAAAAAATCTCCAATACATAAAATAAGTCAACTTAAAAATGGTATACAAGGATGTTTTTAAGTACAATGTACATATACATATAGGTCATATTAATAAATTAAATAAACAAAACCATACAGAAAAACTAATTCATTTGAGATCAAACGACAAACGAAAGGTTCGTTTATACCAGTGCAGCTCAAGCCAGCAACTGCACGTAAACAACAGTTCAATTAACTTTCTTTGGTGCATTCTACATACATATGTGAACACATTAATATATATATATATATATATATATATATATATATATATATATATATATATATATATATATATATATATATATATATATATATATATATTTATATATATATATATTCCGTAATATGTGCGTGGCATAACAGCAGCAACCGACACGATATTTTCATACTATACATTACATACATGTCAATAAAATAAAAAAAAATCAAAAAATCAAAATCAAATGTCAATAAACCGTTCAACCAATTCGCGATTGACCGAAACTTGAAATTTATAAATTCAAACGTTTTTTTAATAGCGTAATTGCTGTTAATAGCTGTTCGACATTCAGAAGAATAATTTTTGAAGACAAAAATGATGTTATTAAAAGAATATTTCTATTAGCACAAAAATGAAAGTATTCTCTATATTATAATTCAAAAATTTAAAAAAATATATACATATATGTATATACATATATGTGTGTGTATATATATATATATATATATATATATATATATATATATATATATATATATATATATATATATATATATGTGTTGCGCAAAACAGAGACGAGTGGAAGCGTGTTGGAGAGGCCTTCATCCAGCAGTGGATGGCGAATGGCTGTAAATGATGATAATGATGATGATATATATATATATATATATATATATATATATATATATATATATATATATATATATATATATATATATATATATATATATATATATATATATATATATATATATATATATATATATATATATATATATATATATATATATATATATATATATATATATATATATATATATATATATATATATATATATATATATATATATATATATATATATATATATATATATATATATATATATATAATGCCTATTGCCCAACTGAATGAAACTTGAAAACTTGTAAACTTGGCTTTTGAAGAAAGACGAATTTGTGTGTCGGATTCGAAGATACGAATATGTACATTGTGTTTTTCAGACAGTGACACTTGTTCACACAGAAGAAGGTAAGACGTCATCGGTTCGTGCAAACACAACGGCTTGCGACGATTGCGAATATTTTGTACAGAATATTTGGGGAAAGTGATTCGTTTAAAAATCATCGGAACTCGGAAGCGAAAGGTCAACGTGAAAAATCGAGATCAGATTTCTCCAGCCGGTTTGAATCATTTGATTATGTAGAAATTGTGTGATCAATGAGCACTGGGGTCCTATGTGGGTTAATTGCTTTACATGCGAAAAAACAACTCAATTTCGGCTGTTTAATGGCTTGACGCTTTTGATTCGCGATCCGACCGCATTGTCCGGTTGACTGAGACCTCGATTCGAGAAATTTTCGTATATAAGAATAGGCGATGCATATTATGACATATATTGGATAATCAACGTGCGAAAACAAACATAAAGTATGTATGTACATTTGTACCTATGTAATCAACCAAAATAAGAGCACTTTGATTTAAAAATGCATAATATAGCTTATGTAAACTCAATTTTATAAATAAATTATTCGTTCATTTTCATCTGTATTTGACTATTTACCTCGTTGCTGAACATGATTATCATTTATCCTAACTACGCGTAATTATTAATTTCTTCTATCAGGCCTACAAAAACAGCATACATATGCAATATAAATAAAAAAAATAAATAAATTCGTCATCAATCGTGCTACTACTTCATAATCAATCTTATTTGTAGTGACAATAACTTTAATAGACAAGTCCAACACGATAACTACAAATGTTTTGATGTTTATATTACTTTCGAATAGTGTTGTACCCGATGAAATATCATCGCATGGGTGTTGTCATATTAAGTTATTAAATAAAAATAAATTAAAAGAAACTTGTTGGTGCTGTGTTCGGTCCGCCCGCGGTTGAATTTTTTTCAAATGCCCTTTAAATATATTTAATTTAATTTTTATTTTTAATATTAAAAAAAGATAAAAAGTACCTACCTACCTACCTACATATAAATAATATAAAACACCAATAGAAAATTAATTATTTAAATAAATTTTCAATAGATGGCACTTAATGCTCAGAGGAAATATTGGTAATTACTATTAGCTTAGAGTAAATATTGGTAGAAAACAGTAAATATAGAAGTTTGTTCTATCGATATTACCTATATATTCGTATATGCGTACGTTTTGTTCGCAGTGGTTTAGCTGAGACGTACATATCTATGTCGAATCTAGATGACTATTTTATTATGGCGAGCGTTATCTTACACAGATACACATACAGACACACAGAATAGCGATATTATATATATATATATATATATATATATATATATATATATATATATATATATATATATATATATATATATATGTATATATATATATATATATATATACAATATATATAATATATATATATATATATATATATATATATATATATATATATATATATATATATATATATATATGATTCTCATTTTATTTTTTTCACTTCTTTGAATCAAATTAATATCACAAAATTTTGAGAAATAAGTTCTACATATGTATATAATATAATCAGGGCTACAGGATTGTCTGTTTTATATTCAATAGTTAAACTCTGATTAATTGTTAAGAATAATATGATTTACTCAATAGTTTACACAAAAAGTATTTTTACAATAAATTTTTGGATGGTACGTATGTATGTATGTATGTACTTAGTACATATAACGCTGTATGATGAATGATTTCGATGACATTCAGCTGATCAAATAAGCGGCTTTCTGTTAGTTTCATTTTCATAAGTTGTTACGTCAATTCGAATTTGACAATAGTGACAAATATTCAGTATGAATTCTTATCACGAAATCTCCGAGTTCTCCTCGTTGGACAACATTATAAATCTCAAAAATTACTCTTCTCGAGTTATAGTATTGGCACACAGTGTATTATGTACATATGTAGATATATGTATATGTACGTACTAAGTACTGTAAATCGAAATCGATAAATAAAATAAAAAAATATATATTCTAAAAAATAACAATCACTAAGCTTTGATATGACGATATCGCTCATTATATGATTTGATGCTGCAATTACGAAATATCTATGAATATGTATATGTATATGTATGTACATTTGTACGTAGATATTTCGTCGACGGTTGCGTAATGAGGTTATAGACTCAAAACGCCATGTTTGCTCGGTGATTTTTATGAGTTTTCTTTTGTAAAGCGACCGGTAATTTGTAAGGTGTCGCATTCGAAAAGGTTAGAAAGTCAGTGGCGGATCGCAAGCTGATTACGGATATAACGATACGCTTTTACACATTGACATTTCGAGCGTAACTTTTATTTTATTCTATTAGACATCAAATTTTCTTTGTTTATTTACTAAACATACAATCAATGTCCAATTATCATATGACAAAATATGATGTGTTCAATCCAACGGTTCACAACAACTTACAAAAATCGTTTGTCATATTCTTATTTGAAGAGTCTCCCCCCCCCCCCCTTTCTCCCTATACACTACCGGTCTATCATTCCTTTGAATATAAAATCCCTCACCGTTTCTTTCAGAGATGACTGGTGAGGAGAGCTCTTGCCATAATACACCGATCTTGATTTTAAAATTTGTAATTTTGAAGTCATCCAAATTACTAAAATAAAAAATATATTCTGGATTTCAGAAAAGGACACTTGGCCGAACGGGCAGTTGACCGAACGGACATTAGGCTGAACAACCACTATAATATATACATATGTACATATATATGTAGCGGTTCTAAAAAACCGCCTGAAAGAAAAAGCCGGTTTTTTTTCAAATAAAAAGCCGGTTGGCCGGCTTTCAACGGTTTCAGAAAATTAAGATTATTTTTAAGTTTTAAATTTTTATATCGAAATAAGTTGCAAATATACATATATTATGCAAAAAAATAATTGCATATAAATTAAATTGAGTTATAAACATTATAAACTTTCATAAGATCATTATTATTACAAATAATCAAATTTGTATTATATATCGAAGCCGTAAAATGGTAGATCCTGAATACGCACAAATAATTAAATGATATAAATAATCTGCTATCAAGAATATATTAAAAAAATAATGTCTTACCTCATACAAAAACTGTGATCGCGAAATTGTGAATAAAAACACTGCTGAGATGAATTTGTGTCCGAAAACGTAATGAACTATGAAATATTTCCATCTTTCAAAATTACTTTACAGATCTGTTTTAGCTGAAAACAGCAATGAATTCTTTACAACTTACGATTACGTTTTCTATACTTTTATACCTGAATAAAAACTACAAATTATGGAAAACCCAATTTGTCGAAATTCTGAAAGGCTTTGTGTAGGTTATTGAAACTACTTTCAATGATATTTTATTGGTTTATACATATTGGCAATTTATGGCGATGCGTGGGTCACATAGCTAGAAGAATGTACGAAAGGATGAAAGAAGTGCTAAAATTGTACTCGAGATAATGCAAAAAGGTGAAAGAGAAACCTCAAATAAAATGGGTAGATGAAATTAGAAAAGTTTGTTGGGTGAGATAGATGAGAGTTGCACAAGACAGAAACAATTAGAAGCATGTTGGATGGGTTTTCATCCAGCAGTGGATGTTGAATGGCTGTAAATGTTGATGACATATAATAAAAAATATAAATATCCAAATTTTTATTCCGTTTGACCAACACTTCACGTAAATACTCGGACATACATATACATAGGAACAATACAGTTTATTATTTAGCCGATTTTGCCGTATTTAGTCCATCGAGATCACGTGGAAAATTAAAGAGGTGGAAATGGTCACCATGACCTTGCACTTTTCTATGGAAAAGTCTCACGTGTCGCTTCCATTCATGCCATTGAATTATTCGCTTTTCACACCTAAACTATCTACTAATCGTTGACAATGTCTGCACAGATATCAAGTTGTTTTTTCCTCCGTACAAACCGGAGCCGGTCGATGCTCTATACCGAGTGATTTATGTGTTTTGTAAGCAAAATCAATTGCCCAGCTCCCGACTGTAATTATTGCGTCAACACCCATCACTTCCAATTATACGTGATTATTTATTACCGGCCGGTGTCCGCCATTTTCCACTCGTTTCTCGACTCTTGAGAATTTTGATTTGAATTATCCTTTCTCGAACGCGAGGAAAGTCAGGAAAATCAGCGGCCTAAAATTAATGATTTTACGCAACATCGTTTGAATTCTTCGTCGCCTATCAACGAGCGACGGAAAATAAGCAATGAGATCACTAAGTCGTGAGCAATATTTTTTATTTCGTAATGTTCGTGATTGCGTACGATATATACTTAATGTATATATGATTTCATAGGTGCCAATTTCAGACAATCAGCGTTTCGTTACGCATTGTTAACTGTTATTTGACGTCTATGTAGAACATCAACCCTTTATCAAACTATAATGATTTACATTAATTAAATTATAAGTCAACTATCATTCGTTCATTGAATTCCGTCGATGGACAAAGGCTTTCTCTGATATGTATCTGTTGCTTGACTTTTTTTTATCATATTTCATATATTTTGCTTGGTCAATTATATGTATGTACGTACCTACAGACATACTTATGTATTTACATTATCTGCCTCCTTCTACATTCATACATCATGATGTTTTTGAGTATATTCAATTATAAAACGAAAAACTAAATCGGAAACGATTGACCTGGAGATACATATATCCAAGGTTTGGTCAACAACACCAGGCCAGAGATTGAACCCATGACCCTGCAGTTCATTGCATTGTACGTTAACCTCTAACCTCTGATATTGGTGGTTAATAATATTTCAAAGACGGAATTATGATGTTTGAATGATTTTGCTGATTGAAAATTGAGAATATCTACATATGTATATCCGTCACATTAGTACTTTTTCTCACATACGGGATTCTCTGCCAATCTCTTCTTACATTTATTTGCTAACCATGCGCAACATTTATCCATCATGCTCCACACAATTTCACCCATTCACTCGCAAAACTTCCCAAAAACACAATTATTTTACAATCTCTATTTCAATGCTTCTCTTTCAAACACGCTACTCTATGTACACATATGTATGTATAATCAATTCGAGTATGGACATAGTATATGCATATATGTATTTATCAATGTGTTTTCATATGGAACCAAATATTTTAATTAAATGGGATGTAACTACCCTTTTAAACTAGAATACGATTTAACTAAGTGTCTACAAGAAATTAAGCCTTCCCCTTGAGCTAGTATTACGTATCCAATTTTTATTTTATTTTAAATACACCTATGTATGTGTGTATGTATATGTATAAATATATTTATTTAACCGAGCTCGGTCTTAAAGGTATTTATATTCATATACATATGTACATACATATACATATGTATACATGAAAAATAAAATGATTTCCTTTCTCGAGCAACTAGTTTAATATATGTACTTATGGATACATACATACAAATACGCATTTTCATTTTTCAATCTACTCTCCACGCTTTTCCAAGACTATTTTCAACGTGCATACATACATACATACGTTATCCAAACGCATTTGAAATATACATACATATACGCTCACCTTGAAATTACGATTTGAATAATATAATATTTTAAAATAAATGCAAAGTACAATTTGTTGAAATGAAATAAAACATGTATGGTATTGAAGTCTATTCAAATGCACGCGTAACATGATGAAGTTTACTTTACATTTCGATGAAAATGAAGTCTATCGCCATTGGGGAATACACGTCCGTCCTTCCAGGGCTTAAATTTATTCGTCAGCCTGATGACAGCCTTCGGTTCTGTCATCACTTCCGGTCAGGTCATGTTACGCAACGTAACGCCATTACGTGACGCACATAAGAGTACAAAATCGATATTGTCCGAACGCTCTCCTGCAGAGCTTTGACACATTAGGTTTGAATTGTGCACAAATTAAAGATTCAATCAAATCTGTAGTCACCAAAATGATCCATTATAATAATCAGTCGACTGCCGACATGTCGCATTCGCGTAAAATGCAATGCGATCGTTGTATAACTTCGTCAGACTAGAAGTGCTATTATACCAATGTACATATACACAGTGGCGGACTGGCCATACAAGCGAACATGCCCGATGGCATGTGGGCCCCACTATCTGTTAGAAAATATGGGCCCTCAGTAAAATTAAATAACTTTTTAACTATTTCACGTGTGTAAAAATTTATAGGATATTGCACTTTGGGACCTAAAGTTTGGGTATTTCAACAAAACAAATTTCTTACGATATACATAAACAACTAATACCTGCTTTAACAGCCCAAGGATCGGTTAACTTTTTTTATTAGGCTCGAAATGTAAGTTTCAACATTTGCGTGGGCCCTTTTGCCGGGCCTATTTCCAACCTCAAGATTATGCATATACCAATACCTATGTAACAACTACCTACTGAAATAAAAATGGGAATAAACAAATTTCCGTGAATAATATAAACTGAATTGCTTAAAACAATTTTGATAGGACGATTCATCATCAACCAGCGATTTAAATTTACTTCATACTTTCAAAATAACATTTGATTATACTTCGACGATATAGTAAGATTTAAATACACAATTTTAAACAGTTTCCGAATATAAAATCTATTCGTAATCTAGACACATCCATGTATATAGAAATATAGGATAGGGGCCCCCTCCCCAAAATCCCGATTTTCGCATGATCACAAAACTTTATCTATTGTTATTACGTACATATGTATGTATGTATGTACATAGATAAAGTGAAAAGACAGTCGGTAGAAATTAAGTTAATTGATAGTTTTTTAGTGACTCATTTTGATGGTCGATTTTTGTTGACCATGTGAAGATATTTAGAAAAAAATTTTCGCCTGCGGCGCTTTTTTCACTCTTTACATAATATTTTTTTATAATTATTTTATCAAAAATAAGCTTATTTTTTTCATATTTTATAACTCAATAAGGCGTATGCAAAGAATATTTTCCATTTTTATTCCGATATAAAAAAGATTTTTTGAAAAAAAATTCAATTTGACCAATCTTTGCCTGCGCCCCCCAAGAAAAAGCTGAAATGAGGTCCCCGATTGTTTTCTACCGAAAGTAAAAGCCCCTTTTATGCCGCATTCTTTTATGATGCATTCTATTTACCTAGGACAAGGGTTAATGAGAAATATACAATGTAATTTATGGATCTATTTTGCTTTTGCCATTTTTCTTGTACTTAAATTTGTTTATTCCCATTATTGAAAAAAATGAAAATTTTTTTTTTACCCTTGATTTTTAGCGTGATGGAAAGAAGAAAATTTTGTTATAAGGGGGGGGGGATAATTTTTTTTAACCCTGGGTGGGCCCCCTTTGACTCCTGGCATGCACTCATTTCAGTCCCAGTCCGCCACTGCATATACATATGTATATGTATTATACAAACATGTACATACTATCCCTCGGTTATTATGTATGCAGGAAGCTGTTAGCCCAAAAAGTGAATGCATCAATGCAAACCAAATTCGATGCTAAATGGACGAGTTGGCTGATGTGGTTGCTTTAATATTCTATCGGAAATTTATTTCGTGTAATCTAACGTGACTAATAAATTCGATACGACTTTAAGGATTACTGTAACATAAGTTTAACAATTATCGAGACAAAAGGATGGACAACGCAGCATCGGAAGACAAACTTTTTAGAAGTATCAGAAGCTGTTCAGAATATTAAAAACTGAACGGGTATCGAACCATTGGGACGTGTCTTCTCCGTGGCAACTAAAAAATAAATAAATTTTCCGGGAGCTTACACATAAATAGCAACTTACAAATTCTAGTGACAAGTACATACCTATCAAATTAGCGTAATTCCCTTTGCAAGGGGGAATTTAATGTAGCAATGTGGGTCAAACATGTTGCAATCAACTCGGATTTGCAAAATATCTCAGATTACAAAGGGTTCACCTTTACTATAAAAATTTGTCTGATGTAGTGTTGAATTGAGTATTTTGTGTGTAAACATATACCAATGATGCACAACGATGATGTGAAAACTGAGTACTAAATATTATATTTTATTTTTATTAAATGTTACAGTTTCTTTCATTATTATTATTATATTTTCTATGTACTTAACTTTTCTATGTACATACATATAATATATGTGTATTACTTAAGAACACTTCATATTATGATTAATCCAATATACATATGCGTAATAGACAGGGCCGGCTTTAGGGGCAGCACACAAGGCCTTGGCCAAGAACTTCCATGGCTAAAAGGCGCCGTGAGTCGCCCTCATTTTTACTAACCTCTTCTTATTTATTTTTCAATTATAAAAAAAAACTACTTCCTGAATTTAAGAAACATTTACATTCAACTTAATTTTTCCACTTGAAGTCATAATACTGACTTTAATATATTATAATTTACGGGGAATGCAGGAAGTCAACTATCAAATATCAACTACTCACGAATAAAACCTGTCAAACAATAAACTGTCGTCGATAAAAATGACTGCTTGTAATAAGATATTGCTGAAACGAGACATAAAACTATATATATATAAAAAATTCTTCTTCAACATTCAATGAAAACTCTTTTTTAATACATGTTGAAGAAGACATTTCGTAAAATTCGTCATTTAAAATAATGGGGGCGCTGAAAATCAAACTGGCCAGGGGGTGCCATCAGGGCCACTGAGACGGGGGGGAGTGGGAATCGGGGTAAAGTTCCAGGGTCCGGGCTACTCTAGGCGCCCCGTGTCGGAAATCGTAACTGTTAATCATTACCTTTCTTATTCAATTATTTTAAAAAATAACAACCAACATATGGGTATTTTTCGAACAGTTCTGATGGATTTTTCGCATATTAAAAATATATCTATAAGATATTTTTTTTAATTTGTTATAGGGCCCGGAATTATTTTTCCCAGGGCTCGGAATTCCTCTCGGCGGCCCTGTGTGCCATATACCCTCAAGCTGAGCCTGAGTATACACATTGTTACCTGTGATAGTAAATATGATTTATCAATAAGTTACAAACAAACTTAACGTTGTTGTCAGTTTACATATTATATCTATACAAAATTCAGACACAACATTCATATGTATGTATATTGAAAGTTACTCACTAAATCCATTGTGAGAAATCCAAAATTTACAATTTTCACTACGGAATAACATGCAGTACAAAAATATATCAAATTTCCAAACGATTCATCAATTACTACGTGTATGTAAATTTTCCAAGATGATCAAATATGCCTACATTTTTTAACGAATTATTATTATTATATTAAAAAAAAATAATTTCCTGTGTATGTATATATTTATTAATAAATAGTATCTTGTGAGCTACATAACATCCGCAGCACGTGCTATAGTTTATACCTTATTATGTATTCGACTTGTGTCGACGATTCCGCAACTCAACGTCTCGAGGTGAAGACGGTGGCCGCATCCACTTCCGTCATTACATATTTCCGGTAGGAAGGGGAAAAAAGAGAAAATCCATCAATCGTCACCGATTTATGTAAACGTAAAAACCGCCAGATGGCGCTAGTGCACCCATCGAGCAAAAATTGCGCTAATTTCGTCCACAATGCGATAAAATTCGCAGTGTCTGCACCGTAGTAAATTTTGCATTATGTATGCGGCATAAAAATGCGCGATAAGATTAATCGGCACCGTATATAATAAATATTACATGTATAAATAACTGATACGCGAGCGATACGTTTGTTTTGATAATGACCGATGAAAAATCAGCCGAATGTTAATTTACACATCTTTCTGATAATTAATCTCTTATAATATTGTACGAATTCAACGGTTGATACTCAAAATTTATTTATCTGTGTAGCTATACGTTTTGAAAGCGAATGGAAAATCATTGAATTTATGATGCATTACTATTATTATGACATCCGAAATCCGCCGAATTTCAGGTATCGCTATCTGCATTCAGCATTCTGAAAGTGTCACGTTATGGCCGAAGTGCTTATCTATCACAATCGTTTTGACAGTCATCAATTAATCGATAATGTGAATAATATAAAAGAGCTTAAGGATGAAACGCAATTAAATAACCGCTATCAGACCACGTGATGACAAAGTGTGCATTTCATTCGTTTTTCCATAGAGAGTCAATAATGTATGCAATATTCTTTACTTATTACTTACCCCCGTCCCCCCCGTCCCCCCATCCCCATTTGATTTTGAAAATCCAAAATTCATAATCAATCCCTCTCGCCATTTATTCAGAATTTAAGCTTACATCATTATTTACAGCCATTCACCATTCACTGCTAGATGAAGGCCTCTCCAACAGGCTTCCATTCGCCTCTGTTTCGCGCAACTCTCTTCCATCTCCTTCCACACTCTTTTCTAATTTCATCCACCCATCTTCCGTGAAGCCTTGCTTTAAGCCTTTTACCATTCCAGCTCTTCCTTCGTCCATCTTTCATCCATTCTTCTTGTGAGCTGACCATTGCCATTTCAATATCTTCACTCTCTCTGCTATATCCCCTACCCTTGTCATACTTCTTACCCAAATATTTTGTTTTCTATTTCGTTCGTTATTTCGAGCCTACAGCGTTCCATATTTTGAGTGCATTGGACTTGTACATATGAACAAGAGTACTATAGTAACAATGCCATAAAAATTCAATAATTTCCAAGATATTCTTTATTTTTTATTAAAAACACATTCATAAGTTTAAAAATCAATAAAAAAATTCTTATTAAAAAAAAATAAGTATCATACTAAATTTCCAAAGACAAGTTTTCAAACAAGTATCTAAAGCAACGATCTACATATGTATGCATCCTTTAGAATCAGTGAACACGAATTTAAAACTTAAACATAAAAAAATAATACATAAATAATACATATTTATATGAAAAACGCTTATGCAAACAGCCTAGTAGAAATTTTAAACAAAACATGCGCAGCAAAAATGTGCTTGGCAACTCAAAAATACGACATCGTTAAAAACCGCAAATTTGTTTTATTATGCAGTAAAAACTGTGGAAATTATAACGTGTGTCGAAGATAAAAAAAATGTAATAATCGTCAGTTTCGCAACGCGCAGATCAATTCGTTCACACCTAGTAAATTTTTAATGAACAAACCGGCTTATTCACGCGATTGGCAACGATTACAATTTTTTATCGATCGGTTCACACCGTTCCAGGTTAAACTAATATTTGTTAAATTTAACTAACTGACACGCCCCTCTAATTAATAATGAAAATTTCACGCATAAATAACAAGAAAAGATTCGTCTACACTTACACTGAGATTCTTCTTTATTATTATTATCAAATTCACAGAAAAGCCAAGCGTGAGTGGACTTTTCCGACTATTTTCTTAAGTCGTGATCGTAATTAAATTTAGCCGTTTATAATAAGCTTGCTAATTCGAAAAATAGCGACACCTACATTATTAAATCTAACCAGCATAATTAATCGTATGAACAAAATTCACATTTACGTTCGTTGTATTTGCAAACCAGGTAAGTGTCATACATACACACATGTCAATAGCGTGCCGTCATTGGACTAGAGGGACTAGGCTAGTCCCCTAAAATTTAAAAATATCAAAAATTCAATCACAATAAATTCAAATATTTGGCCATATTTGTATTTTGCAGTCGGAATAAAAAACCTCATAAAACGGCATCCGCCCTACCTGAGGTCGTGGTAGTGGATTGTTATTGTATAGTCCACCGCGTATTTCGCTTACACGAACTCGCCGTCTTAATTCTATGTATGTCCCCCTCGCGATACTGGCGAATTGTAATTATTTTAAACATTTTTTAATTTTCTCGTCTCTTCAAACATATATGAAATTTTCACTAAAAATTCTGATTTATATCAATCAAACATCATCCTATACTTTTTTTTTGTTAAAATAACACATTTTTTCACAGAACTTCTCGAGTACAAATATAGCAAGGAACTCGACTTGCGAAACGATTCCATTAGAATAAATCGCGATCGCGCGGAATCAAATAACGAGGCTTTGGAATGTTACATCGATCGATTGTTCGATAAATCATTCAAAATATTAAGTTTTGAAGAAAAACTATATGTTATCGAGGAGGGTAGGCTACTTAGGATTTTCCTGTTAGCACAAAAATGAAAAATTATACTCATCACTTAAGACAGATTAATATAATTAAAAAAATAAAAACCTTTTTTTAATAAATATTTTTGTTCATACCTCGTTTTAAATGTCACGGCACACTACTAATACAGACGTATATATGTACTAGGGTTTCTGATTTCCCGGACTTTTTCAATTCCCGGGACACGGGACGGAGCACGAGATCGTTCCCGGGATTCCCGGGATCCCTGGACACATGTACAAAAAAATTTCAATTTAATATTTTTTTTTATTAATAGAAATTTTTTTTATTTATTTACAAAATATAAAAAAGTAAACAATAGATAATAGATCTATTAAATGAAAAAAAATATTAAATTATTAAAGTAAACTTATTTAAAGTAGCTTCTTAATACTAAAATATTTAAATGAGAATCCGAAAGCCTATTTCTAGATTAGGTAAAAAAAATTCCAGCAATGGAAAAAACTCTTTCAGTTTCGGCCGAAGTCGGTTTTTTTGTGAAAAGGGACGAAATTTTTTTTTTAATTATCGGTTTTTTATCCTGTCAGCATGTATATTTTAATTTATTTATAACAATTAAAGAATATTTTGTTCAGTATAAAATTAGAATTACATATATAAAATTTGTGTTAAAATAATCAGTTTCAGGCTTCCTCTTTCTTCGATTTTAATTTTCAATTCTCGGAATAATTCATCGGTAAGTTAAGGTCCTTTGGTTTTGAGATTTTCCAAAAATAGAATTACAAGAAATGATTTTGGCCAAACGCACAGAAGCATTATGCTCATAAAACTTCAACGTTCGGGGAATGCGCTGTACTTAGTGCTAAACAACAAACCTTAACATTTGAGAATATTTTACAATTCTTTGTGTATTTTTTATTTATTAATTCCTTTCGTGCAGACGTGAAAATGTTGTATATTTCAAGATTTTTAAATCCAATTCCCAATTCAATTTCCGATTCGAGATAAGAATTCCCGGGACACGGGACAACATAAATTCCGAGAATTCCCGGGAATGTCTGTCCCGGGTCAGAAACCCTAGTATATACATGTATGAATGAACATAATCTCAAATGAACTTGTAATAGATTGCCCAAAAATGACCGATAATTTTTCGATTGAATGTGATTGATTCGTGTTTAAAATTGGTGGACTTTAACTTCAATGTACATTCTGGTTGGAAATTCGTCACTTACAAATTTACAGAAATTATAGTATTTTCCCTACACAACATTTGTGAAATCTTAAGCTTTCTTTGTAAACAAGATAAAACCTAGAGAGTATCAAAAAATCCAACTCCATTCAATGTGACCTGTTGCTTTGCTCGGGCACCATTAGACGCCCTTGTGGTGACCCACATTCGTTCGTCATACATACACACATACATTCACAAACCTTTTCAATTCACTTATTTTTTTCGCTATTTTCCAGATCACATCTGAAAATAGTTGCTTTTGCTTCTGTTTTTGCCTCTTGGCGAGTATAAATTTACCGAGAATCTGTCACGTCCGTACGTTCCGAGAACAAGAAGGGCAACGTTTGTCAACAGGTACGGTCAGGTAGATGAAACGCAACCCAAATGGACCCAAAACGAACGCAGTGTAAAAAAAAGACGACTCTTGCAAAATTTTCCTTTTTGCGTATCACCCCTGTCAAATTATGGTCAAAGGCTGTAGTTATACATGCATTGTTGATTCACTTCCACGGCGTCATCTTTATGATTCATATTGATAAATACTTCCAGTTTCGGATAAAACCCATTAGAATTTTGTCGCCAATAAACAGCAATACCCAAAATTTAAATACTTATACACACACATACATTTCTAAATGCAATATAAATAATAAAATGGTTTAAATTAAAACTCATCAAACATTCTGCTGTGCAGTCGATTTTATCAGGCCATCTGTAAAATGTCGGAGTTTATATTTCGAAAACAATCAATAGAATGATTTATACATAATGTGCTTTATTTACGATAATATGTATTATTACGTATTAGTTTATCAGCTATTCTTATCATTTCAGTTAACTTACCGACCGCGATAAGATAACAAATTAGTAGGTAGGTATAGAGATAGGTGCGTGACGAAAATGACAGAATTATATTCAATAAGTAATGTAATTTATACTATATACATATATATGTAGCATGAGCAGGCATTCTAATTTACAATTAACTGTGATTTAAAAATATTTTTTATTTAAATTGAATTTATTCACACATGGACTGGTAATACTAAAAATTGACCACTGTTCTCAAAGATTGTCATGTACCAGAATTGCAATTTAATCGAGTAATTTTGATCAATTTTACGATCCTATATGGTAGAGAGAGTGGAGAGTGGAGATGCTGAACGCTGTATGCTCGGCAAAAGAGAAGAGAGAAAGAGGAAACGGAATACGTGGGTGAGAAGTATGAAAATGGTAGTGGATATAGTGAAGAGAGTAAAGAGATTGAAATGGCAATGGGCGGGTCACATGGCTAGAAGAATGGATGAAAGTTGGACAAAATAAGTGCTAGAATGGTACCTGAGAGAATGTAAGAGGGTGAAAGGAAGTCTGCATGGGCGATGTGTGGATAAATTAGAAAAATGTGTGGGAGATAGATGAATGAAAGTTGCGCAAAACAGAGACGAATGGAAACGTATTAGAGAGGCCTTCATCTAGCAGTGGATGGTGAATGGCTATAAATGATGATGATATGGTATTCTACTACACTTTAACATAATGAATTTAAACACTAATAAAATTATTGTATATATAAATACGGTAATCTGTGTGTGTGTGTGTGTGTGTGTGTGTGTGTGTGTGTGTTTGTGTGTGTGTGTGTCCTAACGCTAGCCAAACATAATAAATTAATCGATAAAAAGCCTAAACTTTGTATAACTTATTATTCGGAGTCGACCGGCGAACCCTCACGCTAACACAAATATCCTCTTATAGTTATACCTGAGTTCAGAGAATTAGCTGTGAAACCATTGTCGAATATTCAAATAGTCCTTTTTTTAAACATTAATTGAAGTTTTTCGTTCTCGCCATATAAAAATACGTTATTATAATAATTTTATTTAGCCAGGTTTTGAACAATTATTTTTTGTTTTCATATTAAACAATTAAATATATATTTTTTGATTAAAATTAATTATATTTTAACGATATTTGAAAAATAAAATTAATTCGTTGTCTCGGATCGAACCTGGGCCGCTCGGTTGGTTGACTGGGCTTTAAACCAGTACACCACGACAGCTGACAATGGAGGTGTTTTAAATCTAATATATATGTAATTTATAATATTCAAGATTGCGAGGTCAATGACCGGGATTTGTTTATACATAATTGTGGGTATTGAGTTTTGTAAATTAAACATACACTTTTGCTTACGTCATGTGATGTTAAAATACGGACTTTTCATATTATCCGATTCCGATTCGGATTTCGACTTCGGGTTTTATAACTATTATTATTTTTAATTGCATAATTTAATTGACATAACCGATTCCCGATTTCTATTTCAGTTCCGATTCCGATTAATTATTACTATTCATATTGTAACTTTATTTTAAATCATGTATCAATCCGAAAGCACCCGTTGAAATTTCAACGGGCATAAAACTAGTGATTATGTGATCCTTTTAAATTACATAATATGTACATTGTATATTCACGCGACTCAAGATGTATGTTAAAACCTAAAGTAATTATATTAAAGTGTACTTTTCCACGGCTTACTTTATTTGTTTGGTTTGATGAAGATATTAATTTGATTTATTAACGTTTGAATGTTCATTGACGTTTGTGTAAATATTAGTATTTGAATGAGCAGATCCGCTATGTTAGCGTGCCTAATATAGGGCAGTGCCATGTTGGTCAAGGGCTTCACATACCATCGAGCGCAAGTACGACATTGAAACCAACAACAATACGACACACGACACTTAATCCTAAGACGATGAGTTTCTTTATTGTTGCTATGCAAATTTGAAATTATAAAAGTTGTTAAGAAATTGAAGTTTAAACGTTAACCTGCACACGCCATAGTTTTAAGATTTCTAAGCGTAATGAAAATATCAAAACTGCTGTTTTACATTTTGCCTGTGAACATAATTATTTTGCTTATTAATTTAATTTACAGGACCTTATTCATTTCCTAACACATCTTCACACTGATCGAATTTAAGTTACCAAGTATTATTATTATTTCAAGTATTATAAATGTATATTGTCTGTGTATATACATATGTATGTATGTATGTATATATTTTTATTTTTCTCATCTCTATATTTTTTGACCATTGTAGCACATCACTGATTGTAGCGCATTGGGAACTCCTGTAATTTCCATAATGGTCGAAGCGTCGAATTTATAGAATACATACCAGTGGCGTGCCTTGACTGTCAAAACTAGGTATGGACAAAAATATATATTAAAAAAATATTTTTATTGTTTGATTTATAACAATCTGTTTTGAAATGATGAGTATAATTTTTCATTTTTGTGCTAACAGATATATAATCAGTAGTCTACCTCCCTTAACGACATCTTGTTTGTCTTCAAAACTTAATATTCTGAATGATTTGTCGAACAATCGATCGATGTAAGATTCCAAAGCCTTGTTATTTATTTCGCTCAGCACTGATTTGTTCTGAGGGAATCGTTTTGCCAACCGAGTCTCTTGCCATATTTGTACTCGGAAATTTCTGTGTAAATATGTGCAATTTTATTAAAAAAAATAATTCAGAATGATGTTTGATTCACAAAATTCGGAACATTCTTAGCGAAAATTCCATAAATGCTTAAATTTAAAGCAATAATGCATAAAAAAAAGAGTAAATTAAAAAATGTTTTGTTTTCGACGGAACGCCCATACATAACAATTTGAACAGAATTGAGACGGCGAGTCCGTGCAAGCTGACGACGTGACGGACCATACCATAACAATACACTACCACTACCACTACCTGAGGTAAGGCCAATTCCGGTTTCTGAACTAATCCGAGTGAACAATATCTATATGGACAACTATTTGAGTTTAGTTTAATTGAATTGTTATGTACATATTTATGTATATACACACATACATCGCCTCTTTGGAGCACCATGGTGATAGTCGACGACATAGTTAAATTGAGTTTTTAATACAATTTTCATATTGGAATATCAGGTAAATTATTCAAAATAAACTTTTTTTTGCAATGCGATGCACTTGAATCGCAAATCAATTACTAATCCTATAGTTTGTGTATAAACAAACTTGTACGTCCATGAAACAACTGGAGCGAATACTTGGACTATAGCATATTATGTATGTACATGTACATGCATACATATATGTATGTATGTATCATTAATACATAGCAGTCGAACAATTTTTTTGTTTACTTATTCCGATACGAAACACACTTTTTTCAGCACGTACCAGCTTATCTGTAATAATTGTATGTACGTTGCCGACATGTCATACTTGAAATAGCGATAGAAATCCAAGTTCATATAAATCATTTCTTAGTTCGTGGAATCGCAATAAAATTATTTCAAGCGATGAAACCCATGTGGTGCTAATTATAATACATAATACAAAATGTATCCATTCCACATAAATATTCATTCGATTTGCCTTGATTTGTAAAATCGTGTTGAAATAAATAGAACGCTGACTGACTTCATTCATCACCGGATACTTGTCGTTGTACGTAATATTTATCGACGACGAACATTCGACGATCAACATATTTCAAGGATCGATGACGAATCTGTCATAACTACGCCATTACAATGACGTGACGTCCATAAATGGATGAAATCATTTCGCGTGCGCTTCGAGCGGAAAATTCGACGCGGACCCCAGTTTTCCGACACCACTTTTCCACATCTTCACAGTGCACGCTACGAACGACGAGCACGATCGATCTCGGATAGCTCCCTGCATTTTTATAAGGCTTACGTTTTAGATGTTGGTTGTCTTTTCCCTGGAAATACACCCCCCATGTTTGGATCAAAAGTCCGTGACCTTTCTGATGAGCCACCCACCCACTCAAGTACATTGAGTTCGATACGTCGAAACAATCGATTTCGAACCAAGGCTGGTCGGTTCGCCCACACTACACTCGTCAATCACCGCTAGACTTATTGATTTCACTGGTCATCGAGCCACCAAACATGCGTGTCAAGATCTAACTCGACCCCCAACCGTGCGTGTGTCAATTTCATAGAGAATCGTAATCGTTCTCACTGGCCCAGTATATGTAGTTTATAAAACCTGTGTTAATCAAAAGAAGCGACTTAAAATCAACCGATTGTAGTGCTGAAATTTTATCATTTGAATTATTAATATTAAATACTAGCTAACGCACATGTAATTATATTTGGGTTGAAATAATCTTTGGCCTTTTGATTTCAATGCATGAAAACTACTTTTAATACTATTTATGAAGAACTGCTCAGTCTTGTATCCGTGATTAGCTGTGAAATCATATGAGCAGACAATAGCTCTCTGACTCATTGAGATTTACTCTTGCATTTTATCGTTCGCTGGTTTTTCCAAATTGAAAATGAAATAAAGAATTTTGAAGTAGTACGACATTTTTAATACATTGAATCAATCGTGCATTATGCTCAAGAATCATTTTAGCGATCTTAATAAAATAGAATATTTTTTTACTATACATACATATGTATGTATATACATACATACATATGTACATATTTCCTTTACAAAATTTATTAACGCATACGAAATGATTTTGTAGCAACCAAAACATGCACAGTAAACAGCTGACCAGCAGTCTAGAGGATGGATTTCACTAAGTGAAAACTCCTGTTACATATAATTTTGAAATTTCCCCGGAAATGTGTGCGTATCCTCTGCGAATTAACAGGAATTGGACAATGCGTCATCACTTCAAAATAAAATCTGATTCCGGTACTCGATACGGAAAGAACCGTGATTTTTACGGATGCTGACTAATTAGTAATTAGAAAATTCCCGTATATGCCTGCTGACGTAGGTGACAATAATTTCAATGTTCATTCATCACTTTATTCAACATCAATGCATATACAATAGGTTGACGTATGTATATATGTATGTATGTATGTATCTACTCTCGATCGAATACAAAATATGTAAACATGAAACTTCGGTGCATATAATATTGTTACGTACACTCGGATTAGGCCGAGTAAGTGCAATCGGATTAGGCCGAGTAGCATCCCAGAGACTGTGTGACCGTTATAATTGGTTTCGAGGATTATCTCCCCCGAATGCACTTAGAGGGGGTAGCGGTAACTCGGACGCATTCCCTTAGAGTTCTCAGAACCCACAGAGGTAGCGTGGGACACTTCCGTGGCACATCTAGTACGTGACCATAACAATAGATAAACAAATCGGACGTCGAAGATGCCCTGAGAGACCTGCCCCTTATAAGGCGGTACTTAGGCGATATCAAGACATTCTGGACGGAGCATCTCCTTAATCACCAATAAATGCTGTGAAACGACTTTGGCCTTTTACTTAGATCCTCCACCCACCCCTACGCAACAATATAATACCGTACGTACATATGTACCTATATAATTAGATTACTCAGATTAATCAATCAATTGTTCATATTATTAATAAAAACAATATAACAGTTACACTGAGATTCTTCTTTATTATTATTTCCATACCAGTCGTGATCGTAATTAAATTTAGCCGTTTATAATCCGCTTGCTAATTATTAAATTTAATTAATCTTATGGACAAAATAAACTTTTCAGTTCATCGTATTTGTAATTATACACACATACCAGTTGCGTGCCATCATTGGACTAGAGGTGGTGGGCTAGTACCCTAAAATTTAAATATATCAATAATTCAATCACAATAAATTCAAATCATTGTTCATATTCATATTGTCCAGTCGGATTATCTAAGTTTAGATACCAGAATCGGCCATACCTGAGGTAGTGGTAGTAGATTGCTATTGTATGGTCGTCGGCGTCATTCGATTGCACGGACTCGCCATCTCAATTCTGTTCCCCTCGCGGTACTGGCAAATTTTTATATTTTTTTTATTTTTTTTGCTAAAATATCACATATTTACACAGAACTTCTAGACTGCAAATATAACGAGATACTCGGCTCACAAAACGATTCCCTCAGAAGAAATCAGTGCGGAGCCCACGAAAACAAATAACGAGGCCTTGGAATGTTGCATCGATCTATTCTAAATAAAGCATTATTTTTGGACAAAGCAGGTATGCCTTTTTTTCTTGACGATATAACATATGTATGTGTGTCTACATATATATGCCACAAATAAGTAGATGGAAAACGGTGGATGAAATTTTAAAAAAATGTGTGAAGTGAGATGGACGGGAATAGTAATTGTAAACGATAATAATTTTAATAAATTAAACAAAAATTAATTAAATATTATAATTATTCATAATAATATTATAATTATTCATCTGCACAACTACAATCAATTTTTTTACATATTGTTTACATATGTATATAATTTTTTTTTAATATGATTGTTGAAGGAGAAGGGGATGCAAATTCAAGCTTTTCACAGCTATGCACAGCTTTTCTTTCTATTACATACTGCAAGTATGTATTTGTCATACATACATACATACATATGTATATAAAGTCCCTTTCCTTCGATTTATGTGTAAAATTTACACAGTGAAAATACAAAAAGTGCACCTATAGGGCTATAGATTTATGATTATAGATAGATGTTTAGTTTTAAAAACTCACGTAAATAAAACTGCATATTTTAGTTGAAATCATGAGTTTTTCATTTTTACCTTCTATCGTTCAATTCCCAATCGTTTAGGTAAATATTTAGACAATTATAGCAGTCCTATCATCAGGGCCGGATTTAGATAAAAAGAGGACCTAGACTATTTCACTTACGAGGCCCCTCAAACCCCCATTTTCACTTTATTAAAACATATATAACGATCATTACTTATGTTAATGACTATACGTGTTAAAACCAATTAAAGTTATGAAAATGTAATACAAACTACGTACATATTTGTAACATAAATTTTTGAATTTGCAAATTAAAAAAATATATATATAAGAACTTACCTTGATTCTTCGAAATGAAGATTTTAGCACAAAATTAACGAATTCACTAAAGTATAAAAACTGATTTTAATTATTTTACCTATGATAAAGTATCGAAACCAAACCAAGTTGAGAACGAAATGATCGTGAAATGCATTCCCGAAAAATAAAAATCTTTTCTTTCAACACGTGTTTCATATATGCAAAAAAATCATTTTTTACAAAAGAAAAATTCGGCTTTATTCAGTTTATGAAGTCGGAGAATGGCCTATGAATCATAAACCGTTCATAAATTATGACTAGAGACGCGTATTTTGGGCATTTTGCCATAAATGCTTAATAGATGCTAAAATTCAGAATAGATGCTAAATTCATAAAATATGCGAATAGATGCTAAAATAACAAACAAAAGTTAAATTTGCATAAAATTTATAAAATTTATAGACAATTTAGAAGGGTCTTCTTATCCCTTTGCCCAGTTATTATGTGAAGAAATTGAGTGGATAAAACAGAGCTTGCAGTTTACGATGGACGGTGGTTTTCCTGTCGAAACCAAACAACTGCTTTTGTCTACTACTGTAAACAAAAGAAGACAGTTGGAGCTGTGTATCCAAAATGCTGTTCAAAAAAGCGTCTTAAAACTAGAATCGCATTCAATACTTAATGAGACAAATCTATTTCTACAGACGTTGAGTAAACTATTCAATCCATTTGTGGCAAGTACAAAATCTAATATTAATGTTAAAGAAACAGTTTTGTTTTATAGAAACCTGCCATTGCTTAATGTATTAACAGAGGCTCAATGTTTGGAAGAATATCAGCACTTTTTTAGACAATTAATAGAGAATATAAAAAGTGAATCCACACCGGATATATTGCTATTATTGATGGTAACAAAAATTAAATATGAAGAGTTTGGTTGTGCAGCTCTAAAATCTATTCGGTATCCCGTCAATAGTGTGGATGCTGAACGGTATTTTAGTAAATACAATATAATTAATTGTTACCGATCGTCGCACGAATCTCAAAAAATAATCTGTAGAAATATGCTCCATGTTAAGTTTTAATAAATTTTAATTGGTATTATATTTTTATATTCATATTTTTTGTCTTTGTTTTTTAATATTCATGCTTTTTTCTTTTTAATTTTAATTATTAAATATTTTTATATTATTTTTTAATTGTTGTGTTGTCTTTAAATTGTATATAAATTTTATTAAAATTCATTGAAATTGTTTATTATTTAAAATTAAACTCTTCATAAAAATAGATGCTAAATAGATGCTAAAATTGAACATTCTTAATGCCCTAAAACGCTAAAATGCAAAATGAAAATGCTAAAATTGACCAAAATACATGCCCAAAATACGTGTCTCTAATTATGACATTGCCTGAGAGTAAATTTCCATTTCTTGTCAGAATAGAAGAATTTTAAAAGCTTTTTTAAACTGTTCAAATTTTTAATGTACACATATTTTTCAACGTAAATTTTTATTACTCATTTAATACACCTTGGCTGGAGACCCCCTAGATTCTGAAACCCTAGGCTGAAGCCTATTCAGAATATAGAGTAAATCCGGCGCTGCCTATCATATACATAGATATGTCTGGGACTAAACGTGCATACAGAAGACCTTATAACAACTTATAATAGATTTTATTAAACAACGATGGGTGACTATTGAACGCTTATTTTTATAAAATGGTGACTATTTCAAGATATTATTTGAAATCGACGATTTTTTTCAATAAAATTCCCTTGTTACAACGCAAGTTTTTTATTGGTTACCTTATGGGAAATTCGAAATTTACATTTTTCGCTCCGGTTTAAATATTGTGAAAAGTTTTAAGACTGTTAATGTCAACTATGTACATACTCTTTATCTACACGTATTTGTATTCGTAATAAAAGGTTTGTCGTGACTGTGTAACGTAAGGCAAATGTGTAGGCGTATGGAGTAAGAGGGAGAGGGGAGGAGGAGGGGAATGGCGCCCCCTTGAGGGCGGCGGCGCAAGGCGGATGCGCGACAGGATATTTCGGGCGTTGGCGGGGAAACCAGGATATATTTAGGATACGCGCCCGACCGTCCCGTGGTATTTTCGGATAAATTCCATGGGAAGGGACGGAAACATTGAACTTTTTAAAAATACACCACAATCAGTTGTGGCTAAAAGTGCGCCCCCACACTAACAAATACTCGCACGAATACGCGTCAAACAAAAACTTATGCATAGGATGATTTCAAAGTAAAATTGCTGTCATTTTAACATTATGTATTTATGTATGTACGTGGTAACAATATGTTTTGAAAATTAACAATTGAAGTTTTGTGAAAATTAAGTTTTCATGATCTACGATTACGTTTACGTTTTCATGATCTATAAAAATTCGGATGTGACCAATCCATGACATTATCTATGTATTTGAGGAATATAAGGAGGTCACAAAACAAAATTCGATATTGAACCGTACAGACACATTCACACATGCCGGTAGCATTATGAAATACTAATAGTTATGAAAGCATTTTCGATACAAATTGAGCGTAAATGTATGGAAACTTACACAAGACAACAGTTGTACTTCCGCTTATCGGATTTTATTCAACTGTATTACTTAAAATTACTATCAGTATTATACACAATAAATATCAAGAAGATTAAAATAATTTAAAAGGTCAAAATAAAATAATGAAATTATGTTTTAAAAAAAATACTACTTCCGGTTTACGAATTCTGACCAAAACCTTATCAGCTCTAGGTTAGTACATAAAGAATACAAATATAAATTTTCAGCTTGATACGTCCAGGAGTGTGGACTACAACTTTTTGTTGTACAACAATGTTGGCTACAACATTTTTGACCTTTCTAAGAGGAAAAAATCCCACTTCCGGTTTATAAAATTTAGTATTTTTTTATTTTCATCACATTAATACAAGAATTATACGAAATTTTTTTTCGTGCAGAGCACACATGTTTAAGAAGTCGAAAAAAATAGTGGAAGAAAAATCGTACAAAAGTAAGCTGCCACTTTCGGTTGACGGATACTTACCAAATTTTATACATAACTTGGTATTAGGCTTAAACTTCTAGATATGAAATTTCAGTTCAATATACCAAAAGGTTTTTGCGAAAAAAATAAAAAACCTCGATTCTCTAGAGTAAAAGTACTAGTTCCGGTTCAGATAAAAATGTTATAAATATAAAATTTATAATTTCTATTACATATAAAAAAATTCAGTCCGATTAAGTTAGCGGTTTGGGAAATAATTGAATTCAAAAACTTAAAAAAAAGGAGACACCTATAAGGAAAGGTACCATTTCGGGTCAACTTAAAAATTTGAAAAAAAATTACGTTATGTCGATAACAATTTCAGTAAACGATACTAAGTTTTAGTTTGATGGGACTAACGGTGTTCAAAAAATCCCCAAAATACCCAGACAGACAAACACAGAGACACCCAGCACACACACATTTTTATGCACGTGTGTGTGCCTGTGTGGCTGGGTGCCTGTGTGGCTGGGTGTCTGTGTGCCCTTACCGTTGCCTTCCCGAGAAGTTAAATTCTGGGAAACTTGTCGAATCGTTGGAAAATACTCCCCGTAGAGAATTTTCAAAACATTTTTATTAAAATAAATATATGTAAGTATATATTATACATATATAATAATTAATAGAAATTTGACTGAGCGTATTTAATTCCCAAGTTGGTGAACTTTTATAGGCTTAAAACCGACTACATATACATACATACATATATGCACATATAAATTCATACATACATAAACGTTAAAAATTGCAATACAAAAAACACTTACATTATCATTTCAATACTAATATTTGACTTACGAAGTCTCGCCCACGATGTGCGGAATATAAAATATTTTATTTACACACTAATATGTACATATATTATATTTTCTAACGTAGTGCGATTGTATATATTATCGCATTAGCTTCAATAGAATGTATACATATTTTACATAAGACACAAAAGTGAAAGTATAATGTCTTCAGATTGAGCCGAAGGTGATCCAATTGTCAGTTGAACTCGCATAGCGCATGTGCCTCCCATAACGCCATTAATTCGTCATAATTACCCAGTACACCCAATAATAATGCTATTTTCCATACAGAAGTTCCTCTCAAACACCTACATACATACATACATATGCTAAGTGCACTTAAACAATTTATTTATGACTCAAAGCAAAAAAAGCTCGATTAGATGTTGCACACTGTATTGGAATTTGGAGTATTATTTACATACATCGAGCATTTTCTCCCGTTTTCCTTCAACCATCCAGAATATGCACAGTGCACTTTACCACGAATTATATTATGTATAGCGATGTTAAACATAAATACAGTTTTAATTCAATTTTCGAGTCTCGTCGAAGTTAAAATAGAAAACCGAGCGTATCGATAATCTGATTTTCTTATTTACTGATCCTCTTCAACATCAATAAGTTGATTTTCTTATACACTGCTCAATTACGTTGCAATTTTCAGTCAATTTCTATGTCATTTCTAATATCTGCCATTTAATACTATGACTCAAAATTGTTTTGACTAGATTGCAATACCAGAATACCGGTTAACCGGTAAATCGGTAAGATTTCGCCATCGGTAAATTATACAATTTACCGGTAATTATCGGAAACTATTTTATTTCGAATTAAGTACATATGTACATACCGGTCTCCGTGACTAGACATGTTAAACGACAGAAAACGCAAATATCGGAAGGCAAAGATCGAAAATCGAAAGATCTTAAGTCGAAAGATCAAAAAAAAAAGGGTGCATGGTAGACAGTACATACTCACGTACATACTCACTTAATTTGCGCGAGCAGGATACAACAGGAACAAGAGGAACAGGCTTTTCCTCCCGCATTAATGTGCGTGCGCAGAATACGGGAGGAAAAGCATGTTCCTCTTGTTCTTGTTGTATCCTGCTCGCGCAAATTAAGTAAGTATGTACGTGAGTATGTACCGTTTACCATGCACCATTTTTTTTATCTTTCGACTTAAGATCTTTCGATTTCCGATCTTTGCCTTCCGATATTTGCGTTTTCTGTCGTTTAAAATTCTGTCTGGTCACGTAGACCCATGTACATACATATAATTACATAATATTACATTTAAAATTGATGCAAATGGCGTATTGTGGAATAGGTTATCTGGAAAATATTTGTTATGTATGTGTTTTGATCTACTTCTAAAAGTTAATCACTTAAAAATGTTTGTTTCAAACATTTTTTTTAATTGAGTATGTGGGAAGATTGTTTGCTTACCGAATCGTTGAAAAATACTCCCTGCAGAGAATTTTCAAAACATATTTATTAAAATGCATACCTATATGTACCAGTAACGTCCCGTGGAAATCTCCCCTGTTTTTACATACCTCCTTTACGGTTTTATCTTACAGCTTCACTTACGTGAGCGCGAGCGGGATATAAGTACAAGGGGACTAGATGACGTCATATAGACCCCTACTCGTGCACACGTAAGTGAGGTTGTGCAACAAAAACAGGGAGAGCCACTGGTAAGTACATATACATATGTACATATCAGTGGGGAGTGGTGAAATCCTCTCTCTTTTTGTCGTAGAGCCTTACTCAATGTGCGCGAGCAGGATACAAGAGGAACAGGCTGTTCCCCTTAAACGCACGACAAAAAAGAGAGAATTTCACCGCACGCCACTGGTACATGCATATATACTTCATAGAGAGATTTGACTGGGCGCATTCGATTCATACCATAAATAAATAATAAAAGTTTCAATACAAAAAAAACTGATTGACATCCTATCCTCATTTCTACATAAATATGTATATAATTTCAAATTTATACTGTACATATTTTTGTAGAAATTTGCTCACAGATGTCGCCTTGGGGCAAAACCCGTAACAGCACCATGGTAAACAAATTTTAAAATCAAACATAATAATAAATGATATGAGGTTTGTAAAAAATTTATAACAAAAAAAGGCTTTTATTGATAATCGCAATATTTTCGAATTCATTATTCGTCGAAAAAAATGCACTTTTGACCCGGCAGCATTGACGAATCTAAAATACAAGAGGCTGTTGCATACAATTTTGAACGTGCGTCCTTGATTGTGTTTTTAATTGATCGTTTACATTTTAACGCGCACGGCCACAACAAATTGCTAACAAGTCCGGCTACAAGTTTTTGTGTTAGGCCGACGTCAATATATTTATTGTGGCGGCCAAAACAAACATTGATATATTAGGAAAGAACGAGAAAAGTTAAGAAGCCGACAAAAAATATCATTCTCAAATATGTAATCCCGATCGAATGAGATATAAGATACATATTTTACACGATCGCTGATTTGACCGATCGTTTTTTTTATATACAAACATACATACATATATAAAAAAACTCATGTACTGTGAAGCTATAGTTTTAAATATTATATTTAACTATTCGTTACAAGATCGATTTACAACTAATACGCGCGCAAAATATATACCGCCGCTAATTTGGTAATATTGCGAAATTTGGTTCGTCGTGTATCAACATATTATTCAAACTAAACAAACGAATTAATCATATCAATACGAATACAACGTCGAACACTTTCATCTAATTTGTGAAATAAATTATACACGCGTATATAGGCATATTTATTTTATTTCATGGCAAAATGTAAAATTTAATCGATATATCTTTCAATTCCATTACGTATAGATTGGCCAACTATGGCAGAATGAACGTTTACAAATGTGTTCGCTTATATACACAATCATATACATATATATTATCTTTTATCTAATAGAACTGTTCTTCGTTGCGTGTTGTTGGCTATCTAAAATGGACCTAACTAACTAAATAAAGTGAAAAAAGTGAAATCTTCGTTGGTTACAGATAAATCAATTTTTAATAACTATAATAAATCGCTCTAAAGACCAGCCGAATAGGGCATTGGAAAATAGTTTTATTTATTCTTTAAAAATAAATATGATTTTACTTTATCTACATTTTTTAATTCAGCGTCTCTCAACCATTGTTAGATCTACCTTCAAAGCTTTAAATATTACATATTTCAAGAAAATTCTTGGCCTTGTCAATCACCATATTTTGATTGTAAAATTAAACGTCTCGGATTACCTGATATTTTCGAACCTTGTAAAATTCTACTTTATGAATCGGAAGCTATATGTATATATTTCATATTGCGGCAGGGTTTCTGACGAATACACTACTCATTCTGGTGTTCCTCAAGGTTCCAATTTAGGTCCTCTGCTTTTCATGATATTTATTAATAATATCTTTAAGGTAATTAAGCATTCTGAATTTTTAATGTTTGCTGAGGATCTGAAATTATTCAAATCTATTGATGCCTTTTGTGAGTCCGTTGACCTTCAATGTGATTTGGATGGTATTTTCAATTGGTCAGTTGTAAACATGTTACCGCTTAACATTGGGAAGTGCTGCTCTTTAAGCTTCACCAAATCGCGAAACAATCTTAAATAGCATTTAGCTAAATTCGGCTGCGAGTTTCAGTGATCTAGAAATCTTATTCAATGACGCTAAAATTAAATATTTTTAATGCTCTAAGACGCCAAAATGCTAAAATTGACAAATATAGTTGGTAAAAATATGTGTGTCTAATCATTACTATGTATGTACATATACATATGTACATATATTATCAATTTTCGTTTACGACATACAATATCTAATATGTGAAATGTTTTTTTATTTGATAACATGACCAATGAAAAATATCTGAGCCTGTTTGTTTTCATTATTAAAATTTATAATTGCATATGAGAGATGCTTGAATTCCACTCACACCTACATAAATAAATAGTAACAAAACCAATTAACTTCATAAAATTATAAATAACTACATATCTCGCTATAGAAAAAAAAGGTTTCTAATCCGCGCAAAAATATACATAAATAGCGAAAAATACAACTATTTGCGTATATAATCGCACAGTGGCCTATTTTCCGCAAAAAAACTTTTGCGTTCGATTTTTTCGCACAAATTTCAATGAACTCGTTTCGCGGCACGCGCAAGCTTGTGCAACAATTTTGTAGGATGCGTTCGCAAATAAACACCGCAAACACGTGTGTTCGTGCTCAAAACACAAAACGTGTCAAATAATCGACAAGGTAATTCAGCAAAATCGTTCTCCAGCACTTCGAGCATAGGTTCGCGATCGGCGGAAACGTTCCGGTGACCTTTCGTATACTTTCTAGCAGTTTTGCATAATAAGCGGCAAACGCAGCGTTACATAAATCCATTGTCGAGACGATTTGGGCTACTGCCGTACCGCGAGACATCAGGAAATGGACAAAACAATGCACCGGTGACAGACAGTTTCGCCAGTGGACCTAGACCACACTCCCTGACTGCAGTGGCAGTCACTGACACTACAATCTATGTACATACATACATATGTATAGTAAAAACTGAAAAACCGCACTTTCCCCGATTGAAAATTGCTCGCATCACGTTAATATTACACATACATACATAGGTACATGTACAGCATGTATTGAACCAATTGAACGAAAATGAATACATCGACTTATTTCATGAATATCAATAGGCCAATTCGCATATCTCATTCGACGATTTTCAATGCTTCAATGTGTCACATAAAGACTTTTATCCGCTGTGAGCTCGTTTTGTTTCATTTTTTGATCGTCCAAACATTATGTTTATATTATAATCGTGATATCTACACTCTTCATGCATACATATATATATATGTATGTGGTTCTACCTCACGGCACCGAAAGTGAAAAGGTTGACAAAATAAATATCGGAAGGCAAAGATCGAAAATCGAAAGATCTTAAGTCGAAAGATCAAAAAAAAAAAGGTGCATGGTAAACGGTACTATGTATACGAATATATATTATATATATCAGTGGCATAAGGTGAAATTATCTCTCTTTTTGTCATACAGCCTTGTTTAATATGCGCGCGCAGGATACGGGAGGAAAAGCCTGTTCCTCTTGTTCCTGTTGTATCCTGCTCGCGAAAGTTAAGTGAGAATGTACGACGGGGGGAGAGAGAGTTTTACCGCACGCCACTGATATACATATGTACATATATACTAACCGTTATATGTACATATGTATATCCCATATGTATGTACATATATACGGAAATTCTCTACTGACTAGTCCCTAAAGGCACTATGATAAATTAGATAAATTAGAGCTAGTCAAAAAAAAAGATCCAAAAATTTAATAAAACAATACCACCTTTTTTAAATGTGCCACAATGGTTGAAAATATAACAGAGAAAAAACATAAACTTCTAAATAAACACTTGCATCAACATTCAGCACCAATATAAATATGTATGTATGTAGGTATGTATGTACAAAAACCAGCCGTGAATACAAAACACCCCCGTGAGGCCCGGATGGAAGAGAGAAGATCAAAATTCGCTCAAACATCTCATCCAATTATGAAAATAACGATGAGCGCAGACTACCTGACAAATAGGTTAGAATAATATCCGATAGTTTACGCTCACTAAGGTGGAAATATCACATTCAGGCTCAACAGCAACGATTTCATTAAAAAGTCGGAGAGTTCTTGGAATAGGAGCCATCCGATAAAGGACTGTGCGGGCATGTGGTGCGACCATCACATTATGATGTCTACCACGCACATAATTATTAGAAACATATGTACATATAGTCCCAAATGTTCCTGCAACTACGAAAATGACGTACATACATAATACCACGTAGAAGCTGGAGAACAAAACGAATTAATGATAAGTTTCTCCGAAGTTCGAGGGAATTAACCCAAGCATTAATAGATTAAAGATATGGGTAATACCCATACACTTTCCTATATAAGAAACGAAGAAATGCTTTTTGCACTGTCTCAATCACTAGGAAGTAATTTGTTTCATGCGTATTCCACACAATAGCATTACATATATGTACTCTAAATTTAAAATCAAGATAAAGATGCCGAAAATATCGTACTTATACTTGAGACTATTTCCGGATACATACAGATACCGGTACTACCGGTAGTGGCCAAATTTTTTTCGGTAGTACTGCCAGTGACAAATGTCTGTACTTTTGGAATCCCCAAAATAAATTGTCACATCTCGTATGTGTACGCAAATACGTAGTTTAATACATATAAATGATACTTTCTCTTAAGGATAAATTATATAAAAAAGTTGACTTTTTATCATATGCTGACATACTACATACGTACATATAATAGATAGATATCATGTGTGCGATTTGTTTGTTTGGAATGGTGGCGTTTTCCCCCACCCAATGTATGACACGGTGGATCGGTGTGTATCTGCCATTCAGCTGGTTACTAAATCAAGAGTTTCTTAAGCCGCATACCTACTTCTAGCTCGTGCCTTTCTATGTATTAGGTAAGTAGCCAACTGCGCAGCATTAATTCGCATTAAATGTTTCATATGTGTAATCGACACGAGAGGAGAGATTCTAGAGCGAATCGTCCATCGACAATTATCAATACCGACCGAATACGAGTGAAAGTCACCGGTAGATAAAACGAAATGGTAGAGCTCAATCTATGAATATCAACATCATCTGCAATCAATTAATACAACTTCTTAGAGATCGCGAGAGAAGGAAAACAACATTTATTTATTATTTATTATCTAGCACAGAACTTCAAGCCATTTCAGAAATAAAATTTCCCTGCATGAATATCAAACATATATTGATCCCTTTTACGGACTATTGTGAGCAATGCGCTTCAAAAGGGAAAGTGAAAAGATTCACGGTTAAAATACATAAATGGTAAAAGCGAATTTATAAAATTTAGTAATAATTTTTCATTCTTTTCCATTTCATTTGTTTATTTTGTATTTACCTTTTTCATTTGTTTTATATTTGTAAATTTCAATTTCTTCTTATATTCTATTTTATAACCTTTTCCCAATATTTTAATACTATAGTTTAATTATGCAATGTTCTACATATTTTGTCATGCCTTTATTCTTTACTTTTTAATTTGTTTTCCTTATATTTATCTTTTTCATTTTTGTAAAAATCTGTTATTGGACTCGGATGTTACATATATTATTTATTTACTATTTGTTTTTTTATACATATCTATGTACAGCCTGTCTGTTGATTTTTCAATTAATAAAAATAAAAATAAATAACCAGCATCGGTATCAAAAATCTACTACAATTAAGTTTGATTTTGACGTTATAAAATAAACGAAAAGTCAATCCCAAACTAAAATTTTGCGTCTGACATCTACATACACATATTATTTATGAAAAGTAACATTTTCTGAGTAAGGACATCTATTTATATGATATATTTTTTCATAAAGTGACATTATTAAGCTTAAATTTCGAATTGGTTATTTTTTATTTAGACCTACATATGTACATACATACATATTATATGTCAGTATAATTTAGAATTTAAATGTACATGATGGGGTTGGCGACAATCGTAACAGACTGTTACTATTACTACGAAACAGAAGTTCCAGAAACAAATACAAAAGTTCCACACAATGAAATAACTGAAGAAATTATGATACTAAAGCCCATCCACATCTAATTACACATTTTCATCAATAATTACCTAACCATTTCCGAAGTACCACCTAAATTGAACAATAAAAATCGGAATAAAACTGTTACATATACAGACATGCCAGAAAAGGATACTATACAGACTGAATTTGATGACAGGGAGAAAAACGAAATGAAAAATAAAATTGAAAATTTAATTTAAAACAAAAAAACTAGATAATACAAATCAAATAACAAGAAACATCAGAACAAACATCAGAAACATCAGAACAAACAGAATCCGCATACAACGACGACTGGTCCATCGGAGGATGCGATCATCTATGACCTGAACTACTCGAATGGACCATCCATAAATTCATATCGTGCTATTTAAACATTTCGATTTAGAATTCATCGCAGAGCTATCTGCAAAATTTTCACGTGTATGCACGTATGTAAGCGCGTATGTAAATTTCCCGTCGCGGAAGTACGAATTGGAAAAGACTTGATCGTCGAATGTACATACATATATTTAGGCAATGGACATTCGAGAGCACGTGCCTAGCGAGGAAGATGCATACATTATAAGCGAATTTTGTATGTAAAGTTCATTCATGTTCGTTTTGAACTTGAGCTCCATCGTAAACATGTACATACATCTGTATATTTAGGAAGTGTGACAATCATGGCACGTGCACACATAAAAATAATTTACAGGATCTTTTTCTACCTAGAATTATTACTATAAGAATTATTTTCAAGATGCAATTTAAATTCATTTGATTGATGTGTGGTTGTAACACTTCAGATTCGCTCAGAATTGGAACAATTAAAATCATACTAAATGACAGGCGTTGATGAATGTGTGAACGACTTTATACGTTTCTTGTACAAATTGCTATTTTTTCATAATTGCTATTCGTAAACGATTCGTATTAAGGTTGTTAAATGCAAGACTTAATTACAACCGCATCCACATACAATAAAAAATTGTATTGAAAATTACCAAAGTATAATCAGTGGCGGCTCGTGGATAAGATATCTGGGGGTGCTGCGGTTGATTAAAAATAAAAAAAATGTTTATTTGGATTATATTTTACTATTAACATCAAAATTATCACAATTAAACATTATATGTATTTTATTTCATTTAAAAATTGATTCTTCTGTCTTTTTTCCTTGAAAAAAGGTCAATCGCATTTTCGTTAAATTTTTCACTGTTCATAATCATTTTTTTTTTCAATTGACAGCATAGACAAAGCCGTCAATCTTTCTTGAACCATTGTGTTTCTTATATACATATGTATGTCTTTATTCCATTTATTGATGAAAAACACCGTTCTGGCTCAGAGGTAGTTGAAGTTGTAAGCAGAATTTGAATAAGTTTTGTTATTTCCACACGAACTTTGATTGCAAAAATAAGTTTTAAAAATATTAATAAATCATTAATACTATGCATTTCTTTCCTTGAGTAAAACACTTCTAATTCAGTTTGAAGTTTTTCTTTATGTAGCATTGGATATGATTCAACGGTTAGTAGTAGATCTTCCATTGGCATTTTCTTACAGTACTTTTCAAAATTTTCTTTATTAAATAATATCACAGATTTTCGTTCATAAAGAAAAGTATATCTTGATTTTATATCCTTAATAATAACATCGCACATATTTTTGGATTCTATAATATGTGCGATAATATATGCATATAATATATACATCACATATTTTTGGTTTCTATTCGCTATAAGAATCTCGTATTTGTATAATGACATTAGTAAAACTTTTTAAGTTTTCTTTGATTGAAAATGCATCGATATTACTAGATTGCATCTGGTTATAAATAATTTCTAAATGCGGCATTAACTTGTGAAAAAGTTCTGACTAAAATAAAAAATTGTATTCAGTAAATTGGAAGAATATGTTATTATTTCATCAGTATTTTCGGAAGAATATTTAAGTTCTTGAAAGCATTGGCTCAGCTTCTCTTGATTTTGATACCGTCTTAAATACTTAAAGTGACGTGTGGAAGGAAGTGTAGAAACGTAGAAAGTGTAAGAGGTGTAGAAGGAAAGGCAAAAGGTTCAGAAGAAATGACGAAAAGTGAGGAGCGTGTCCAGCGCGCGGCGCGCACACGAACGCAACAAGAAATGTGTATACTGTTGGGAGTGCAGTACGGATCAAGCTTCTAGCTGCCCCCGCGCCCCTCCTTCGCCCACTCGGCATATTCCATCGAAAACCGTACTGCACAAAATCATAAACGATGCCTCACTTTCTGATATTATTACCACGATGTATGATCATTATTGGGTGTATCGGTGTGCGGGCCAGCTTAATACACGCTTAAATAATATTGATATTTTCATATAATATACATACATTTATGTACATATATAATAATATTATATTTTTCTCAAATTCCTTGGGGGTGCTGCAGTACCGCAGTGCGTATGGACGAGCCACCACTGAGTATAATACAATATAATAAATATCGGTTTCATGGAAGAACCCGAAAAATATATCTTCAATAACTGAATACATATCGTCGATTTTTAAATATTTGTTTAACGTTTTATTTGAGCTTTCAGCTAATTTACGATTGAGAAACATTTGTTAATTAGAAATCGTTTGTTTTTCGATGGTACATCTATCTTATCGGTGGTTTTTATGATGCATATGGTGATGCCTAAAATTGTATGTAAATTTAATGGATCGATAGAATATACATACAAGGTTAAGGACACCTTCTTACTCAGCTATCTTAGACGTACATACATACGCAAATATTATCTAATATTGAAAATGTATTGGAACTCGGACACAAAATCATTGAATTATTTTAACAATAAAAAAATAATTCAATTACCGATATGTCAAAACATTTTCTCATTCGCTAACTTCAGATACACGTTAACTTACAAATCATAAATAGTATTAGGTAAGTAAAGAAATCTACAAAAGAAATGTCTCTTAACAGTGATTTTAAACAAGATTTAAAACAGTGGTTGTGAGTTGGTACTTTTTGAAAAATGAAATAGTATAGCACCACTCATTGCTTTGAACATAATAAAAAAATAAGCTTTCAATGAGACAGACTTCTTCGTCGTATAAAATTCAAAATAGAGCTTTAATATTTCCGAAACTAATGAATAAACATACATACCTGTTGAAAATTTACGTATATTATCAACGTTTGTATGTACGGTCTGAAATTTGATGAAAATTAAGCAAAATAAATACTTCAAAAACAACTATATACATATATATATCAATTAAAAAAATTATTATCAAAATCACAACATTGCCGGTTGAAACATTTTATTTAAAAAAAAATACATAAGCACATTGTACATATATTTGTATCTTTATATGCTTACCTAAATATATGTAATATTAACATTGGGATCATAAATGATTCCAAATATAGGGATCAACTCGTACCTCTTCGGCAATGGAAATATGAAAATCTTATGAGCCGAAAACTTAACGTTACCGTATCTTGTAAGCCTTGAATTTGTCCAAAATTTTTTACCAAAGCAATGCTTTTATGTAATCTTTTCGAAAATCCTCTATGTACAATTTTGAAAACCGTAGCACGAAATAAGCACTACAATATAATCATAATGGACGATGAAAAAGTTACATTCTCCCCTGATAACATATAAATAACACATTTAATATAAACATACATACATTACACATTCCTACACAATAAACAACCTTTTCCTCAATTGCGTCCAATACCAATAAGACCTAGGTATCATCACCACTTGCGACTTAAAATGGTCCGCATATATAAATCATATTTTCAACAAAACTTACTCATTTTGTATGTTATAAAGCGGGTATTCAATTTTCTAAATTTAACTATTTTATCAAAAATATATAAAACTTTCATCAGACCTAGACTAGAATACGCTTTTAACATATGGAATCCTAATTTTAAAAAGGATATTACTTGTATTGAAAGGGTTCAAAGGAGAATTACAATGATTCCTTATGAACTCAAATCACTTTTTTGTAATGAAAGATTGAAAAGAATGAATCTCACTACATTGGGGACGAGAAGAACTAGAGGTGACTTAATCGAATTCTATAAAATTCTTAATAATCACTGTAATTGTCATATGTCTAATCTTATTACATTCAACATAAACACTCACCTCAGAGGTCACTCGCTTAGACTCCAAAAAGATAAATCTAAATTGATCAGAGATTCATTATTTTCTAACAGAGTGGTTTCAGTCTTCCCAATGATTTAGTAACCTCTGATAATATTAATATTTTTAAGAATAAACTTGATACTTTTTGTTCTTTTTCCCATAATCGTAATTCTTCTTTCCCATAATCGTATTTCTGTTTTTTCTTTTCTTTCTTTTTGTTTATATATTTTTCTTTTTCTCTCTCTTATTTTTTTTATTTTAAATTTTTTTTATTTTCTTTTTGATGTATTTTAATTTTTATTTCAAACATGATAATTTGTAAAATATGATTGTTCAAACCCCTTGGGCCTATCGGCTTTGCCACCTCCTTCAAGTATATTAAATAAATAAATAAATACATATAAAATATATAAAAAACACATTCAACCTTATTTAACAGACATTCATATGCTACCCAAAAAATTAAAATAATGAAGAAAATAAAAAATTTAAAAGTTAAAAAATAAAATAAAAATTGAAAATTGAAAATTAAAAATTAAAAATTAAAAATTAAAAATTAAAAATTAAAAATTAAAAATTAAAAATTAAAAATTAAAAATTAAAAATTAAAAATTAAAAATTAAAAATTAAAAATTAAAAATTAAAAATTAAAAATTAAAAATTAAAAATTAAAAATTAAAAATTGAAAATTGAAAATTAAAAATTAAAATTAATAGAAATTAAAATTTTTAAAATTGGACAAAATTTAATAGAATAATAATAATTTGCTAGATGTACAATTTAGTATAGCGATAGAATTATCCTTGAAGGATTCTTCACGAGTCTGTAAGACTATGTATATTCCATTAAACTAAATAAAAAAAAAAATAGATAAAGTAAAATAAGCAGAGATTAGTAAAAATAGCAGAGACTTTTTTATGTTGCAAATACATACATACATATGTACCAGTGGCATGCGCTGAAATTCTCTCTCTTTTTGTCGTACAGCCTGACTTAATGTGCACGAACAGGATACAAGAGGAACAGGCTGTTCCTCTTGTATCCTGCTCGTGCACATTAAGTCAGGCTGTACGACAAAAAGAGAGAGAATTTCAGGGCACGCCACTGATATGTACGTACATATATGTACATAGTATTTACGCTTTCCTCTCGCATGAATCTAGTACTACGTAAGTTTGCACACATATGCTTTACAATGTTCTCGTTTAAATCATATCAATTGCGATATTATACCGTATAATTCTCCAGTATTAAAATTAAAGAGAAATTATGTTACAGTGCAAATTGGAACAGAAGTGACTCGGGATAACAAGACCATATTTGTGGACTGCATATTTATGTACATACATATGTATATACATATGTACATATAACATTTATCTAACCAAAGAAAAATATATAAACAGAATAACTTAAAAAAAAAATCAAATCTTTCCTTTACATCTTAAGCCTCTCTACGAGGAAGAGTTTACGACTCCGTAGAATCACAGGAATAAATACTTATAAATAAAATGTGATACATTTTGCTTAAGAAGAATATAAAAAAAATAACCGCGTGCTCATCGACTTACAACACCATCATTTATATGCAAATAACCGATCACTTTATGCGATATCAACTTTAATGCACCTGCCGAGGATCCACTGTGCGATTTTCACAGTCGCTTTTCCTGCTGCACATTCGCATTGAATTTTTACCGTCGACGTGCAGTACAAATAGCGGTTCTCCTTCCAGAACGCGGTGGAATCCTTCGGATCAGGACGATAACGTGGTGAACGCAAAAGGGCTACAAAGTATCGACGCAGAATTCAAAATAAACCAGCACTAAGTTATCCGAAGTCATAAAGTATTGCCGAGCCGCCGACATATTCAACGAGGTTTCATCCTCAGTAACCATCCGATATTTTTATTCAACTATGTGTACCATGTGTACCACGACTGCATAAAAATCCAAGTAACAGCTTTTAATACAGGTTGCTACTACATATGTAGATATCGAACGAACGGAACAAACACAAACGTGTCAAAATACCTGAAACTAGGATCGGCTGCAGATACCACAGGTTAAGATTTTTTAGAAAACTCATTGAATTCTACGTTTTGTTTATATGTACTTACATATGAATTGAATTGATAAAAGCACACCGTTAATTGTATATAACCAGTAGTGGCTTGTGAAAAATGTTTTAGATGTACTGTATCTGTCTACGGTGTCTTCATACAAAAACCAATTTTGTTGGGATTAGAGTTTCTGACGACCTGGGACATAAATTCCCGGTAATTTACGGAATTTTTGATCTCCCGTGTCCCGAAAATTCTTATCTCGAATCCCGGAAAAAATATTTCAATCAAAATGCCATTTATAATAATAGCAAATGTATATCCTACGATGAAACTATTATGAAGCGAGTGTATCCTTCTTGTATTCACAATTATATAATGGAAAAAACTCTTTTTGATTCTAATGAAGATGAGAAAATTGTATGTTTGACAATGAATGAAGATTAAATAAAGATTTATCAAAGACAAATCTACAAAGTTTTGTAAATAAAAATAACCCCAACTTAAAATAAAAGAAAATATATGTACATACTTGATATGAGGAAATTTAACAAAAATAATAGAAGGTAATCGTCGCTTTCAACTATAAAACCAACTTCGACCCAAACTGAAAAAGTTGTTTCCATTGCTTTCGGATTCTCATTTAAATATTCAAGTATTCTTAAGAAGCTATTTGAAATAATTTTTTTTATGATTACATTTTTCCAGTTGTGAATAAATAAAACAATTTCATAATAATTAAATTGATTGGGTATGTCCCGGAATCCCGGTATATCTGGGAACAATCCCGAACTCTACTCCATGTCCTGGGAATTGAAAAAGTCTGGGAAATCAGAAACCCTATTTGGGATGCTGCAGTAGTGCAGCCCTAGAAATGAGCCGCGTCTGCATATAGGCCAATTTTTATGTCTTGGTGAGATTTTACAGAAATTTGTCGTCATATTTATGAGTTTTCTTTAAAATAGATTTTGTACATACATATGCATTTTTTAAAGGAAAAAATGTTATCTGGAAAAATTTGCTACCCGAAAATATCTTTCTGGGAACCTGTTCAAAGAATTCCATTCCTTTGAGTCAATCTAAGCCAATTGAGCCTTATCTGCAACTTTTATTTACATTTATTTTCTCTCAAAATTAAAATGGTTTTCTGTAGTAAATCAGCGAACTTTTGTTGACATTTTGTATTCATTCTAATTAACGTTGGGTATTTATTTTGTTTTTTATCCGCTATGCAATCAGTTTTTTTAATTTAAAACCACCTTAATATACTGGAACTTAAGCAATGGGTAGTTTTTGAAAGTGGTCGAAGCCCAGGGTCAGGAACCCACATAGAAAATATTATGAAAATACTTTATTTTGCTTTTGCTTTATTTCTTTGCTTATTTTTTCAACTTTCATTCGCCTGAGATACTTGAGGCAATTATAATTCATTGTGATGCAAAGATTATCCAAGATAAAGAATTTCAAAATGTTCCTTAAAACATCGTATTAAATGGACTATTTTATTTAAAGCTATACATTCCAAGTGGTGCACCAAACACCAATTGTCAATTATTTACATATGGATGTATATCTACGTAGACATATGGATCGATTTAACAACTTATTTTCACTTTTATTTATTTCTTCTTGTGGTTCAACGTACTATAACGTTTGGTATTCGGTTTTCGTAGTTCAAATGTTGCTTTTGTACAAATTGAATAAGTCTGTAAAATTCTATAAAGTTCGATTTGCGAACTTCGTTGGTATCTGATCGACGAAGATGCGCGGAAGCATCTCAGTCTAAACAGCTTTTGTTATAGCGGAGAGAGTCCGCAACAACTGATGCTTATGCAGAGAGAGAGAGCATTGATCGTTTTCATTCTGCAACGCATCCCTGGGCGTTTAACTTCTGTCTGTAGACGTTCACCGCCAATACATTCCTCCTGAAGAACGGGAAGCCCAACCTGCCGAACACCTGGGGCCGCAATATCAATATAATAAAAATCCTATCTCGAGGATGTGTACCCTTAGAAGCACCGTTAATTAATGAAGATACCGCCAGTTTATACATAAATGAAAATAAATTTAAACAAACACAGGGCAAGGATAGCTGCTCGTAATTATTAACATCCATTATCTTCTCCCCACGTACAAAACAAACGACTTATTTCTTTACTGTCTATTATTTGATGTAAATATAAATAATTATTTACTACTTCTACTATCTCATCATCTAATGAAATGGTATCATTTGTGGTCTTCCTTTTACCCTTTTGCATTCTCTCGGGTACCATTCGAGCACTTCTTTTGTCCACCTTTCGTCCATTCTTCTAGCCACGTGGCCCGCCCATTGCCATTTCAATCTATTAACTCTGTCTACTATGTCCACTACCCTTGTCATACTTCTCACCCATGGATTCCGCTTCCTGTATTTCCTTGTTATGCCGAGCATACAGCGTTCCATACTGCCTTGAGTGCATTCGAACTTTATGTAGCATCTTGGCGTTCAGTGTCCAAGTTTCAAATCCATACGTCATCACTGGCAAAAAGCATTGATCGAAGATCTTTTTCTTCCGACAAAAGGGCATTTTTGATTTAAAAACAACATTCATTCGTCCAAATTCACTACATCCAATTTCATACGTCTCTTTATCTCTTCATCTTTACTACCAGACATATCAATTATTTGACCTAAATATAAATAATTGTTTACTACTTTTACTGGTTTGTCATCTAATGAGATGCTATCAGGCATGCAATAACTATTGAACATTAGTTTGGTGTTATCCACTTTAATTTTTAATCCTACTTATCTACTTTCTCTGTCCAGCTATTTTAGACTGTTGAGTAGGTCAGCTGGGTCGCGAGCTATTAAAACTATATCGCCTACGAACCGAAGATGATTCAAAAAGCGACCGTTGACCGTTACTCCTGCTGTGTCCCAATCCAAGTTCCTGAAAACTCCCCCCAAATACCGCATTGAATAACTTGGGCGAGATGGTATCTCCTTGTCTTACTCCTTTTCCTATGCTAAATTTATCAGTACCTGGAAAAAGTTTAACTGAAGCTTTGACGTTCTTATATATTGCAGCTAACAGCCTCACATAGGGTTCCGGTACTCCCTGTGTTTGTAGAGCGTTAACTGCTGCATTATATTATTTTTATCCACACTACTGAACGCATCAAACTGAAAATTTACATTTTTTATGTCTCGGAGTTGATAAAGTTTTGGTTAGAATCTAACCAGACCAGAAAAAACCAGAGTAGTAGTTTTTGCAGTCTCAAAATTGGTACAAATGCCTTCATTGACATTCGACTGTTGACGCTTATGTTCCCCTACTGGGTAAACGGATTATTTCGCTTACGATCACGAACAAGACAATCGTTGCCCCGAAAATCGCAAATTAGGAATATCTGACAATCAAGTTCTCGTTGGTGTGATAGTTCGCGTGTGAACCTCTCGATGGATGGAATTTTTAGGTTCCAGATGTTCAGTGATCGAGATTTTAATAATGCGTGCGAGATCGCTTCGTGCGGAATAATCACCGAACCCCCATACTGTTCGGGTTAAATCACATTTTGATAAATTTTTAATTTTTGAACAAAGTACATATTAGGTATCAGTGGCATGAATTATGTGAACGATTCGGACGAGATGGAAAGAAATATATTGGTCAAGTATATTTATTTATTGGTCTACTCGTTACAAGTGCTGACTACGAACTAACTTGTTAGTATAATTGATGTTTAAATGAACACAAAGAAGCTTCTATCTGGAGCTTATCGCTAAGTGACACATGTCGATGAATGTTTAATATAAAGACTACTGTTCAATATAAAGAATGTGGGTTCATCGATGTGTTTTATAATAAGGTTAATTGTGCGTCGTTATTTGGTTGGGCAAAGTGTTAATCAAACATGTTAATTTTTCTTAATAATATAGGTTAGTCTTATCGCTAATGATTAACAGACGACTCAATTGAAACGGTTACCTGACAACTCGCTCACAGAATTTCCGTTAACCGAGGCGCGCTCCACGCATTACGTATACGGCCATCTCTTTCACTGGCCGTTCGATCACCGATATCTAAATTACTATGATCTATCGGTGATCGAACGGCCAGTGAAAGAGATGGCCGTATACGAAATACCGGGAGCGACGCGTCAGTAAACGAGATATCGGTGAACGGACGGTCAGTGAAAGAGATGGCCGTATACATAATGCGTGGAGCGCGTCCTCGGTTAACGGAAATTCTGTGAGCGAGTTGTCGTGTCACCGATTGAAACACGTGTCATCTTAGGTGTGGGAAGTTGGATGATGTTGAAGGTTTGAGCTAGACCGTAACTCGTCCCGTGACTTTTATTAAAATAGGGGACTAGGTTTGGATAAAAAATATTTATAATAATCTTTCTTGAAGTGACGAGTATAATTTTTCATTTTTGTGCTAACAGAAATATCATAAGTAGCCCGCCTTTCTTAATAGCATATTGTTTGTCTTCAAACTTAATCTTCTGAATAATTTGTCGAATAGTAAATCGATAATGCAATATTCCCAGGCCTCATTATTTGTTTCCTCGCGCTCCGCACTGATTTATTCTGAGGGAATCATTTCGCGAGATATGTAAGTCTCTTGCCATATTTGCACTTAAAAAGTTCTGAATAAATATGTGTTATTCTATGTAGGGGCGTTTGCGGTTTCTGAACTTTGCTAATCCGAGTTAAAAATATCAATATAGACGCAATTTGAATTTATTGTAATTGAATTGTTGATATTTTTTTAATTTTAGGGGTCTAGCTTAGTTCGTCCTGTCCAATGACGGCACGCCACTGAGATGTATGTACATACATACATATATACATATGTCCATGTGTGAATATATAGGGCTTCACATGTACAGAGTTAGTAAATTATCATTGCCGAATGTTACAAATCTCAAAATTCGAATGAGAAGCTTGCATTGATTGGTGAAATTTAAACTACATATTTGTATTTGAAAATGGTCTTGCGTTTATAGAAAGAAGACGATATTTGGTGATACTTTCATGGTGAAAGCCAGAGTCGGATTGGAAATAGATAATAATAGATTGGAGTATTTATATAAAATATTCTTCATCTGTATCTGTTTATATAAAATCAATTGGAGATGCGTCATTGTATCATATAATAAACATCAAATCGCTTTTGTAGACAATAAATCTAAAAGAAAATACGCGGATCATTTGACAAAACAACACGTTTAAAATACACATGCGATGTGCAAACGAAGCCGATGCACTGAGCGCTTCTGCCGCAAACAATTCTCATCCAAAGTGCATTTATGCCGCCGTCTCTTTCTCTCGCATAGTCTATTCGTATTTGCGTCCCTTTCGCACAATCGTCGCACGGATACATTTTAATAACTCGTGCACACTCACTTTACCCAACACCTACAGGCTACCTTCAGTTGAGTCGATCATTTCACCGCACTTCCTACAAAAGCTCTCGCAGCTTCCAAAAATACGTGGCCAATTACTCATACGTACTCTTATACACTCCTGTTCAATGTGCACACTCGTTGACGGTGCGAAAAAGCGAAAGAAAACACGAGAAAATAAATGAAACGGGAGTGCTGTTTTGTGCAACGACGCACGGTTAAAATAACCGCAACGCTAAACGGTCGCGAATCAAATAATCGCCGAATAAAAAGTAATATGTACGTGGGAGTGGAATAAAACACTCCAGTTTTTGCGAAGTGCGCGCAGGGTGACCATATAAATTAAATGATGAGGGGAGATGAGAGAAGAGGGGAACTCGACCGTCGATTAACCTTTTGCTTTGGCACAAATAAAAATGGTCGACATACGAGTGGTTGGCGAATTAACAATTCAGCACGCCGTTAAATGATTACAGAGTTTGCTTCTAATAAGTTTGTCGATCGCCGCATTATCGACAGGTGTGTTCAACACCTTTCGATTAATACCCAAAAGGGTTCAATGTGTATTACACTTTTAAAAAACTGACTGTCAACTAGAATATGGTTGATTTATCTTTTTGGAGAAAAAAAGATCGTTAATAAACTATAAATTTCAAGTAATTTTAGATAATTTACTACATATTTTTTTTCAAATTGATCAATCTACTCAAATTTCCAAAGCAAATATGTAGTTATAAATTTTATTGCGTGTACGTACTCTGTATGTAAATCTTGGCACGCGCAGCGTAATTTTCTCCGCAAATGTGAAATATGTGTTTCCAGTATTAAATACTCTTTTCGTGTTTTTGCTTATTCAATGTCTGAAGTGAATATATGTAATAAATACCTCTTTCGGAATCTAAATTGGGTTCCAGCTTTATGAGAGGTGTGTCTCTTAGGAGGGATAAGTTGAAGGAAGAATCAATGATTTGAACTGTATCATCTTACAATTTAAATCAATAAATAAATCTGGATTTCATCATTATCATCGTTTTCAGTTTGTTGGATGAATCCTCTGCCATCAGTAACCTCTACATATTTAAATTAATTTATGTTTTCACTTGGCTTTTTCTGCATTATTTTATAATACTTGTATGAAGTTTCTTCTGCAACACTTGCTTCTACTTAAAACCTATACATATTAACATATGTATATGGCAGTGGCGTCCCATGATAATCTCCTTGTTTTTATCGCACAGCTTTACTTACATGTGAGCGAGCAGGATTCAAGGGGACTCGGTATGACGTCACCTGATCCCCTTGCACACGTGAATAAGGCTGTGCGATGAAAACAGAGAGCTTTCCACGGCACGCCACTGATACATGGTTATATTTATAACATCCATTGGTCACATTTCATACATATAATATATATGTATATATTATATATGTACATACATAGATATATTTTTGTTTCCTGTCTATATACTATGTATAAAAATATGTTCAAATTATTCAAATAAATGTTAGTCGACGATAGCATTTCACGATTTTTGTATGATGTGGTTGTATTCTACAAATTTATAGTATAGATATATTGTATTTCTTAGCAGATTTACATTTAAACATCATAATTATTGAATATTCTCACTGGTTTCACATCGGTGAGAATTTGTCCAGTTATTATCCAGTTCGAGCATTTGTCGTTACGGGGAAGACGTTACAAATCCCTTAATTATCAAAAGCTTAATCGTAGGTTAGTTATGAACAAGACTCGCTGTGAATTATGGTCACCCCCCCCCCCGGTCCCATTCTCGGGCAAATTATGGGACCGCTGTGGTTCGCGTTGAATGCGAAACCGGCGCATCTCGTTTGTTGCAGTCTCGTGTGTTGGTGCATCCTAGCCGGGATTTGCATATAGACACTTCTTTTTGTTTCGCACTTTTGCCCGACCCTCGTCCGAGACTGTTGCTCTCATTACAAGCCATAAAAGCGAGACCTTCGCATCATTACGCATAATTGATTACAAGTCGGGACCACGTTAGCACCTATCATTTGTTCGCGCGGCAAATTAACACCTGCTTGTCGGTCACGGCAACTCCTTTCCTTCCTTTCATATCCCCTACTTTCAATACAATAAAAAATAATGTATAATTAATCTAATACACTCTAACAAAAATCGAAGCTTTTGAAATTTGAGTTTGGAGACGAATGTTGAGGATCCCTTGAACAGCAAAGCGAACCAATATTTCAATTTTGAAGGAGTTACATATTAAAGATCGTCTCTCAAAAATATGTTTGGGACGAATTCTCCAGTATTTTGGACACATGGTGAGAAGAGACGACAGTAGCCTGGAAAAGCTTGTTGTGATTGGTGCCGAAGAGGGGAAGAGAAGAAGATCGCCTATACAGTTGATTGATCTAATCAGGTCGGCCTTTGGCTTGGCCTGACGCGCCATCCACGAGATTCTCAGCATCCATCTGTATGTCCACATCTCAAGGGCCTGCAGCTATTTAAACAAGGCATCTGATTACATGTTTCTGACCCATACAGAATAACGCTAAAAACGTATCATCGTAGAAGTCTAATTTGGAGTCAGGCCCGGCCCGAGGGTATATGGCGCCCCTAGGCAGATCGGTTTCAGAGCCCCCCCCCCCCCCTTAAGTTTTTAAACAATAAAATTCATGAAAGTTCTTGAAATTTTATATTGAATAAAAATATGTTAAGACAAAAACAAAAACTTTAATTTGAAATTGTTATTCAAAATAGGCACGTTTTATGTATACAAATGAATAAAATAAAATAAAATACGGATAACTATGAATAAATTCCGTAATGAAGACATTAATTTATATTCAACAATGAATTGAAGAATTTTATGTGACATTTCTTCTTTCGAATATGATTGGTTAAGATATTTAATTTCTTGAAAAAAATCCATCCCTGATATGTACATATGTATATATGTTGATACATATGTTTCAGAGATATTTTATATGAAATACAATTGCAAATTACAGTTAGTTGTTTTACAAGTTTTATTTGTAAATCGTTGATATGTGACAGTCAACTTCCTGTGTTCCTCGTAAATTATATTTTAAAATCAAAATTGATACTTTGAGTAGAAAAACTAATATAAAATATAAAATGTTTTATATGTTCAAAGAAAGCCATTTTTTTTTCAATCAAATAATCAAGAAAAGAAAAACAGGGGTGAGAATATGTCATGATTTTCTATGTAATAGTCGAGGAATGATAAATCAAACTTTATAAAGGCGTATAACTAAAAAAGTGATTTTACACAATAGCTTACACTGTGTACATCATATTTATGCATTTATGCAGTCGGCTCTTCATATGTAGTTATTCTGAATAGGAAAAAGTACGTCTTCTAGTGAACCTATCCAAGCCAATATAATCCAGCTGCATACATATGTATGTATGTAGTTCGATTCGGTTGTGTCTGACCGCGAATTTCGACCGAGTCGTCCGTCTGCTCGATTATATTTATAATCGTCTTTGGAAATCGCTCGAATATCTGAAGATCTCGAGCTGTCAAGCGGGCCGGTTCTGGCGTCCTGCGTCCAGACATGTTTATCGTTCGCCATTCAAAATATGATCCTATATTTAACATAATATGCCAAGTGCAACAAGCCGGTTAACACGCACTCAACAAGAGTATGCCAATTCGTGGACCAGACCGAACGTGAACACACACGCAAATGCACCAATCTTACAAATCATCATTGAATTAATGAAATATTTAATAGTTGCTTAGAAGCTTAAAATTCATACCGTTCCAAAAAATACAAACCCCATGACCCTACCGGTATACCGATAAATCGTAAAAATTTCGCCATCGTAAATACCGATAAATTTTAAAATTCAACTAAACTCTGTTATCGCGAATTAAGTACGTATACTATTGGTTAGCATATCTTAGGGCTTGAACTGAATACTAGTAAATGTGCCATTATGAGTTATGGACGTGCGAATTCGCTCTATTGTCACGGATATTCCATTGGATCCGTATTGTTGAAGCGCGTGGAATCAATGGTCGACTTGGGTATCACTTTTGATTCTCAATTCACCTTTCACAACCACATCAAGACAATCGCTGACGTTTCCTTTCGTCGACTTGGATTTGTCTTGAGATATGCTAGATTATTCTCCAACCCCTTGTCTTCTCGCTTGCTTTTCAACTCGCTTGTTAGAAGTAAGCTAGAGTATAATGCAATTGTGTGGAATGCGCATGAAGCAAACTACTCTCTTATTATAGAAAAAGTGCAAAAAGCATTTCTTCGTTTTCTTTATAAGAAAGAGTATGGGTATTACCCATATCTCTATCCTACTCCTTTCCTTTTGGGCATGCTTGGGTATAATTCTTTTGAACTTCGGAGAAACTTCTCGTTAATTCGTTTCGTTCTCCAGCTATTGCGTGGTAATACGTCATGCCCGTTGTTGCTGGAACAGTTGGGACTTTATGTCCCTAATAATTATGTGCGTGGTAGACATCATCATTTGATGGTTGTACCTGCTGCTCGCACAGTTCTTTTTCGAATGGCTCCTATTCCAAGAGCTATTCGACTTCTCAATGAAATCGTTGCTGCTGTCCCTGAATGTGATATTTTCCACCTTGGGGAGCGTAGATTATCGGATATTATCTTAACATATTTATCTGGTAACCTGCGCTCATCATTACTTTCTTAATTTGAATGTGATGAATGAGTGGAATCTTAATCTACTCTCTTCCATTTGGGCCTCGCTGTGATTTTATTTTTTATTCATATTTTGTTTTATTTTATTTTACTTTTTCTTTCTCCTTTGTACATTTTTATATACTATTTTAATTTTGTTCAGTGTAAACAAAGAATGGGATTTATGGATTTTATTTTTAATTTTTACACTTTTGTTATTTTTTTTTCTCTCTGAATGATGTATTATTTTCCTTTTGTTACTTTTTTTATTATTTTATTTTACCATGTTTTCTGCTTTTGCTTTTTTCCTTTATTTACAGTTTACTTGTTTTTATATATTTTTCAAATGTAGGCCATGGTGGCGCATTAGGTTCTTCCTGTAATGCCACAATGGTCCAAAACTATTAAATAAAAAATAAAATAAAATAAAATAGATAAATAAATTATGCTTTCGAGCAAAGTGGTTACGGTTTTGAGTCCCACTCGAGCCCCGATACTGGTCAGACCATAGTTTGTGAACCCAGGTCGATCGTTTCATATCAGAGTTTATAAAATTTTCTGATTTTCATTGAAACGGTTCCTGTTATATTTGGCATCTCCTTTCCTATCTCTCTTGCTAATCTCAATTTCGCCAATTTGATTATAAAATGTCGTCACGTCACTGTGGATGTTTGTACGAATTCGCATTGTATAAGATGCTTATGTATATTGATTGATTGTATTGTATCTGTTTAAGTGCACTCTGTAAAGGCGGGTAATTTGTTTGTTTTCAGTATTAAATGTGGCTATTTCAATTTGATAAATTCACCGGTAACACAGACTAACCAAATCATAATATGCGGTTGTTTCAATTATGACCCGAACTTTCAAATGGTCCAAACTTAAAATAAATGAATATGATTGGTTATACGAATTATGACTGAAGATAAAGATAACATGAAGAATACGCCTCTTACGTTTTTGATTTTACACATGAGTATGTACATATATGCAAAGTACCCACCTCAGTTTGGTTAATTGGCTAGTCAAAAAATAGTCAGCTCAAATCATGTAAAATTATTAAATCAGGATTTCAAACTGTCTAAATTGTAACTGTCGGCCTCGCCATTGATGCGTTTATATCATTTGAATTTGAATTCAGAGTATAATAGGTAGGTGCATCTGTCAATTTGATCGATTTCAATTAGCATACATTCCAATTAACAGCCAGGTAGGTACGCCGCGTACAGTCACCGCGATAGCTTTTGTTAAATTTGTAGGTCGATGATCGGTCGAGATAATCATTGAGCATTAAACGTCGACACACATTGGATTGGTTCGGTTTGCTCTCGAATTTTCACTTTGGGATTGCACCGTTCCGTTCGTTCGAGTTCCAACTACATATGTACATACAACGACTCTTGCCATGCAAAAGCCGACACGTGTTTTCTCGTTAAATTGCATTTGTTCCGACTGCACGTGTTGCATCGATCGACGGCATCACTACAATGTAAACGAGCCCGTTCGATGTTCAATTTTCGCGAATTCAATCTTTAGTTTCGGAAGCTTTTATCTGCCTCTAAGGTATGTATGGAGTTTGTGCGGCGCTTTTTAATGAATAATACCAATTAGTTGTCGGTACGATAATAGCCCGTGAATACCGGTCGAGTTGGTATGTACATACTCACTTGCCCTACAGTTAATTAAACGGTGACCTTCACTAAATCTCAAGCGATGGTCAACCGCTGACTACTGTTGATCGCCACTCTTTTTGTTTGTTAATTATGGACAATTTGAATCGCCTTCAAATCCCCTTTGTATTAAAAAATACTACATGTTTCATACGCGTACTTGCTCCGTCCAAAATGTGTTACATTGTTTTAAAATAATGGATCGTACTCGATTACATGAAAAGAGCATGACTGAATGAATTACAACATATGAGCCGTTTTAATGTACATACATACATATGTATGGCCAAGTAAATTTGGCGGTGTAAATTCATCACCAACTACGTAATACGCAATTAGTTGCACTTAAGTGTAGACCATACAAACTTTGCTAAAAACAATTTGCACCCATAACAAATATAATGCACTTTTGTTGTGTGATCACTTGTGTTAATCGTTTTCGGCTGTGAAACCGACGTTTTCCACCAAGTAAAGGCAAAATAGCCACACCGTCTACTGGTCACGGGCGCCTCACTAGTATCGGTGCAGTTTTTTGTCTCTAATCTCTCTGGATCACAGAGTAGTGGGCACAACATTTTTGACCTTTCTACGAGGAAAAAAATCCCACTTCCGGTTCATTAAATTAAGTAATTTTTTTATATTTTTACTTAAAATTACTATTTTTATTATACACAATAAATATCAAGACGCTTAAAACAATTTAAAAGGTCAAAATAAAATAATGAAAAAATAATGAAATATTGTTTTTAAAAAAAATACTACTTCCGGTTTACGAATTCTGAACAAAACCCTACCAGCTTTAAGTTAGTACATAAATTTTCAGCTTAATACGTTCAGGGGTGCGGACAGAGTAGTGGGCACAACATTTTTGACATTTCTACGAGGAAAAAAATCCCACTTCCGGTTCATTAAATTAAGTAATTTTTACTTAAAATTACTATTTTTATTATACACAATAAATATCAAGAAGCTTAAAACAATTTAAAAGGTCAAAATAAAATAATGAAAAAATAATGAAATATTGTTTTTAAAAAAAATACTACTTCCGGTTAACAAATTCTAACCAAAACTCTACCAGCTCTAAGTTAGTACATAAAGGATAGAAATATAAATTTTTAGCTTAATATGTTCAGGAGTGTGGACAGAGTAGTGGGCACAACATTTTCAACCTTTCTAAGTGAAAAAAATCCCACTTCCGGTTTATAAAATTTATTAAATTTTTTTTATTTTCATCACATTGCTACAAGAATTATACTTGAATTTTTTTGTGACGAACACACATGTTTAAGAGGTCAAAAAAAATAGTAAACTGCCACTTCCGGTTGACAGATACTTATTAAATTTTATATATAACTTGGTATTAAGCTTAAACTTTTAGATATGAAATTTCAGTTCAATAAACCAAAAGGTTTTTGAGAAAAACATAAAAAACCTCGATTATCTAGAGTAAAAGTACAACTTCTGGCTTAGGAAAAAATATTTAAAAAATATTGAGGTCCTAAATTTATAATTTCTAAAAGTATAAATTTAAATGTAAAAGTACTACTTCCGGTTCAGATAGAAATATTTAAAAAATTATTATTTCTATCATATTTAAAAAAAATTCAGTCTGATTCAGTTAGTGGTTTGGGAGATAATTGAATTCAAAAACTTAAAAACCTATAAGGGGAGGTACCATTCCGGTCAACTTAAAAATTTGAAAAAAAATTAGGACGTGTCGATAAGAATTTCATTAACCGATACTAAGTTTCAGTTCTATAGGACTAACGGTGTTAAAAATATCCCCAAAATACACACACACACAGACACACACACACACACACACACATTTTTTCTAGATCATGAAAACGTGATCAGTGATCGATTTTGAGTTCGAATCAGTCAAAATCTCGAGTTCAAATTTTCGCATGATCACAAAACTTCATCTATTGTTACTACGTACATAGATAAAGTAAAAATGTATGATTCTGCATTTACAATCAAAATCTATTTGTTCGTTATGCCACTGTGTGTTTATTTTCGTAACGTTTTAACCTAATTTTATGTAAAATAAGCTATGTAAAATAAGGTATGTACATACATACGTTGTATGTATGTACATACACGGTATAAAGCTTTCATGGTTTTATTCGAATAAAGAATAGAAAATCAGTATATTTGATTTGAAATCACACTTTTGTTAAATTTTTAACAAGCGTTAATAAATTGTCATGAGACAGTTAAGTCTTTCCAAAACTATGCGATGAACACCGAATTTCAAAAGTAATTTCCTTTCGAAAACCTGTTTAAGTCATTTTGTATTTCAATATATGTATCTTTTCATATACATGAATAGATACATATATTGAAATAGAATATTTGCATATTTACGCTAATATATACGTACGTATGTATGTAGACGAATCCTGCGCATACTATGCACCGCATAGTATGCGCACCGCACACCGCACGAACATCTCCATTCTCAACGAGCTGGCAGTATCAGACAGATAAACTCTCCACAATATGTATAAAAATGGTTCTTTCGTATTTTGGCCATACGGCCAGGAAGAATGTGGAGAGTCTGGAAAGGATGGTAGTTACCGGAACGCTGGAGGGAAAGCGAGTGAGAGGACTGTCTCCCAAAAGATGGTCTGACCAAATCAAAGAACTGGCGGGATTAAAACTGGCAGGGCCAGACCGCTCAACCTGCGAACGACTTGGTTGACAGGGATTGTTGCCTGGAAGTTGCATAATGTGGTTGTTCTTTCAACTTGCAAACGACAAGAAATCTGACGATGCTGCCATACGTGCAAATAGTTTTTTCACTATAGAGTCCAAAATTGACCAAGATTCCGCTCACTTTCAATATGCACGTGGAAGAGGTTGCACTCATGCTGTCTTATCGGCGTAAGCAATTAGAAAAAACGTAAAGGAGGTATGTAAAAAGAAGAAAAGATTGATTTGACTCGTCCATTCGACGCTGCCTTTAACTTGGCACAGAACCGGAAGGAGTGCAGGCGGATCGTCAATCGAATCCAAGATGACACCAATGAATAAATGTATGTACTACATACTATGTAGGTAGCTAAATCTTCAATTAATAAATTTTCAGTCCAGTTCGATATGGAAATAAAAATGTGTCGATTTACGAAATAACAAGGATGGTAAAGCTAAAACTCTCTTTAAGATATTTATATTGAGAGCCTAATATTTTGTCTATAAAAGTATTCACTGGAAAGGGAGGGAGGCTTGGGGGGGGGATAGTTGCTAAGAAACCAACGTGATTTGCAAAAACCATACAGCCCTTTCAATCCAATGAAATTATTAAAAAGGTTTAATAATTTTATTGGATTGATAAATAAGTTGTGACACACAACAACTTGAATTAGATATACATATAAGGCAGATCACCTCAAAAAAGGTCACCACTGCTTCAGAGTAATTTTTGCATATTGAATTCATGAAATTTTAAATAAAATAATATTTTTTTTGCAGTAGCTCATATGTACATACATATGTGTGTATTTCATGTATTTTTCACATGGATAGTTTTCATTGTACTGAAGAAAATGAAGCTCACGTGACAGTGGTGAAACTCCAATGAAGTTATTGATCGCACATGAGAAATACTCTTACACACACGCTGTATTTACACGTACAGTATAGATATGAACGAGGCAATTTTGAATCCCAAAAATTCAATCGGAAACATTTGAACTGTTTTTAATTTTTTATGTATCTAATAAAATATTTATATCAACACATTTTCTTGTAACTATGTTTACATAATTCTTGGGCGAGGGTTGTTTTGCCGTCTTCGTTTCGTTGGCGTCATTTGCTTTAATTTTGTCTGACATATTACTCTTATTTATTCGCGTGAGGATTTGTCTTATTTTATGTGTTTGGATTCAGCAGCGTTTTCATATTTTCCGATGCAATGAATATTATTGTATGAAATGCACCCATTAATTTTATCACATTTTCTTGCTCACGTTTGAACTTTAAGTATCGAAATGATTATGCATGTTTTGTTAAATAAATTACTTATGTATGTACATTCAAAACCTCGCTAAATAAAATTATTATAATTACATATTTTTATATGGCGAGAACGAAAAATTCAATTCGTGTTTAAAAAAAAGGCCATTTTAAGCTTGACTTTTCGCTTTGTGGTTGAGACCGTTGAACTCAGGTATACCTATAAGAAGATATTTTGAGGTCACTGGTTCGATACCACGGCAAAGTCTCGACGAATGAATTTATGCAAAGTTTAGGATTTTTATCGATTCAATCATTATGGTCGGCTATAGAGAAAATTTTATAAAATATAGAGTGAACAAGAAAAAGTTATAGGCGTCTAAGCAATTAAAATCTGACATACATAGCTAGATGACGACGAAAAGGGATATACAGCAAGAATTAAGCCGAAGCGATCGCAGTAGGGGAATAATGCGACCGAACATTTGGGGCGATTAATGTCAGGCAGATCTTCGTGCAAGGATTTTCAAACGTGTCTAAAACGATATTTTTTCACCATCGTAATGGCGGATAATACCTTTACTTATATTAATGACCAAAATGAGCAAAATGACAAAGTATGAAAACGATCGGATAAGAGCCAAAATTTTTACTGAATGGTAATCGTAAGGCGACGTAAGAAGAGGTATGTAAAAATGCTGCAATGCTTTTAATTAGCGAAGAAAAAGAGTTGGGGCTTACTGTTAGGCCTCCCTGTTATATATGTACATATGTGTATATAACAAAAATGTAAATATAAACATTATAAATATTACAAGGCTTTCACACTTTCTCAAACATATGTATGTATGTATACATTTTTAATTCAATAATTGATTATATAAAGATTTTTACCATTTCTCATTGGAAATGTAAAGTTTTTTAATGCTTATTCATAAAGTTATTTAGTATTTCTTAATGCTATTATCATAGAAAATATCGTTTTAAATTAAAAATACAACTGTTCCTAACTTTGTTCCCAATAATATAATTGGTTTGTGAACTAAAAAATTGTTTTATTTTCCACGCTGCATCTGTTACTTATTAGAACTACTAGAGGTCAGTGAATCAGTATCCTTGCGTAAAAAATATAAAAATTTTCCATCCAGGTCGAGCTTTTACAGTACGAACAAATATTACTAAGTGTAAGTACAAAAGTATAATTTCTATTTTATTTCAAACATTTATATGAAACATAATGCTGTTAAAACAGTCAGATTTTCCGTGTTTAAATGGTCGCTTATCTCAAAGTCAACAATCAAAGACAAACAGTTCAACGTATTGGATTTTGATACGAGGTGTGCACGTCGCATTTTCACCGCGACGCGACGGGCGTCGCACACGAAACTGCTGTTGTGAAACCAAAACATTTTGTGGTGATCTGGCAACACAAACAAGGCTAAAACTGATCCAAACTAAACTTCACCAACTCGGTTAGCCAACGAAAAACACAAAAGATATTCAAACGAAGTATGTATGTATGTAAGGTTCACCTCCGATTTGAGCGCGGCGTTCGCAAAAGTGTTACGTATACGAAACGGACGATTTATTATCTCAATTTCCTTTCACTCATAGTGCACTAGATCCATTTCGATATGTTACGTTGTTTTAGAACTGTGCTGTTATTTTTTGCGGCTCCAGAGGTGGCATTTAGAAGATATTGCAACACCTTCATCTTGCGACCTTCTGTTTTCTTCGCCGCTGTACGTTTCCAAGGCGACGAAGCAAAGCTCACATTCGCATACTTACATACATATGCACTAGTCGAATTGTCTTTTCTTCTATTTTCTCTTTTGTAATTATGACTATTGTGGGCGCTCATCCACTGTGGCGGATTCGTAACGCCGACATAGAAGAGCGACGCCATTTTCTTTTGTTTAAATTAAAACGGTTACTTTTCGCCATTAATGACCCACATAACAAATACCTTGAGTGATTTCAAGTCTCGTTGTTTGCGCCAAGCATTGTAATGCTATTAGTTTTTTAAATGAATATTATTATTATGAAATAAATTCTCGCTTCAAAATAAGTATGATGCAAGTGAAGTCGGCGTACATATGTATATAATGCTATTATATAGTAGCATTAAGTCTACGCTGTAGATCCTACTCGAGGCACTAAAATCATTATATTCCTATTACTTTCTTACGCTAAAATTTTCCCATGTTTTAATATATTTTTATAAAAATGCTGTTACAAGAAATAAGATAATCATATTTCGTATTGCAGGAAGATGATATTTTTTTATTTCTTCTGCAGGCGCGTTCGTCTTCCGGAAAATCTTCGAGTCGATAAAATTGGGTTAGCATTACAGATTTGCTTTAGGCTGGCAATTCATTTCTAGCATGCTCGCAAACCTATAATAAAAATTAAGTAAGAAACAGTGAATTTAACATCATCACCTTTTATCCAACCTCAGAGTGGTTGGTGCTGAGAAATATATTTCTCTGGGTTAGTGTGTATACAGGTGAAGACGCCGAATTATAGAAAATTATAGATAAAGTAAAAAAACCCGTCACAATGATGCTCGCGAGCGTTGTGAGCCACTCTACTAAGGCTTCCAATCCCGGGATCCCAGTGTTTTCTGGTACCGTGTATCCCGGTGCTGAAACTAGTCTGAATACGGGGATTACGGTGCTGACAACATTTCTTCAAAAATATTATTTTTACAAATAATAATAAGGAAAAATCATAAAACAACATTATATAATGAATAATAGTGGGATGAGCAATGACAATCAAAGTCCATTTGTTTTCTCTGACCCGTTTTGAAGTCGGCTTGCGAAAAATGCTAAATACAATAAACCAGAGGTGGGATTTTTTCTCTTAGAAAAGTCAAAAATGTTGTGACCACGATTCTTTCCACACCTCTGAACATATTAAGCTGAAAATGTATATGTGTACTCTTTATGTAGAGTTGATAAGGTTTTGGTCATAATTCGTAAACCGGAAGTAGAACATTTATCTTGTGTAAGTTTCCCAACATTTGTGTTCAATTTGTATCGAAAACGCTCATAGCCGATAGGTGTGATTACATAGATAAAGTCGTGGTTTGGTCACATCCGAATTTTTTTACATAAAATCAATGTAATTGCAGTTTTAATATTAAGTGGATTGTTTCGATGAATAATTACTAGACGGTACAAACTATTTGTAAAAAACGAATCAATGAATCAAAGTTATGTTTTTTACTTTATTTGATTACATTAAAGGGTGTTTTTTATTTAATCTTGGAAATCTTGAAATGGATGCAAACCGAAAATTTAAAAAATGTAGCCACTCACAAAACAAGAACGCCAATATGAAGTATTTATTGCGTGAAACATCGAGAGAGTTTGCGAAATGCAATTGAACGGTTTTGAAATATAAAAATATGCAATTGAACATTTTATTTTGTTATACATTTGATTTCCCGGTGCTAGCACCGCAATCCCGGTGCTGAAATAATCTTCCGGGATTGGAAGCATTACACTCTACATACATACATACATACATTCATATAGGTCGTGCAACAAGCGAACTATTTATAGGCTCGCGAGCATTTTATTGAATCGTCGCTCTTATATATTTTTATAAATACTAAAAACAAAATTTGATTCACTTTCAGTATATTAATATTTTAAAATAAATAACAAGAACTATAATAAGTAAAATCTCCGCTTTAAATTTTAATACACATTTTAATCATTATATTCTCCTCTAAATACAGTAATAATCTACTTAATCACAATAATTTTTTTTTTTCATATTTATAGTGTAATGGACAAGTCACCTTTACTCAACACTATGGCAACACATACAACTGCAGGGGTCGGGCTACTTTTAAGGGCTTGGTCCAAAATGATAAGCGATGTAAGCGAAGCCTGCAAATTCCCTCATCCCTAGCATTGACGAATTCGTCGACAAAATTTGCTTTAAATAGTCAAGTATTATTAGTTAAACACATATTCATTTTTACTTTATCTATTTGCGTAGTAAACAATAGATGAAGTTTTGATTTTATTTTTAAACTCTTTTCTTTTTTGGTCAAACAAATCATTTATGTAGGTATATTAATTTAAAACCGTAAGTAAGCAACAATCAATAAGTTCAGCCTCGCTAAATTTGTCAGATAAGGGTGGGGAATCGTTACAACAATTAAATTATATAAATTGGCAAACTTTTATAGGAGACGGTCGATCAGGATTCAATAGCCATCCAGATCTTGCTGGCAGCAATAGACATACTCGTAATCATCGATAGAATCCAATATTTTTTTCAATTTCGGCAAGGATTTTAACCCACGAAAGAAACAGCTTTAGGTCGGAGGCAAAAAATATTATTAGTGCAGATTAATTAGTTGCGGTCGATTTTTAATTTGTTTATTTTCAATATCATATGTATTCAATGTCATGATTTTCCCCGAAATAGGCTCTTAAAATAGCACGGGACCCAGGAATTTGTCTTCTTTCTCCCTCCCCTCAGCCCTGACTTTACTTATGTATTAAATTTAGATTTACGAGAATTCTACGTCGATGGTTTTGTAAATCCTCTACGATTTTGATATAGAGTGTACGAGCTACTCCAAAGCCAAGTTGTACGTTCGTACAATATCATTTTCGCGACAGTTAATTTCCTGAATTTTTCAATTTTATTATGTGTTATGTACAATAAAACGATCATCATCATATTTAAACCAATGATTTGAAATAAAATTAATGATTTAATATTTCGCTTAGCACAAACAAACAAATATAAAAATATGCAGGTGTGTGTAATTATTTAAATAATAATTAATATTTATATCAGATTTTAAAGATATTGTGCTTAAAAGCTCATTAATATTTTTTTGATAAAAAAAATCTCCCTTCTTGTGTGTCGCATCAGGTAATAGATTTAAAAAATCTCTCTTTAAGTCACAAATTCTTTCTCTAAAGGTGCTTCAAAAAATAAGCATTCTATTACTAATATAAAATTATTCTATGCATGTAATTTACATGTTTTATTTACAGCATTGCGCGTTTGCTTGCTTCGCATGTGCGTCGATTGCTTAGTTCTATTTTCGAGGATATTACAAACGAATCGCATAATTCGATTATGGTGAATGTCACACAGTGTCACATGGTCGAAATCCGGTATCTTAATACTCATAAATCTTCCGAATCATTATCATTTTTACGTTCGATGTCGAATAGGAAAAAACGACTTTATTTAACATAAGGATCGTGGATCCGGTTACCGTGAGCGTTAATTGATTTTTTCGCCATATTTGTGGCGTGCCGATCGACAGAACGGTATGCATACGATTTACCAGACGAGACGAATCAAACTCTTGTGCAAATATCATGTCAAAGTCACGGCGAACCAATAAGAGCCTTCCGCGTTTCGAAAGAGAAGTGATCATATTCTAATTCTAACCATTTGCATAAAAGGGGAGTTCAACTGGTTTCCTTCTCATAAGTAACCATACTAAAAAAGTACTTTTTTCCTGATTAGATAACAGTAATATCCGTAATTCTCTTTATATATAAAATGAAAAATCTGTTCCTTATTTACCGGAACAGACTTTACGCGCAGTGGAAATACCAAGAAAGAATCCTAAGGATCAGGTCGACAAGAAAATCTGTATCAAAAACTACATAGATTCCATTCATTCCAGAGTTCAAATACTATTGATGCTCTATACATCGACAATCCCGGTAGCATCCTGGCATCGACATACACATTTCTCGTTATTTTTCTTTTACCACGTGAGGGACGGCTCCGTTAGCGTAATAGCGTAATAGCTCAAATAGCGTAGGGATCTCCGTCACCTAAAGCCCCAAGTGATTGTCACGTTGTTGCACGAGTCTCCGTAACCCATGTGGCTGGTGCAATATATGTACATATGTAAATGATTTAAATAATGCCAAAATAACCAAATATAGACTATATCCAGACAATATTTTTATCAGATTTATTTCGAAAATAGTGACGCTTCAAATTTTAATTACTAACACTACTCACTACTTGTTGCAATTTAGTTATTTATGTAAGAAATTAAAAGAATTAAAGCTTCGATATTTGAAATCATCAAATTTTTTAATTCAGATTGATTTAATACGAATTTTAAATAAAAGGTGAGGATTGGGTGACCCAATTTGGGTCACATTACAAGATACGTTCAGTAACTTTACTTGCATAGTATCATTGTATCTATTTATGGTTCTAGGACACTTACTCCCTGGAAACATACCCCCCGGACACATACCACCTGAACATTAACCCCTCCCCCCCCGTCAAGGATAAAAATATTTTATAGAAATTGACAATATTTTTAATAAAAAGTCAGTATCGATGCTAATTTATTTCAGCCAGAAAAATACAGATTCAGAAATACAGATATTAATAATACATATATGAGATTCTTTATAAATAATTAATAATCAATAATAAAAAATCAGTAATCAATAATAATTTAAAACATACAAAACTCCAAAATCAATTTTATTTAAATCTCTTTTTCTTTTTCTTTTCTCGATTTTACAAATTCCACCATGGATAGTCTTAACATATTTAAAATATAATAATAATAATATATATTTCTATTAAAATTTACTTTCAGTACCACAGAACAAAAACGCTAACTGGTGACTAAAAGTCTTTTAAATTGATATTTATTCTATTTACAACAATAAATTGAAATTAAATATTGTATATAAATTGAAATTCAATATGCTCTAGCACACTCAATTTATTAATTATTTATTACTATTTTTAATCAATTTTATCCATGGCGGGGGTTTTTTGCACGGGGTGGTAATGCCCAGGGGGTTTTTGGTCGGGGGTACATACCCTATGTATGTGTACATATGTATGTATATAAACAAGAGTATAGTGTAGTATAGTCGTGTGTTGGTAATTTTAAATTTTTACAATAATTACTTTACGTCACTTTATTTGTGAACAAAGTAACGTCAAGTTGTAGCAAACGACGACCTTTTCTACTCGATTCATGATAGCAAATGCAAATTTATCCGAGGAGTGCCAAAGGTCGGCGCATATCATGTGCAAACTTCTAGAGAGTGTTATATTTGCACTTCATATTTGTCGTGGAAGTTGATTTCTATCGAATCTATATAGCATAATATGTAGTTTGGTTAAAAATAATTTAGAAATGTGGAAGTGCACAATAGGATATTGATCGTGCAATGACCGACAGACGTGACAAACCCAAGATGGAAGTACGCAACAAGATTCCTAAGCGTGAAATCAATGACTCGCGGTCAATGTTCAACGAAAATATAAATAAAAAAAGAGGAAGTAACGATATGACAACTGTTCCGACTTTTGTAATGACGTGTGGCAAACAGTCTTATTAACTGATTGTCGATTGGCATTATTGACGAGTTGGCATTAGTGTCGGCCCAAGCGGAAATACGCGACGGTCGACAGAGTTCGAGCAGACGGCGTACGGACAACTTGTGTTCCGTACGCTCCGCTGAACCACCACGTGCAAATTTTACATTTCAATAAACTACATCAAACCATTATCGAAGTCTTTTCCATGATGGTCACTTCGAACCGGACACCAGTAACCTAGGCCACAACACCAAACGGACAAACCAATAGGAAAAAACGTGGTCGAGAAAAAATGGATGTCAATTAAGAAATCGGTATCGTTCCTTTGTTACTATCCATACCTTTCCAATACTAATAACATGTTTGCTTCTATTTCAGCAATATATTGATTGATGTACAGAGGTACATGACCGCGTGATTGACGCAGAAAATATATAAATAAAAACATAACCTACAAAGACGCATGGGACACAGAGGTAATCCAAAATTATCGGAACGATCACATAAACATCGTAAAGGATATTCAAGTAAGTGAATGTATTCAATCTCAGGCAATCTGTTCAAAAGGCAATCATGTGGGTAGGTCAGTTTTTAAAATATGTTTTAAAGTATAACAATTAATTAACGCGATTGTATAAAATAATATCGCGCTACGAAGGAATGTTTCATCGGTCGCATCGAATTTCGTATTAAAAGTGTAAAATCAGATGTAGTGTAAAATTAGCAAAGCACGTGGGGAATTATACTTGTAGCCCCAAAGTGGCTTAAACCAAGTACATACCGGTATATTCATATACCGGCAGATCTCTTTGTTTCTTAATGTGTGTAGAAACTTTCTCCCCCCTCCCCCCTCCACAATAAATGTGGAATTATACTTGTAGCCCCAAAGTGGCTTAAACCAAGTACATACCGGTATATTCATATCGGTAGATCTTTGTTTCTTAATGTGTGTAGAAACACCCTCCCCCCCCCCCCCCCCTTCCACGATAAATGTGGAATTATACTTGTAGCCCCAAAGTGGCTTAAACCAAGTACATACCGGTATATTCATATCGGTAGATCTTTGTTTCTTAATGTGTGTAGAAACACCCTCCCCCCCCCCCCCCTTCCACGATAAATGTGGAATTACACTTGTAGCCCCAAAGTGGATTAAATCAAGTACATACCGGCATATTCATACATCGGTAGATCTCTTTGTTTCATAATGTGTGATGAAACAGTGGTGATTTAAAATAAATCACAAGACTTGTAGCCCCAAAGTGGTTTAAATCAAGCACCCACCAATTTAGGGTTGTTATTTCTTCCAAAATATGTTGGATAGATTCTGGTGATAATAGTTAAAGTAGAATATTAAGATTCACGGTTAATCATTGAATATTATTACCTTATCTCTACGAATAGTTCAATTGACAGCTATAGTAGAGAATAACTGTATTTATGAGACGAAATAGTGCAACTTTCTGAAACAAATGTCAAGTGCTGAAAACGAGGAAATAGAAGCTTCGACTTCCCAGTCGCATAAAGGTCGAAATCCAACTAGGGACGTAGAACCTATTAGAGACAGGTCAAGCTCTAGAATACATCAGACTCGAAGTCAGACTCAATCGATAAAAACATTAGCGAAAGAAAATAAAGTAGAAGTTACAATGACGTCAATAGAATTAAGGTATTCGGGCGCGTTTAAAAGACTACAGGAGAAAATAGACAGAATCTCCGAAATAAATGAAGGACAGTATCAATTTATTGAAAAAGCATACGACTATCTCCAAAAACTCCATTATGAGTATTTAGACAACATCACAGATATAGAGCAGGCGGATCAAATAGACGAAGAGTTCTACATAATCACAATGACAATTCAAAATCTTAAAGCAGCATTAGAGAGACAATCCATTCAAGATTGTAAACTGAAGGTAGAGCAAGCAACAATTAAATTTGCTAGAGATAAGTTACCGACGTTAACCATTCCCACATTTCAGGGAGATCCATCTGAATGGCAATCGTTTCAACAAGCTTTTAAGAATATAATAGGAAACAAAACGGAATATTCGAATGTCACGAAATTGCAATATTTGCATCAATCCTTAATCGGTCCCGCTTTGGCAGCTGTATCAGGTTTAGATATTAGCTCAGACAATTACGAAATAGCTTGGAGTATTTTAGACAAGCAATATAATTTACCAAGACTTAATCTCAAAACTAGGATTAACTCACTTTGTGACTTAAAATTAATCACAAGAGAATCACATATCGAATTGAGAAATCTATTGAATCAGGTAACAGTGTGTATTAAAAACATTGAATCGTTGGGTTACGCGAGAGAAATTTTAGATCCATGGGTAACATGTTTAGTTCTAAGGAAATTACCATTTAGTTTATTAAAGGACTGGGAAACATCTCTGGTTGACAGAGAAATGCCACCGTACGAGAAGTTAGAAACGTTTCTGCAGAATAGATGTAACGTATTACAATCTACTGCATCGGTAATTACGGTGAAAGAATTCCCTCATAACCGTCAACGAATCAGAAGAACTCATGTCGCGAATAAAAACCCATCAAGTAAGGTAAACGCATGTGCATTTTGTCGGAATAATCATTTCATAGGCAAATGTGATAAATTCAAAGCAAAATCCAGTATGGAAAGAAATGAATTCGTTAAATCTAATAACATGTGTTTTAAATGTTTAAATTCATCGCATAAGATAACAAATTGCAAGTCTAACTATAATTGCTTAAGGTGCAAACAAAACCATCATACTTTGTTGCATCAGGACGATACATTTAGTTCAAATAATACGGGAAGGAAGTCAATTAATGCTCATTCTACTTATTTCTCTCAAAGGGAGATAATTTTACCCACGGTACAAGTAGACATTATAACGTCCAATGGAACGGTCGTTAAGGGTCGCACATTATTAGATTCCGGCTCACAAGTCAACTATGTTACCACATCTTTCGCTAAGAAGAATAACTTCAAGTTAGAGAAAATCTCTCAAAAAATTGTAGGTATCGCTAATCAAGAAAGTAGCATTCGTCACATCACCAAGGTGACCATAAGGTCTTCAACCACTAATTACTCAACCAAAGTGTTGTGTTTGGTATTACCAGAAATTACTGGCGAAATTCCAACTGTGAAACTGGATCAACAGTTAATTTCAATACCAGCGGGAATCAAGTTATCAGATCCCCTTTGGAATAAACCGACGCCAATCGATTTATTGCTCGGCGCCGAGATTTGCGTTCATGCTATGAAAGCAGGAACCATCCAGTTAGGAAAAGGTATGCCTATCTTAAAGGATACCGAATTCGGATGGACAATAGTTGGTCCATATCCCGAAGTAAATAATGCTCCAGGGAAGAGCCACATAGGCTTAAGTCAATTAGACAGTCACATTCAAAACTTTTGGATGATAGACCAGGTTCCTATGGTAAAACATCAATCTCTTGAGGAGAAAAGATGTGAGGAACATTTCCAAGCACACACATCACGAGATAAAAACGGTAGATTTTGTGTAGCTTTACCATATAAAAATTCCCCGGTAGTATTAGGAAGTTCATTGCACATTGCGGAGAAAAGACACAAAACTTTGGAAAGACGTTTTTTAGCCAATAATAATTTAAAAATGGAATACAATAAAGTTTTAGAAGAGTATATAAATTCAGGACATATGTCAGAGTGTGAACCTCCGGAGGCACATGAGGTTCATTGTTATTCACCTCATCACGTCGTAGTTAAGGAGTCTAGCCTTACCACTAAATATCGTGTAGTTTTTGATGCGTCCGCAAAGACAACGTCCAATATCTCACTAAATAATATTTTGATGGTGGGACCTAGTGTCCAATCAGATTTGTTAAGTTTACTACTCAACTTTCGACTCCATAAATACGTGATTACTGCGGATATTAAGCAGATGTACCGACAGATTCAAATAGCAGAGAAAAATAAAAATGTACAATTAAATCATAATTCGTTATGGTGGGACGGCCCTAGTTGGTTGAAATTAGATGAATCACGATGGCCTCGAAGACCTCCTGAGATCACAATAGATCTTCCAGAGAGAAGGGTAGTCACTAACGCTACCCTTGTGAGGGAAAATAATTAGATAGATAAATATTCTCATCTTCCAAGACTCCTTCGAGTTTTATCATATGTTCGTCGGCCACTAAGGAATAAACAATTAAACGTTAAAGAAAATAACGAACCGTCCGCTTTCGAATTAAAAGATGCTTTAAATAATTTGATAAGGTTATCGCAAATGGAATCATTTCCATTGGAATATCGTTTGCTGAGCAAGGGACATCCAATTCCCAGTAGCAGTAAATTAGCTAAATTGTCCCCTCTATTCCACGAGAATTTAATTTGTGTTGGAAGTAGACTTCCTCTGGGAACAACTCTATCAACGTCACCCATTATCTTGTCAAATAAGCATAAACTTACACACATGATTGTCCGAGATGCGCACTTGAAATATATTCACTTGGGTACTCAAGCCTTACTGTCGTTATTGCGGCAGACCTATTGGCCATTGGCCGGACATAATACTGTCAAAGGAGTGGTGCGTTCATGTGTCATTTGTTTCAGAAATAAACCACTGTCACACAATAGATTAATGGGATTACTCCCGCTTGAACGTACCACTGCGAATTTTCCTTTCAGTCATGTGGGGATAGATTTCGCAGGACCTTTTCCTGTGAAGAGTGGTTGCAATAAGAATTCTAAGATAATTAAGGGTTACGTTTGTGTCTTTGTGTGTTTTTCCAGTAAGGCAGTTCACTTGGAACTTGTCGGAGACTTAACGAGTTCAAATTTCTTAAATTGTTTAAGAAGATTCGTAGCCAGACGTGGCAGGCCCAATACGATATATTCCGACAATGCTACTAATTTTGTCGGTGCAAGTCGTGAACTCGTTAATTTAGTAAAATTAATTTACGAACGTCCTCATGAGGAGAAGCTACTACGGTATGTAGCCTCCGAAGGGATTCGTTGGAAGTTTAACCCGCCAAGGGCGCCTCACATGGGAGGGCTGTGGGAAGCAGCGGTTAAATCCATGAAGATTCATTTAAACAAGGTGTTAAAGGCCACCACCTTAAATTTCGAATCATTTTGTACGGTATTGACTCAAATAGAAGCTTGCATGAATTCCCGTCCTCTTAGTCCCTTGTCTTCGGATCCACTAGACCTTTTACCCCTCACACCTGGACATTTCTTAATTGGCAGATCCTTACTCGCTCTTCCAATGGAGGTTAAATATAACACTAATGTCCATGCCAATCTGCTTCAGATACAATTGACCACAGCAGCATTTTGGAAACGTTGGTCGGCGGAATATTTACATTCTTTGCAGTTACGACACAAATGGAAGAAGGACTCGAGCAACAATCTGAGTGTGGGTCAAATGGTCCTGTTAAAGGAGGAACACATGCTGCCAACCCGATGGGTCTTGGGTCGAGTCACTAAATTGTATCCCGGACCAGATGGCAGAGTTCGAGTCGTCGACGTCTTTACTGCCAGCGGAGAGTTTCGTCGGTCCAGTCATCTAGTGGCGCCATTGCCGATTCTACCACAAAGACCACTTGACAGGAAGGAAGATCAGCAAGAGGGAGGAGAAACAGCAGCTTCAATTCCGTCAACTTCGGTAGCTTAGTTTAACCCGAAGACACTACCCCCAACTCATATTACTTATTGGATGTAATCATGAGTTTAAATCATTCAATGTTAATAGTAGTACTCCGTAATTCACTTTAATTGTGTTGTGTGTATAATTTAAGCTATTTTCATTTTAACATTCGGCAGTATATATCTCCGAATTTAATCTAATCATTTTGTCTTTATAATATAAGACTTGTCTCATGTCATCACTCGGAAGGATTATATCCGAGTTTAAAATAAACTGTTCAAATTTGACAGTTAAAATTAGATTCATGATTTGTTAATGTTAGTCTCCAAGCCACACTTAATGGAGCATCTTAAATTATTTCATGTCTACTTAATTATAACCTGCCGGGAGTCATCCGCAGGTCTTATGTTTCTTGTTATGAAACCATAAGTTAACTCTTACTGTTTATAGTATTTATGTGAATCATAGAATAAGTAAATATTATAATACTGAACATTTCGATGTTTAACGTAGAGACATCTATAATCATAGTTCGCCTTCATTTCCTGCTTGTAGGAATGAATGAATGACTTTCCAATTTACTTTTAATTTAGCAATGTTTGTGCTACTTGTTGATGAAATCAAGTTAACTTAGGAGCATTACACTCACTAATCAAGTTTAGTTGATCGGTAATAGCTGATCTGTCTTGACAACTGTAACAGTGTCAACATTGTATTGTCTAAGTTAACATCAAGATGAGGAATGCTTAAGTTTTAAACCATATACAGTCCACTCTCTCTTCTTTAAAGTAAACTTATCTTGTAATGCTTATTCACAGCTTCAAAGGAGATTTCAAAAATTTTAATGTAAATAGAAACAACATTCACCAGAGGTATACCTATAAGTTGAAATATTACTGAACCAATAAATTGATTTTATCCTCACACTGGATGAGGCAAAGGTTTCATTATTCACCCTCTATTTAATTATTTTAAGAGCTATGATTTATTGTAAACGACTCGTCAGTAATGCTGTAACTCTGTAGAATAACTGTATTGTTCAACAGTTTTCCTATGTGGGACTATGTTCCGACTTTTGTAATGACGTGTGGCAAACAGTCTTATTAACTGATTGTCGATTGGCATTATTGACGAGTTGGCATTAGTGTCGGCCCAAGCGGAAATACGCGACGGTCGACAGAGTTCGAGCAGACGGCGTACGGACAACTTGTGTTCCGTACGCTCCGCTGAACCACCACGTGCAAATTTTACATTTCAATAAACTACATCAAACCATTATCGAAGTCTTTTCCAACAACGGTCAAAAGAATTCAATGTCACGTATCGAGTGAAACGAACTCCATCAGCCGATACCTTACTATTGGTTGTGTGTAAAATTTTAAACATTTCATCTTGGACGTATCCTTTTTTGACGTTGAATCGACTAATATAATTTGTGCCGTAAAAATCAAAACACCTTCAATTTGACTTAGTCGTATTCATATTCAAACTTAATTAAACACCAAATCGTATTTTAAAATACATACATACAGGTTGCTAATATTTTGCTTCTTTATTTTTCAAGTGTGCAACAACGAAAGCTTTTTTTTACAAGGTTTTTTATTAGTTTTTTTTTCCATATTTGAGGGCAATAATATGTTCATACTATATGCAGTGACGTCCCGATACTATGTGCCGCCCCTAAGCAGAGAAACGCCGCCCTCTTGAAGAAATATGGTTAAAACGAATATTGTTTCCATAATTATGATATTATACATATGTAACATTTTCAAATCATAATTTTACTGAGAAACGCAAATATCTTGAATATATGTATGTATTATTATGTACATATTGTATGTTGTACATTAGGCCGGAGCGAATAACGCGAATTTTGGATTTTCATCGACGAACCTAGTGGAAAACTATCGTTATATCAAGGCTACATTAAAAGCAAAAATTCAATGATTTAAAGCAGTGTCCTGTGCTTCCAACCGATCGATTTATCCTGAAAAAATTCTGAATTCCGAAAAAAACTAAGAATTTTAAGTAAAAATGTGTTTTGACGTAAAACATGCGTATAGGTAATTTTGGTAAAATAGGTAATATTGGCTTACTTACATACATTTCATATAATTCTTAATTTTTTGTGTTTTTCCGTCGAACAGGTGAACAAGATTATTTATTTATGAAAAATATTTATTTATGAAAAACTTTATTAAAAATAAATTTTCCTGTCATAATTTGCCCCTAAAATTTTCCGTCCGTAGAAATTGCCTTACCCGCCTATGCCTCTGACTATATATATGTACATACGAACACTCATACATAAGTACAGATAAATCATATTTATTTTAGAAATCAATATATGGCATCCAACTGTTAAATTAAGTAGAACAAAATTCAGTTCAAAAATGCTCACAACCTAGCATACAAATTGAATTGTATAGTTAAGTATCACTCGACTGGTTGCGGTTTTTCTCAACGTCTCCTGTAAGGGATATGAAAATAATGTACCAGATCTAGACAGATAAATGCAATAATTCAGATGGATAAAAATACTCAAATCAAATAGACTAATGCCAGTCTGGATACAAATCATTTTGAATATTGAATAAATTCGTATGTGGTCTTAATACAGCTGTATCATTATTTGGAATTTCTGATTAAAAGTATATTTTTTTGTACATATGTAAGTCAATCAATAAATATTAAAACTTTTCATCATATATTAAAAATACAACATATATGTATGTAATTATAAACAAGGTGTAACTTAAGTATCGAGCTAATAGTACAACTCTGAGCTGACAGGTGCTTTCGATTTGATCTTGTTTATAAAATAATATTTAAAAAGAAAACACGTGGAATTTAATGAATAAAAAAACAATAATGATTAGAATTCCAATGGTTTAATTTGTATTAAAATCCTTTAAAAGAGTTAAACAGACGGATAGAGTGCTGTAATAGCACTGATAGCACCGCGACGCGGTCTTGGCCTCCCCTGAGGCAAATCATTGTTATCCGTCATCACTTGAATGAAAGGAAAAAAGCAGTTCTGACGTGAGACGCGCGAAAAGCAGAACCGGTGTAGACGTACATATACATATGTAGGTAATATTGTTTTGGCGGTGGCACGCGTTTTAAACCGGACAACACGCGACCCATATGTGCCGATAACAACGCCCCCCCTTTTGCATAACTGGTTATTTTGATTCTAGTGGCAGTAGTGGACGCGCCCCTATTGTGCCAAATTGCCCTTATACTGCTCTAGCCCATAGGCAAGGTCGTGTTACAAAATTTTATTACCATCATGATTTCATTTTTTTCAACTGGAATTCCAATATCTTTTCAAGCTTGATGAAAATGAAACACAATTACATATGTATATATGTATGTAAATTTCTTGACCTCGGAACGCAAAGGTGCGTTAAAAATATATGTAAAAACGGAAGCGATGTATGTGGGTATATTTGTGGCGGACGCGTGGACAAGTATGGACTTGGAATGGGTGGCGTCGGCGTCAGATGCGCTGCGCGGGAGCATTCACATCCACGAACACACACACACACACACACACATTCATTCATCCATCATTCCTGAGCGCTTGACTTTTTACTAATAATACGCCTATAAATTACCTTACACTATTTTTATTACTAGCCTCTTCTTACTTCGCTATCGATTTTTAAGTCTGATTTCGAATGACGAAATTTGGGTTCTTATCCGATCGTTTTCAAACTTTGTCATTTTGCTCGGTTTGGTTATCAGTATATGTGGAAATCAAGTCCGCCATTATAATGGTGAAAAATAATCGTAAAAGACACGTTTAAAAATAATCCATTATCTTTCTCGGTGACGTGTATTGTCAAAATTGCCGGATTTATCCACACTATTTCGATTGTTTTTTTCCCTTTTCGCCACTCTCTCGCTATGTCAATTCCTTTCCGAAGCCACCCGTTAATATCAACGTGGGCAACACTAGCCAGAGTATATTGGTAACTTTTCTAAATGACATCCCATTTTCGTATGCATGTAATAGGAATCATATGTATATCGATTATTTCCCATTAAAATACTCCTGAGTGACACATGATCTGATACATATATTTTGGGTCTAACGTAGCAATATCTCAAGACTCGTTTTCCCAACTGTTTCACTACATATATACAAAACACAATGACTTTTAAAAAGTTTATACTAAACGTCACTTTTGCTGTCAAAACAATGCTTTTAGATTATGTGCAACGGCCGAAGGAAAAGTTTCTTAACCGTCTTTAAATTTATAATCTTATAATTTATAAATCTTAAATTCTAATTCTTATAATGTACTATGTACTTTATGTACAAATAGCCAATAATTCGTCGATACTGTATGTACAAATAGCCACATCCTTAATTATTATTTTTACATAAGCACGAATTTGTTCTTAGTGACCTAGTGAGGGAGTGCATCATCTTGTTGAATATTGTCTTCTTACATTTTACATATAAATATGAATATGAATATTAAATATGAGTTCGTTCGCTATGCAAATCTAAAGTTTTCAATTTAAAACAACAATATTTGATATATCACAGAACTCTACCATAGACGAACGAACTATGACCATAGACGATCTTTGAAAAAGATTTGAATCCCAGAATCAAAAAAGCCCCCATACAAAATTTTCTGAAAAACTTTCATCCTTTTGATTAGTGGTTGGTATGTATAAGTATGATATGTACTTATATATTTCCGCCAAACCCAATAAAAAGTATCATATTACATTGTATAATCGCATCAATGTCTTTTGAACGTTATGTCTCAATCAAAATGTTAAATTGCCGTGTATTTGCCAACTTTGTATGAGCATCAATCACACACCCGATGGGCAGATTAAACTCCCCGTGGCTTCGGCTTTGTTCAAAGAACGGTTCAGTTCTATTATCACCACATAATTGAAGGGTTTGTCTCGTGACAATTTTCAAATGTGTGAAAATCAGGAAAAATCCGGTTGGTTGTAACGAATAACAGTCAGGCTTCGTGGTATGTATAATATTTACACATATACATATGTACATATGTACGATGTAAAATTTACGTGCATATGACAGGTGTTTTTTTAAGCTAAGGTGACGTTTCGAATGAAATTATTTGATTAAATACAACGCGACTATCAAGAGTTGATCAAAACGCACAGAGATTTGTTTAGACCGAAATTAATCGATAAGTCTTGGCATACATTACGCCCGGTGTAACAATGCGTTGAATAAACAAGTAGTTAATTCAATCAAACTTCTTGCACGAAACCACGCATACATACATACATTCGATAAAATGTCAAGGCGAATGGTCGATGGTCGTATTTTTGGTAGTTGTGTCCTTCAAACGTTTCACATGCGCGTATATGTGAAATGCTCGAAAAAATACGTATACAGAGAAAAATGTATATGGAATCGTCTGGTGTGTGGAGCATTATTGGTGAAAACGCAATTTACGATGACAGATTTGACATTGACGTTTTTATACACATTTATGTACGTATTTGCTTTGTTACGATAATTTCATTTCAATTCTGAATCTTAATTACAATGCATGTAGAGAAAGCATCTGAACAAATACAATATCCGCCTCTGTTGAGTTCGGTTTCAAGATATCCAGGTGTTCTCGTGAAAACACGCCGATAGCGAAAATCGAATATCAGATAAAGAAAAGCGGGCGTCGAAATATTATTCATAACCCATATGGTGTCGGTTTTCCCATGATTTTCCACTCGACGTCCCGCTATCGAGAGCTCGCCGATCAAGGTTTTGACTGAACTATCTGAATAAAGTTTCAATCGCAAACAGTGTTGAAAATATGCGTACCACTGTTTTAAAGAGAATAGCATTCATGTATTCTGTTCAAAAATGTTTCCAACAAGAATATGCACATTCTATATACAAACATATACATAGTAACATTTAATTATTTATATTAATTTTTAATTTTGGCCAATTTTGGCATTACAGGAATTCCTAATGCACAATAAAAACAAAAAAAATATTAGTGTATGTATCAGTGGCGTGCAGTGGAAATTTATCTGTTTATATCGAACAGCTTTACTTAGGTGTGCGCGAGTAGGATATAAAAGGATGCGGTATGAGGTCACGGCATCCTCTTGTATCCTACTCGTAAATAAAGTTGTGCGATAGAAACTGGTATGTATGTACATATGTAGAAAAGGCAAGCATGGCAGAAATAATTTCAAGCACGGCAGAAATAATTTCATTTAGGAGTCGGATAGTTCTTGGAATAGGAGCCATCCGATAAAGGACTGTGCGGGCGGGAGGTACAACCATCATGATGTTTACCTACCAGCTAATATAAGGAAGTATAATTTCTAACTGTTCCAGCAATAACGTGGATGACGTATTACCACGTAGACGCTGGAGGTTAAGTAAATTACTATATTTGGTCCGCCGTAGTAAGCGACTTTTACTGTTATTAAAAAAATAATTTTTGTACGTTTTCTTGTGTGTTTGTTCTCAACTAAAGATCATCAAATTTTAATGAACGTACCATTGGCGTGCCGTGAAAATATCCCTGTTTTTCGATATGGTGGCACAGTCCCCTTGTATTCTGCTCGCGCACACGTAAGTAAGGCAGTGCGACAAAAACAGCGAAATTTTCACGACACGCCAATGTTACGTACATATGTACGTACATTTATACCATTTCATGAAAACCTAACTTAGACCGTAGACATATTTCGAAAATCGCCTTCGCTCTTTGAAGAAGCCGTTTCCCAAATTTACCATACATCCACAATCTGATCTACTTACACGTAAACGGTAATTTAGTCAAGTAGCAATATATTTTTTTATTCTATCCAAATTTAATTTCAATTCAGTGATATTCAATTTAATTGCTTTTTTATATCTTGTATAGTTATCCATAGATGAGCACAGGATCCAATCGAGAGAAGGAGCGCCCTACATGATGATGCAAAAATTATAGCAGAATTACGTTTTTTATACATAATTTTCTCAAAACTTTTTCACTTCAAATTTCAAATTCTATGGATGCTCTGAACCTACTGAATCTGTCCCTTGTATGCGCTCATGAACTAATCTTATCCGCGTATCTATATAATATCACTTGACTAAACAAATTTGTATGTACATATATTCCTTATTCCCGAGTGAATTCCAAGCTATCATGTTAGCCACATGAGCGTTAGTTAGAATACAAATCGATCGAATCGGAAAAATCCAAAGACTAATTAATGCGCACACACCACCGATCAGCGGTCTCGATTGGTCCAAAGGCGCGTAATTTTTTTCGACACGCATGTCAAGTGATTCGGCGTATCAGTTGCGAATGTGGCGAATCCGGACGATCAAAACCAGTTGTTCTCGTTAATGTTTGTACAAGATAGTGACAGGCAACACGGTTAATGGTTGAACACAATCGCCAACAGTCGCCAGCGAGCCGCAAGGTGTCCAATTTCGTCTCGACACGCCGAGCAAAACACTCGGATTGCGCGCGAAAGATAAGTGGACACAATCATCATCAAGTATTGAGATGTTAATAAATGTTTAGCAAAATTAAAATTCAATATCAAACATTAAATACCAAAGTGGATACTTCCGCTAAGCGTAGAACTGCATATGCACTTTATCCATGTACGTAGTTACAATAGATTACGTAAGTTTTGTGAGCATTTTTTTCTTACATGCCACAGTGCCATGACAGGTGAACTTAAAAGTTCGTTTATACCAGTACAGCTCAAGCCGGTAACTACATGTAAACAGCAGTATGAAAAGTATTCCTAAATACATTCTATATGAACACGTTCATATGTTCCGTAATGTGATAGTGACGTACTGAAACAGCAGTAAGGACGGGATCTATTCGTATTATACAGCAGTAGGTACATGTCTCCGATACGTCTCAAGCAGAACCGGTTTTCTTTGACCACTGTGGAAATATTTACGCATAGCGTTACGTCATGATGCCAAATGCACCCGCACTAAAGAAAGGGCTATCATGGGTATTTTAATATTTTTGGAAACATCATATTTTGACAATATCGACATGAGGGGGGGGGGATTCCGATTTTTTTGGAACCGTCAGAACAATTAAATTAGATAAATTGGCCAACTCTAATAGGAGACTAATATCTCCACCAACTCTAATATAGACTAATATAGGAGGCTACGGTTATTCTTAATGGTATTTTCTATTAGCTTGCTGTTAAAATCCCTGACATCCCTGACTATTCTCTTCTTAATTTCCTTATTTACTAGATTGTATTCTTGCTTATTATTATCCCTATCTAAATTCCTTTTATGCTTAATATATATATATATATATATATATATATATATATATATATATATATATATATATATATATATATATATATATATATATATATATATATATATATATATATATATATATATATATATATATATATATATATATATATATATATATATATATATATATATATATATATATATATATATATATATATATATATATATATATATATATATATATATATATATATATATATATATATATATATATAAATATATATATATATATATATATATATATATGTGTGTGTGTGTGTGTGGGTGTGGGTGTGTGTGTGTGTGTGTGTGTGTGTGTGTGTGGGTGTGTGTGTGTGTGTGTGTGTGTGTGTGTGTGTGTGTGTGTGTGTGTGTGTGTGTGTGTGTGTGTGTGTGTGTGTGTGTGTAAATATGTGATAGACCGTGGGGAACCAATCACAGCCGAGTAGTCGGGGCGTCGGGGGGCGAACTTCGTAATTCGTAATTTCAATTCGTGCATCAATTTCTTTCCGAAACCAGGCGTTTCAATTTCGATTCTAGATTCTAGAGGTAGAGCACACACACATACTTTCATTCATCATTTCGAACGGGTTGGATTGCTAAGTGTATAACGTGCCACTTTTTATTACGATTGTGTACCGTGAATAATATAAACTGAATTGCTTAAAACAATTTTGATAGGACGATTCATCATCAACCAGCGATTTAAATTTACTTCATGCTTTCAAAATAACATTTGATTATATGTACTTCGACGATATAGTAAGATTTAAATACAAAATTTTAAACAGTTTCCGAATATAAAATCTATTCGTAATCTAGACACATCCATGTATATAGAAATATAGGATAGGGGCTCCCTCCCCAAAATCCCGATTTTCGCATGATCACAAAACTTTATCTATTGTTATTACGTACATATGTATGTATGTATGTACATAGATAAAGTGAAAAGACAGTCGGTAGAAATTAAGTTAATTGATAGTTTTTTAGTGACTTAGTTTGATGGTCGATTTTGTTGACCATGTGAAGATTTTTAGAAAAAAATTTTCGTCTGCGGCGTTTTTTTCACTTTTTACATAATATTTTATTATAATTATTTTATCAAAAATAAGCTTATTTTTTCATATTTTATAACTCAATAAGATGTATCCAAAGAATATTTTCCATTTTTATTCCGATATAAAAAATATTTTTTGGAAAAAAATTCAATTTGACCAATCTTTGCCTGCGCCCCCAAGAAAAAGCTGAAATGACGTCCCTGATTGTTTTCTACCGAAAGTAAAAGCCGCTTTTATGCCGCACTCTTTTATGATGCATTCTATTTTCCTAGGACAAGGGTTAAAAAGAAATATAAAATGTAATTTATGGATCTATTTTACTTTTGCCATTTTTCTTGTACTTAAATTTGTTTATTCCCATTTTTGAAAATTTTATTTTTTTTACCCTTGATTTTTAGCGTGATGGAAAGAAGAAAATTTTGTTATATGGGGGGGGGGGCAAATTTTTTTAACCCTGGGTGGACCCCCTTTGACTCCTGGCATGCACTAATTTCAGTCCCAGTCCGCCACTGCTTACATATACATAACATATATCTAACTTCGTGTTTCAATTAATTCCTTTTCGAAACCACCCGTTGAAATCAACGGGCACAACACTAGTATTTTATAAAAATTATAATCATTGTGACCTGCTCAATAATAATAGGCAAACCACTTATGCACGTGCTCATTCAACGTATATAATAATAATATATGTAAGCTAAACCAGTGTGTATTGAGTTGTAAACCAACGCAATAAATTTTTCAAATGCAAATGCATTTTTTAGTGAATAGCTATGACTTTTCAGATTATGCAAATTAAGTCTATCTAGCATCTACTTTGTATGATTTTTTTTCTGTAATGCAACGCCTATTCAGCTAACAAGAAAAATGAATTGTTTGTGTTGAATGGATCGGATTTTTAATATTTATTATTTATTAGAAATAAGATAAATAATCTAATATATAATTTGGAAAGAGACTTTGTATATATGTATGTATGTATGTATCCTTGGTTCGTCGTCCGTAGATCGGTGACGTCATCGAACACATAATTCGACTTTTTTTTTTCGATTCATAGGCGCCGATTTGATTTTTTTCGATTCAATGGATTCACCCCCGCGGGGGCGCAAGGGGTGTAGTCTCATGGGGCCACACCAGGGGCGCAGCCCCATGGGGCCCCGAAGGGGGCGCAGCCTTATGGGGCGCACCCGCATGGGGCCCTGATGGGAACCCTTGGGGGACAGCCTCATGGGGCGCAGCCGTTATCGAACAAATGATTCGATTTTTTTTTCGATTCATAGGCGCCGATTTGATTTTTTTCGATTCAACGGATTCACCCCCGCGGGGGCGCAAGGGGTGTAGTCACATGGGGCCACACCAGGGGCGCAGCCCCATGGGGCCCTGAAGGGGGCGCAGCCTTATGGGGCGCACCCGCATGAGGCCCCGAAGGGAACCCATGGGGGCGCAGCCCTAAACGGCAATTGCTCATGGGGGCGCCGAGGGCGAAGCCCTAGAAGGCAAAGGCTCAGGGAGCGTCGTGGGAAAGGAAAAACAAATTAAAAAAAAATTTTTTTTAATAAAATGTTAACTATTAGATTAGTCATGTGTAAGCGATTTATATTATAAATACTGAGCGAAGCCGGGTACTACAGCTAGTATATAATAAATGTTGCTTCCAAACCAAGCAAAATTATCAACACGCTGCTTGTCATGATTAGACAGCAGACGGCGATAAGGGCAATATGCTTTTGGGGCACTATGGCTATTGTTAACTTAGTAGAAAACTTTTTTGTTTTGCTATCTTACAATCAGTCCTGATGGAACGTACATTTATTATTATTGTAGGTGAGACAATTGTGTGTTTGACGATGAATACGGAGTTTAAAAGTCAAATCTACAAAATAACCTAATTAAAAATAGCATCGACTTTAAAATTTAAATTTAAATATGTGAATATGCTGACAAGATAAAAAAACAGATAATTAAAAAAAATGTTTTTGTCTCTTCTTAATTTTGATACTAATTTCGACCAAGAGTTTTTTTCCATTACCGGAAATATTTGTGCCAAATTTAGAAATAAGCTTTCGGATACTCATTTAAATATTTTAGTATTCATAAAAAGATATTTCAAATAAATTACACATTTTTCCAGTCTATAATTATATTGTTTACTTTTTTCAATATTTTGTTTTTAAATAATTTTTTATCATTAAAAAAATTTATTAAATTCAAAAAGATTTTTTTTACATCATATTAAGCTCCGTCCCTTGTCCCTTGAATCTAAGATGTCTGGGAAATCAGAAACCCTAGTATGACGTCACCTAGTCCCCTTGTATCCTGCTCGCGCATACATAAGTAAGGCTGTGTGATAAAAACAGGTAGAATATCACAGCACGCCACTGGTACATATGTACATACATGTATGCATATATGAACATTTATGTATGTAATAATTACTTACCAGTTCATCTTACACTGAGCAATAAAAAATCAAGTTTCTGAGCTTCAAGCTTATCAATAATTATTAAATTTGACCCACTGAATTCAAATATGATAATTATTTTTGAATTCTTTTCGCAATTTTTACAGTTTTTTGGTGTATGCAAAAGTGAGTATTCCAATCAATATTCACATGTTTTTTTATTGATTTTGATTTTTTATTGCTTTAAAATACTCTAACTAATTATCTAGCGAATTTTAAATGTCAAGCCAACAAAAATTATTATCATATTTAAATGTAATGGGTCAAATTTAGTAAATATTGATTAATCTCCGCTGGGATAATTTTTTTGTTCACTTTTATTAACGAAAATATTTTTCCCCTACCGAGACATTATGTAGCATTATTTTATTGGCCTATTTCTTATCCATAAATTCTATGAGTAAGAAGAAATATGTTGGTTAATAGAAATAAATGGCGGAATATTGACCACAAACCGGTCACTGGATTACATAGTATTACATTATTATTAGAGACACGTATTTTGGGCATCTATTTTTGTCAATTTTAGCACTGTCATTTCGCATTTTAGCGTTTTAGGACATTAAAAATGTTCAATTTTAGCATCCATTTTAATGAAGAGTTTAATTTTAAATAATAAAAATTTCAATAAATTTTAATAAAATTTATATATGTATATACATATATACAATTTAAAGACAACACAACATTTAAAAAATATTAGGAAAATTCAAAAATGTTTTGGAATTAAAATTACAATGAAAAAAACATGAATATAAAAATCGAAATAAAAATATAATACCAATTGAAATTTATTAAAACTCAACATGGAGCATATTTCTACAGATTATTTTTTGAGATACGTGCCACGATCGGTAACAATTATATTGTATTTACTAAAATACCTTTCAGCATCCACACTATTGACGGGAAACCAAATAAATTTTAGAGCTACACAACCAAAATCTTCATATTTAATTTTTGTTGCTGGCGTGGATTCACTTTTTATATTCTCTATTAATTTTCTAGAAAAGTGCTGATATCCTTCCAAACATTGAGCCTCTGTTAATACATTAAACAATGGCAGGTTTCTAAAAAACAAAACCGTTTCTTTAACATTAATATTAGATTTTGTACCTGCCACAGATGGATTGAATAGTTTACTCAATGTTTGGAGGAATAGATTTGTCTCATTCAGTCTTGAGTTCGAGTCTAGTTTTAAGACGCTTTTATGAGCAGCCTTTTGGATACACAGCTCCAACTGTCTTCTTTTGTTCAGTTCAGTAGTAGACAAAAGCGTTGCGTGGTTTCGACAGGAAAAACACCGTCTATAGTAAACTGCAAGCTCTGTTTTATCCCCTCAATTTCTTCACATAATAAATGGGCAAAGGGATAAGAAGACCCTTCTAAATTGTCTATTAATTTTATAAATTTTATGCAAATTTCACTTTTGTTTGTTTTAGCAGCTATTCGCATATTTTAAGAATTTAGCATCTATTGGCATGTATTCCGAATTTTAGCATCAATTAAGCATTAATAGCAAAATACGTGTCTCTAATTATTATACATATATGAAATATCTCCAATCATCTTGAGAGCGTTCCATAGACAGTGTAAAATTTTATACATATTATCCTGATTACAAATTTTCTCCGCTCAACTTGACACATGCATAATTGTCGCCCATTAAATTCGAAATGGTATCTTACGACCTCTGGCCACTGTTGCAGGTAGGAGACATTATTTGACGGTTGGCCACTCACTTGGCGGCCCCTTCCGAAACCGGTTCCTCCTCAGTTGCTGGCGTGTGTCTACGAGGAGTGTTGTACTGTGGTGCGAAGCAGTTATGCAGAAGTCAACAACCAATTTCGCCGATGATTCATTGGCCGCAGGAGTTCTCCATGGCCAACAGAGCGACTGCGTCCACACAAACAGACACAACACTCGGACTCGATTATCGAAAACGAATCGTGGGAACTCACTATTGTTCCAATCCAATATGTATACTATTCATGTATGTACATATCATCCAATATTTATACAATTCATGTATGTACGTATCAGTTTTATAATTTTATTATTATTTTTTATTGCATAATTTAATTGGCATAACCGATTCCCGATTTCTGTTTATTATTCATATTGTAACTTTATTTTAAATCATGTATCAACCCGAAAGCACCGGTTGAAATTTCAACGGGCATAAAGCTAGTATAAAATATATATTATAAATATTATATATGTATATATATATATATATATATATATATATATATATATATATATATATATATATATATATATAATATTTATAATATATATTTTATACTAGCTTTATGCCCGTTGAAATTTCAACCGGTGCTTTCGGGTTGATACATGATTTAAAATAAAGTTACAATATGAATAATAAACAGAAATCGGGAATCGGTTATGCCAATTAAATTATGCAATAAAAAATAATAATAAAATTATAAAACTGAAGTCAACACCAAAACGTATTTATTTATTAAAGTACTAGTAATTATTTATTAAAGCATGCGTTGCAATGCCACAATAACGCATGCAATTCCCGTTCCCGTTCTCGTTTTCGTTCCCGTTCCCATTTGTCGGAAAAATGCAGGCAGCGAACACATTTTAAATTATTCAATTGCTTGTTTGGAAAGCTTGTAGGATTAATTGAAAGCAGCGACAATTTCTCGTTTAGTGCCCGTATTGAATTTCCAACGTTGATCGATCTGTTCATCAGTGTTTCCATTAAATAAATTTGAAGAAATTTGTGATCTGCGTTTGGCATTGGTAGTAGTGATCCTGCACGATGATAAATTTGCCCTTGCCCTTTAAATGTTGGCCCTTTGCCCTTTGCCCTTGCCCTTTAAAGATATTTGTTGCACCGAACCAAGTGTTTTCACAATAAGCTTCCCGGGCATGGGTTCAGTGGTTTAGTAAGCTTCCCGGGTAATCGATTCAGTGGTTTAGGAGCCTATTCGAGACACACACAGAGACATTCATTTATATATATTATATATAAATGTATTTTATATCGCGTGACGTAAGCAAAAAGATTTGTGAACTATGTGTTTAATTTACAAAACCCAATACCCACAATTATGTATAAACAAACCCAGGCCATTGACCTCGCAACTTTGAATATTATAAATTACATATTTATTAAATTTAGAACAGTTCCTTTGTCAGCCGTCGTGGTCTAATGGTATCCAGCGCAGTCAGCTGACGGATGGGCCCTAGGTTCGACTCGCGGTCGAGACATATCGAATTAATTTTATTTTTCGAACATCGTTAAAATATAATTAATTTTATTTAAAAAATATATATATTTAATTGTTTAATATGAAAACAAAAAAATGGTTCAAAACCTTACTAAATAAAATTATTGTAATTATGAATTTTTATATGACGAGAACGACAAATTTTCAATTAATGTTTAAAAAAAAGCACGATTTGGATTTCGGACGATGGCAGAATCAGTTAACTCCCAACTCGAATATACCTATATAGAGGATATTTGTGTGAGAGGTGACCGGTTCGAGACCGCGAATGAATTTATACAAAGGCTAGCGTTAGGACACACACACACACACACACATACACAGATTAGCGTCTTTATATATATGATATAAACTGTTATATATTATATACTCAAAGTAAAAATGTTAAGAATTCCGAAGGCTTCATTGCTCCAGAGTTAATTAAAAATATCATTCGTTTACGTGTCCTGTTGTTATTATTCGTGTACGCATTAGTATTTCTATTTATAATGAAAGATAAATTGTTACTTGATTGATATCAAAACACGGTTTGATCGTGAAAATAAGATTGTTTTCGTCTACGTGTTTAAGTGTTCCCGTGGGGATATTTTCATTCTTGAAAAATGCGCAAACGTTCGAACACTTGGCGGTGATGCGTGATTTTTTTCGTCGAAAGAAAGAAAAAGGTAAAAATTTTGCCCGCGAAAGGACGAACAAAGGACGAGAGATCGTCGCATCCGACTTCGGGAAAAACGCGAAAACCATATACGTATGACAAACTTAAATGCATCTCTCGGTCGAACGAATTCGTGACATTCAAAATTGGCAGACTTAAAATGTATCTAAAAGTTGTTTATTCTGAAATAAACTTGAATGTTTATGATAGGAGCGAAGAGGTTAATCGGATGGATAAACAACACTTGCTGAAAAATGAACACAGTATGTTCAGTGAACGTTCATTTTGTCACCACCGTGGTGCTAATTAATTTATGAGCGTCAATAAATGTCAACAATAGTAAAAAACCAAATCTTTACTAATCGACCCAATACGAAAATAAAAATAAAACCTTTTTCTTTTACAAACATATTCATTAAAACACTATGTTGATTTTGTTTCAAATGTTTCTTGAAGTGGAAATATGTACATATGTATGTAGGTATTTACCTACTATATATTAGTCGAGATCATGACCGTCATCTCGACGCGTTGTCCGTCTATTATTGGATGGAACCCCGCAAAATCAAACATCGAAGTGAATCTATGAAATGTTACAACATAACCTGCATTTATGACCGTTATAACACAGTAATTTGCGAATTATTAATAGCTAGATGTCCATACCACCTTTTTGAAGTGAACAAAGGGATATGTCTAGACCGGATGTGAAACGAAACGCGAGTAACAGTGATCATTTTAGAACGTTCGACAACTTGACCGCTGACTTTCCGATGCACCACCCAGAGGGTGGCTGTCAGTTCAGTGCAGCTACAAAATGGAGAAAAAACTACATATAATCTAATATATAATTTCGAAAGAGACTTTGTATGTAAATATATATGTATGTATGTTTATCTTTGTATCTTTGGTTGGGAATCGCAAACAAGTCAAAATTTCTATGATGATTTTTTTTTTCGATTCAAATAAATTTAATAAAAAAAAACAAATGAATATTTACTATTAGATTCGTCATGTTTACGCTGTTTATATTACAAATATTGAGCGAAGCCGGGTAAAACAACTAGTTTAGTATAAAAACATGTTGAATACAGTATTTTTACTAAACTCTTCTTACTTTCACTTACGATCACTATTAAGGAAAAAATTTGGCTCTTATCCGATCGTTTTTCATACTTTGCCATTTTGGTCAACAATAGAAATGGAAGTGTCATCCGCCATTACAATGGTGAAAAAATATCGTATTATGGTGCGTACGCCCCAGGCCAACGAATGGCACCACAGGCCACCTTTTGATACCAGTAGCGTACAAATTATCGAAATAAAATTTAAATTAAATATCAAAATTAAAACTATTATTATTATATTAAAATTAAATTCAAATATCAAAATAAAATTATAAATATTATATTAAAATTCAAATTAAACATTGAAAGTTAAAACAGAACATACACAATTTAAATAAATTTTCGAGATTGAGCTAAAATTAGATTAACATTTTTGACAATATTAAATTTTATTGAGTGTACCAATGTATAATAATAATATATATATATATATATATATATATATATATATATATATATATATATATATATATATATATATATATATATATATATAAACGGACTGTCGATAAATATGTATGTATATAAATATGTGACAGACGATGGACCAGTATGGGGATTTCGAAAAAACATTTTTTTCGGTACCAGGAGCAAATGTACGTAGAGATAATATTGTAAAATTTGATATCCAGTTACAATTTCGGAAGAGGGTTTTCCGAAAAGTTCCAACTGGATATTAAATTTTATAAGCCAGCAGCGTGGCTCGGTCGTTAAGCTTCTGCTTAACACTGAGAGGCGCCGAGTTCGATCCCTTGAGCTGACCTCGATTGAAAAGAATTTTTCTGAGTATATCTGTAATGCTGCTGGTCAGACCAGGATTTGTGACTCCTGGTTGATCGTTTCCTATCAGAGTTTGCCAATTTTCTCTGATTTCATTGTTGAAACGATTCCCGATTAAAAATTGGCTAAAAATCCTTCCTACCCACTATGTCACCACTATTTGAGTATGATTAATGTAAATATTACAATAAAAATGTATCTACAATTCATAGATGTCTCGTTAATTGTCGAGTTTAAGTCAGTGTCTCGTAATTTAGCGACTTATATAATAAAAAAAAAATGCTGTATTGTTTGTAATTTGGCCAGGAAGGTGCATTGGGGTTTACCTGTAATGCCTTCCTGGTATGAAATAAAATAAAAAAAATAAAATAAAATAAAATAAAATAATATTATCTCTACATACAACATATGCTCCTGGTATTCTAAGGTTTTTCGATTTTGAAAAAACAAGTGAAACAAAGCAAAGCAAAATTTCAGCGGAAACAAAAAACCTAACTAAGCATAAAAGGAAATTAGATAGAGACAATAATAAGCAAGAATACAATCAAGTAAAAAAGGAAATTAAAATGAGATTAGTCAGGGATTTTAACAGTAAGCTAATAGAAAACCCCATTAAGAACAACCGTAGCCTGAAAAAGTGCAAACACCAGATGATCGCAATCAGATCAGAGAGCGGAGTAATAATTAGGAATAGAGAAGAGATCATAGACAGAGTTTACACGTTCTATGCAAAACTATACGAGAACAACAACGGACAATTTCGTGCCGGGGCGTAGGGGGCGCTGGGGGCGAAGCCCTCAGGGAGCCTGAGGCGTCGAAGGCGCTGGTTGGGGTCGGTGACGCACAAAGTATATCACTTCGTAATTCGTAATTTCTAATTCGTGCATCAATTTCTTTCCGAAACCAGCCGTTTCGATTTCGACTCTGGATTCTAGAGGTGCACACACATTCATTCACCATTTCGAACGGGTTGGATTGCATGTATTGAAGTGTATGTATAATGTGCCACTTTTTATTACGATTAATATTACTTGCGCGTGCGCCTATAAATTACTTTACATTATACATACTTATATGGCATATAACTTTATTTTTATTCGTGTTTCAATTCCTTTTTGAAACCACCCGTTGAAATCTACGGGCACAACACTAGTATGTATATAAATGTAGACTCCCTGTCAAGCTGGGCTCTCTTTGCGTGATTTTGCTATGAAGTATCTACGCCACTGATCAACGAAAACCAACAACAGTTAATTGTTTCTTTTCATCCTCAGCTTCTAAATAACTTTTTTGAAGGTAGAGACACACCGAGAGTAATTTTTTTTCAGATATTTTATACATAGAAAAAAATGCTACTAGGTCAAATCTGTACCATCGCGTTTCTTCACAAACCTCACACCCTGGAGGGTCTATCCTTGTATTGACATTTGTTTGGCCTTGGTTTTACAGTAATCGATAATGGTGATTCCCATATTCAAAGAAATGTGGTAGAAACTTGTCGAAATAATAAGATCGCACGAAATAACATTAACACAAAGATACGTCCATTACATTACAGCTGGAAACCACGAGCGTCCCATGCTGCACTTTTCAGATTGTTATTACCATTGAAGTCGTGTCTTAGAAATCGCAACTTGGTTGTTTGTACATGAGATCTGGTTTACCGTCAGTATGAACTCCAAAAATTTGAATTAACACATGCAACGAAAAATACATATGTTGACACTTCTAAACGTGAGAATAATTCTAATGACGCCCAATAATGACACACTGAAACGAAACAAAAACTAACAGAACTCAGTATCCTAGAAAAGTTGATACAGAATTATGTATGTATGTATGTACATATGTAGTCTATGTACATATGTACATATTGACAATGTTTTTTCATAAACAAAATCAAATTAATCTTTCCGGTAGTTTTAGTTTAAAAAATTGTAATTGAAATTTTTCGGCATATTTCAATTTAGCAATTTTTCTCTTAAAGGTAAGGTTAAAATGCCTCTTTTCGTCGGGTCAACTGTTTGTTGATTTATGGCAACGTTAACCAGGCGATGATTTAGTAACGCCGCTCTACCTAACGTCACGATACGACGTTATCGCTAGCGGTCGACACGCCAAGGAAACCCAGACGATTTGTGATGGTCAACTAAGCAAATTCTACCATAAAAATTAAATTCACTGACGTAAAACCACCACCCGATAATTCAAATATCGACTAACGTAATTTTCAACGTATAAATATTCCCAAACATTACAAAAAAATCAACGTATTACTACATGTTTTATAAACTGACCCATGTTTCCCGTCAATGCCTGGCTAATTAATGTGACAGCGCAACTTTATCATTTTTTTACAAAAATCTGAAAAATATATAACGGTCGGATAAGTTTTGGTTTCAAACTCTTATTTACGAATATGTACATGAATTTTTATTATTTAATATGTATTATATTGTCTGTCAATTTGTTTTAAAGTTTAAATATCACTCACTAAAAAGCTATAACCATTTTTTCTATAATTTGTAAATTAAATCAACAAATTATCTTGTCTCCGAAGTAAAAATTATCTACATATGTAATTTTACAAATTTATTCATGCTCATTGTCCTGATTGGGAGTAACAATCAAAGCAATATTAACACTAGGATTCCGACACACCGTACGTAAGACTTAATTTTTTCCTCTTTTTGTTATTATTTATTATTATTGGGTTGGTTCAAACTTACACATACATTTGTATGTATGTATGGGCAATAAATGAAATGTTCAGTTTTTTTCAATAAATGGTATTTTATGAAAATTTCGCGATGATGATGTACTATGTGAAGATAAGAATTTTTTGATAAAGCAGGCAATAGTCAAGCCGTCAGTGACCGATACTATACATAACTTACCCTTCATCTATTGACTGACCAAATCAAACGAAGTTTATGTATATATATAAATATATACTATATGTATGTTACATATGGATACATACCTATAATATATATTTAAATTTATATTTTTCTATTTATTGTCTATGTACAATAAAGTTCATCCAGGAATGTTGTTTTTGTTTGTCCTTACTTTAAAGAAAAATAAAATTACTTATTAATGTGTCAGAATTTGTCTTCGATGTAGATATTTGTAAAAGGTCTATTTTTAGATAATTTTTTACATAGCAAAAAGAAAAATATTTAGCTTGGTGAAACAGTGACGCTTTACATCCAGCAAGCTTTATCATAACAAAAAAAATCTAAAATATTTTGAAATGAATAAACATCACTATAAATCAAATTTTCCGATATGCTCAATGACAAAATCATTGGAAGATGCAATTTCAAAAACAGAACAATAAAACGTTTCATAAATATATCAAGAAACGTAAACAATCGTCTTGTTCAATCTCAGGAACGGAATAAAACGAGAAATATATCATAATTTCATATTTCATATGAAATTATATGACTAGTGCGAATTCTAGAGTACATCAAAATATTATACATTCATAACCAAAACAAATATGTAATTGTCGTGCCTGCGAAATACTGTTCCAGCAAGATTACGCAAACGAAAGCCATATTAGCGGGTCGTTCAACAAACGGTACTCGCGCTTCATTTACGTTGGCATGCTTCTTTTTATTTCGACTTTTCTATAAACAGTGATACAAAATATAATTTCTAAAAATGTTCATACCCTAAAAGGAAATGATAATAGAACTAGGAAGTGTCTGAGGCATGTCCGGGATTAGGTGATTTGGCGCCATACGCTCTCTACTAACCCCGAATAATCAACTAGGAACGTGATATTATGTCAGTCACGTCATCGTCAACAAAAATATATCCCATACATATATTGCCTCACGAATATCACCGTCTTCAATGGAGGATATCAGTGAAATCAAGGTAATCAAATTATATTAATATACGAGCATAATGAAATCAAATACCAGTTCCCCTGTTTTCAATGATCAGTTAGTAATCTCTGTAAATGGATAAGAGAGAACTTTCAATGTTCAATACTTTAATATATTACTAGTGATATGCCCTTGAAAATTCAACGGGTGGTTTCGAAAAGAAATTGATATATGATTTAAAATAAAGTTACAATACGAATAGTAACAATTAATCGAAATCGGAACTGAAACAGAAATCGGGAATCGGGAATAGGAACTGAAACAGGGATCGGAAATAGGAACTGAAACAAGAATTGGGATTTGGAACTGAAACAGGAATTGAGAATCGGATATGAAAAAGGAATTGAAAATCGGAAATGAAATAGAATTCCGGATCCGGTACGGAAAAAGTAATCCGGACCCGGCATACTAAATGCATAAAAAAATTTTTGCTGTTATCTATAGTTTACATAATGCAATAATTTCCGATTATAATCAACGGTCATTGACCTCGCAACCTTCAATATTATTATTTCATATAACAAAGTACATACATGATGTGCATTTAGCACACTTTTCCCGGGGAAGGCGGTAGCCGGGTGCCGAGAATTATGGGATCTGGGTTGGATACCTCGTACCCGCTATTTCGATTTCATTTTATTTTTCAAAGATCGTTAAAATATAATTAATTTTAATTAAAACATATATATTTAATTGTTTAATATGAAAACAAAAAAAAGGTTCAAAACCTGGCTGAATACAATTATTATTACGTATTTTTATATCGCGGGAAGGAAACAATTTCAATTAATGTTGAAAAAAAGGCCAATTTAAATTTGACGTTGGCTTCGTAGTTGAGACCGTTGAATTCAAGATAAGAGGGTATTTGAGGCACACGTTCAATACCGCGGCAAAGTCTTGACGAATTTTATTCATATTTTTCATTTTTTTCATAATTTTCATTTTTTTGTGCCTTTGTCTTTCCGAAACCAGTCGATTCCATATCTTTAACTTTATTTTTATTCGAGTTTCAATTTCTTTTCGAAACCACCCGTTGAAATCAACGGGCCCTACACTAGTATGTTATGATTCTCGTAACAAAATTGGTCAGTCTGATATCTGCACGCGGATTAAACAAACGAAATTTTTTAGGATTGTTAAATGAGGTAAACTCAGTGTATAATGGTTTACTTTTACATCGTACAACAATGTGCGATGGTTAAGTCGTGGAAAAGTTCTTCAAAGATTCGTTGAGTGTTTGGATGAAGTTAAGGTTTTTACTAGCCTCTTCTTAGTTCACTTTCGATTTTTTCGTGTGACGAAATTTGGGTTCTTATTTAATTAATGAGAATATTATTGAAAAATATAACGAGTTACTGGACGTCGAAGGGCTTTCAAAATTAATGTTTTTTACTTATTTGTGCTTACATTTAAATGAGTTCAATATTAAGCTCCAAGGTGTTAACAAAACAAGTATTGTTGTTTGATTTAATCAAAGAATTTCAAGCTAAATTATAAATTTTCGATTGTGACGTATATAACACTTTCGAATATATTCCAAATACAAAAAAAAAGTTGCAGAAGAATTTTTTTTTTGAAAATTTACTGTTGTTATTCAATCGATAATCAACGAGTTTTCTCCAAGATTCAAACAATTCAGTAGATTTTAAAAGACATCAAAATTTATTTTATATCAAGACGCACTATCATCAGATGACCTCAATTTTGAGATTTTCGAGTGGCTAAATCTGGAAGACATTGAAATGCAATTTATAGAATTCCAATCGAGATCGACATAGAAACAAAAATTTGTTGATTTGAGAGTTGATTTGGAAATAATTGAAAGTGATCGATTAACGAACATATGTAATTAATAAAAATGCAGAAGAAGAAATAATGAGAACTTGGAAAGCTAGCTAAAAAACTAGCGAGGGCAATATTATCAATTTTCTCTTCGACAAATTTTATAAAATGTAGTTTGAGAAATAGAATGACTGATGAATCTAGTTGGTCGTGTGTGTTACTAAAAGTGACGAAATATGAACCAGATATTATGAATTTGTCTTCTAATGTACATATGTATAACAGCAAAAATCTCATTGATAAATAATTGATGTGTATTTTTATTGATTATGACTTTATTTTTAAGAAACTCTATGGTAATTTTTTAGCTTGTAAATAAAATTCAGAAAAAAATCATTTTTTATTTTTTCTATTTTGTTAATTTGTTTTTACTGCTTGGGCACGCCACACAATCGAGAAATAATATTTGAGGATTTTTGGAACGCGGACTCAAAAAGGTTCGCCATCCCTGAAATAGGCTATGATTGATCACCAGTCATCGGTTGAAAGTCACTGGTTTAGTGTGATGTGATCGGTCGCGCAAGGTGAGACGGCGCGCGCCATCGCATTTTTCCGCGGCGGTCGTCGCGCCTAAAATAAATACATGCAGCATTCGACGTGCGTGCACACACCCGTCAACACCGCACACAAACACACTTCCACACAGACACCAGTGAAGCGAAACGGTGGCACACGAGCTGTATGTATGAGGGCACACACACCTATACCAGACTTGGGGGTGGCTTGTTCGGGGGTGAGTCGGGAGCTCAAATCATCCCATTAGTAACTGTAACGTGCTGCCCCCATTGTGAGGGCTTTGAACACGACCTCGTTTGACACATCTGAATTGTTGAACACAGACATTATTTTTTTTTCTAAATACATTCACATAGTTCATTTATATCGTATCAAAGGGATAAATAAACATATAGAGGTGAATAAGTGAGGGAATTCGAGATGTGGAGGCGGATCCTCAGAGTGTCGACCGGGTGTGCATATGTCCGAGATAGAACATTTTTCAAAAATCGAAATCCGGCTATTTAGGGTTTTTTTTAATATTCTTTTTCTCAAGGCTAACCATTGTGAATTTCAAATTTTTATGAAAGAACGAAAAAAATTCGGATGTCAAATTAGGGATTCTGAAAACCCGGGTTTTTAAGACTCGATGATTCCGAGTCTAATATTTTGGAGACTAGACAAGTCCGGGTCCAAAATTAAATATGTACTATTAAAAAAAATCAAAATTCAAAATTTTAAAAGGTTTACCCCTACGAGTTTGGATTACTAGTTTTTAAGAATCTTGACGATTTATGTGAATTTTCATGACATGTGTAAGATTTTTTTGTTCAGTGTGAAAATTATTTCATTTTAAACTTGAAATTCTAGTTAGTGGCGTAGCTACCATTGCGCAGAGTGATGCGCAATGGTAGCTACGCCACTGCGCGTAGCATTGCGCATGCTTATACATATGTATTATCACGGTCCATGCTCGACAAGGGCCCAAATTTTTAAACACTCAATATGAAAAAAATATTATTATGCATCTAAATATATCGAATATTGAAACAGAACACAACAGAAAATGACAAAATACTTTCTGACGTATTCCAACAAAAGCCAAGAAAGTATGGATCATATTTGATGCTATTATACATATGTATAAGCTAAGCTGCGTATGACACTTTTAGTTATACGGTCAATTACGAATGAGCCGTGTAGCCGCTCGAGTACGAAAATATTGCAGAAACGAGATCTTACTTTGGACGAAGCCACTTGGTATTAAATCGTATAAATGAGAATGTTAGAAAATTACGAAATTCATACGAAGAAATAAAATCAGAAGCGAAAAAAGTGGCCAGGAAGTGGGGCTTAAATGATGATTTTGAAAACAAACGTCAATATATCATTAAACGTAATTCTGATGAGTTAGCATCCGATTACAGATTGAACACTGAACAACTATTCAGAGTAAATGTATTTTATAACATTATTGACAAGGTAACCGTTCAACTTATAAGTCGCTTGCAAGGAATGCAGGTAATGAAAAATATTTCAGTTTTCTTGAACCTCGCAATATTATGAATTCGTCAGAAGAAAATATTTTAGAAATTATTTTAAAATTGAGGAAAAAATATCCAGAAGTGTTCTCAGATCAATTTGATGACCAGTTCATTCAAGTTATTTCATTATTGAAAAACGATTCACTGAAAACATGACCATAAAACAATTTTCACAATTACTTATCACAAAAAAAAGTTCTTTAGAAAGTGAATTTTCGGAAGTTTATGTTATTTTTTACTTACATGTTATGTTATTTTTTACTTATGTTATTTATTTTTTACAGTGGCGAGTGTTGAAAGATCTTTCAGTAAATTAAAAATGATTAAAAACTAAACTAAAATTGGTGAGCCTATTTCTAATTTTTTTTCTATTATATGAATATTTATTATGTAAAATATGTACATAAACTTATTTCATTTCGAATTTTAAAAAAAATATCAAGGGCCCCTTACGTAATTTTTGCATCAGGGCCCAAAATTTCTAGCTACGCCACTGATACGCGTAGGGTTTCTGGAGTCGACTCGGCCGGGTAATGACTAGAGGTAGGATAGCCAAGGTGCCGCTCATTGTTCCATTGTTGTAAATCCTTTGTAAAAAAGGTTCGGCAAACCTTTAACAATGCATTTACGACATTTGAACAATACGCGGCACCCTCTGGGTCCGGGCTTTAGTAATGACTTAAAACCCAGATTCGGAATCCGGGCTTCAAAACCCGCTGGACCCGGGTATTTAAAATTTCGAGTATTAACGTAAAAATTCAAAATGATTTCAGTCAATACATTGAAAATATCGAAATATGTATATGTTATTTATAGATTCTGCGTGTACATGATTCATATAAGACCTTATTTGTTCGAGAACTTGATTTTACGACTTGTGAGGTCTGAGAAAACTACGAACAATGGAACGGATTTTGCAAATACTGAAAATAAATACCGAAAACGACATGGCGTACTGAAATTTGGCTAAATTTTGAGTTTCACCCAAATACAGTGTACATATTTTTAGAATTTTGCCTTAGACTACTCTAATACTTCAGATTGTAAGCAACGTTTCAATATTATCATCATCATCATCATACCTGATTTCATTAACACTAAGTACTTTATTTGAATTTAATTTCTTTTTTGTAATTCCTGATTAAAATCCTGTAAAAGCCTGATTAAAATATGTTATTAATTTTTATAACATATTCAATTTTGTTTTACTGTCGATATTTCACATTACAATACATACAATGCATATATTAAGTTATTGAAATTTTTTTTTGAATTTATCGAACAACCGATTTTTACTTTATCTAAGTACGTAGTAACAATAGATGAAGTTTTGTGATCTTGCGAAAATTCGAACTCGAGATTTTGACTGATTCGAACTCAGAACCGATCGCCGGGTGTTCCCCAAATTTTATATATAGCTTGGTATTAAGCTTAAACTTCTAGATATTAAATTTTAGTTTAGTATATTGAAGGGTTTCTGGAAAAAACATAAAAAAGCCCTCAATACTCTAGAGTTAAAGTACTACTGCCGGCTGATCTAAAAATATTTACAATTTTTAATTATATATTTACAATTTGTGCAAAACAAACTACCTATATAAAAAAGCTTGTTAAAATATGTGCCGCGTACTATTCTGTTTGTCTGCGCCCTAGTGGTTTGTCATGCAATAAAATATTTCGTAAAAGTTATTAGAAAGGAAGTTCAAATTAGGAAAAAAGTTATTGGGAAGAAAGCAGAAAACAAAACGATATTTCTTTTAAATTATTTTTTATTTATATATTTTTATCAATAAAATTAATAGTAAAATAATTTTAAAGGATAAACGAGTTTTACCAATATCTTTCGAAGCAAGAGAAACAAAAAAACAAAATATATTTGGGAGTTAACAATTTCTGGGAAATATCGACGTGTTTATACCTGACAGTATTTTAAAAAATTTCAATTTTCTATTTTTGTTGGTTTAGTATTGTAACGTAGAGATTAGATGAGTGGCGCTAGTGGACCGATGGTTTACTAGCGCTGATCTCTCGTTCACGCCAAAATGGCCTCGACGTATAGAGCAGTCGTGTATTACGACCAATAGGATCGCGCGACTCATCGACCAATAGGATCTCGCGATTATCTGTATACGCTGAGCGCCCGATGTGTGTGATAATTGATAAAAATTTGGGCGCTCTCAGAATGTAGAGCCGGGTTTCACAATTTTTTTCTGCAATGGAACACTTCGCACACTCGTAAATTTTAACGGAACACTTGTGTAATTCGTACTAGCAAAAATTAAAATAAAAATGTTATTAAAACACATTATTTATTAAGTAATTATTTTTAAATATAACACTATTATCTAATATATAATTTTGAAAGAGACTTTGTATATATGTATGTATCCTTGGTTCGATCGTTCGTCGTCCGCAGATCGGTGACGTCATCAAACACATGATTCGATTTATTTTTTTTTCGATTCATAGGCGCCAATTTGATTTTTTTCGATTCAATGGATTCAAAGTCCGAGCGGGGGCGCAGCCGCATGGGGCCCCGAAGGGGTCGCAGAGGGGCGCAGCCTCATGGGGCGCAGCCGTCATCAAACAAATGATTCGATTTATTTTCTTTTCGATTCATAGGCGCCGATTTGATTTTTTTCGATTCAATGGATTCAAAGTCCGAGCGGGGGCGCAGCCTTATGGGACGCAGCCGCATGGGGCCCCGAAGGGATCGCAAACGGGCGAAGCCCTAAACGGTAATTGCTCATGGGGGCGCAGAGGGGTGAAGCCCTAAACGGCAATTGCTCATGGGGGCGCCGAGGGCGAAGCCCTAGAAGGCAAAAAAGAAATTTAGATTTTTTTTTTTGTTTTTTGATTTTTTTTTTTAATAAAATGTTTACTATTAGATTAGTCATGTTTAAGCGGTTTATATTATAAATACTGAGCGAAGCCGGGTAATACAGCTGGTATAATATAAACATAAAATATGAATAAATAAAGACTTTTTGATTTTGAGTTCTTGAACTGCATATCTTTTTGATATCAGGCACAATTTTGGTAAGTGTCATTTTAATATCTGGTGTGGCTTCGAGTCTGTTCCTGCACTTTGACTTCGATGCAGCATAATAATAAAATCCCGCTTCGCATAAGTATAATGGTTGTAGAAAACGGAAGTAAAACAATAATAGTTTGTTTTGAAAAATGGGGGTACTCTTTTGACTAACTCGCCCAGAAATCATTTAAAGGCTCATTTTTGTATTTTTGTTTCAAATCAGAGTCACTAGTTAAATCAAATCGATTTTCATAGTCATTTGCGCTTAAGCCTACTGGTTTAGCTGTCACGGAAAATGGATTCCGAACCCAGGAATCGTCCTTACTAGTTTTCGGAAAATATTGCAAAAGACTTATTTTCAAGTTATGTAGGTATTCTAAACATACTTTGGAAACTTCTTCATCTACTTTAAAATTTAATTCATTCAAACATTCATGTAAGGCAGGCATTTGGCATTTGGCCGTCTGACCCAGCCCCCAAATGACGCCCCTGCGTTTTATAATAATACAAATATCTAATGAAGCCGGGTGAAACTACTTAAATACAGTGGCGGACTGGCCATACAAGCAACATTGCCTAATGACAAGTGGGCCCCGCTATCTGTTAGAAAATATGGGCCCTCAGTAAAATTAAATAACTTTTTAACTATTCCATTTTACGTGTGTAAAAATTTACAGGATATTGCACTTTGGGTATTTCAACAAAACGAATTTCTTACAATATACACAATAAGATAATACCTGCTTTTACAGCCCAAGGATTGGTAAATTTTTTTAATAAGGGTTGAAATGTAAGTTTTCAACATTTGCGTGGGCCCTTTTACGCGGGCCCATTTCCAACCTCAAGAATTTGTATCCTATCAAAATTGTTTTAAGCAATTCGCAACAGAATTGCCTAAAACAATGATTTGATAGGACGATTTATCATCAACCAGCGATTTAAATTTACTTCATACTTCCAAAATAACATTTGATTATAATTGAAGCATTATAATTAGATTACAGACCCAAAGCGCGCCGCTCATTGTTCAATTGTTGTAAATGATTTGTAAAAAAGATTCGGCAAACCTTTAACAATGCATTTACAATATTTGAACAATGAACGGCACCCTGGTTATCCGGGCTTTAATTATAATCTTTTAATTTTTGATTCGTGCATTTTGAAAGTTTTATTTATTTTTTACCCTTGATTCTTAGCGTGATGGAAAGAAGCAAATTTTGTTACATGGGGGGGGGAGAGAATATTTTTAACCCTGGGTGGGCCCCCTTTGACTCCTGGCAAGCACTGATTTCAGTCCTAGTCCGCCACTGCTTAAACATATACAATAACTAAAAATCTAGTCTTAATTAATTTCAAATATAGTAATTGTCACATTATAGTTTCATAGATCTAGATAGATTCTCTATATATTGCTTAAATAATGATCTTTTTATTAATCTAGAAAAATGCTCTATTTTAAATTTCACTAGAAATAAGTCAATTATTACTAATCAATATCAATTAAATCATTCAATCCTTAACACGTCATCTTCTATTAAGGATCTAAGGTGTAATACTCAATAATAAACTAGATTTCTCTGAACATATTTCTTTTATTACCAACAAAGCATTTAAATCTCTTGGATTCCTACTCCGCTCTACAAAACCCTTTAATGATCCTTATGTACTAAAATTACTTTATTTTTCCTTTGTAAGGTCTCACCTTGAATTTGCCTCAATTATCTGGTCACCTTTTTATTTATCCCATATTAATTGTATTGAGAAAGTTCAACTTAAATTTATTAAATCCTTACGCTACCTTTTTCCTACCTATACCCATTCTACTATTTCCGACATTTTAAAAATCCTTTCTTTTAACAATCTTTCTGTCAGGCGACGACATACTGATGCTATATTCTTCTTTAAGCTCATAAATGGTTTCCTTGATTGTTCTGATTTACTGAATAAGGTTAATTTCAGAATCCCAGTTCGGTACTCTATTTAATCATATTATAGCTTTCATTCTTTTCCTTTTCATTTGTTTATTTTGTATTTACCTTTTTCATTTGTTTTATATTTGTAAATTTCAATTTCTTCTTATATTCTATTTTATAACCTTTTCCAAATATTTTAACACTATAGTTTAATTATGCAATGTTCTACATATTTTGTCATGCCTTTATTCTTTACTTTTTAATTTGTTTTCCTCATATTTATCTTTTTAATTTTTGTAAAAATCTATTATTGGACTCGGATGTTACATATATTATTTATTTACTATTTGTTTTTTTATACATATCTATGTACATCCTGTCTGTTGATTTTTCAATTAATAAAATAAAATTAAAATAAATAAATACCAGAAAAATGAAAATAAAATGCTGGCGATCGCTTCCGTCCATTGGGAAATGCCGCCGTGCGCGACACCTACAAACTCATGTCACAATATCACACCAACCATGTACTTCTGCCAATAGCAAAGAAAATTTGGAGACGCGTAATTAGAAAGCATGCGCTTTTCAGCGTCGATCTGCGAAATTGTGAAAGTTCCGAGATAAAGGTGACAATCGTATTGAGAGCCGCTGGCCTGAAAGGAACGCACTCAATGTACCGTACGTAAGTTCGTACAAACTCATCCGGCGTCACGGATGAATATTTAGTACGCATTAGGCGTCTCTGTCTGCGCGGGGGGGAGAGCGCGCGCCAGAGCGAGATGCAAACAAATCATGAAGGTACGGAGCTCGCGTGACGTCACAGATGAATATTTTAGTGATGTAACTGTATCTCTTTTCAGCGCGTGGCGAGTGAGGGAGACGGAGAGACCGCGTCGGAGTGAGTGCGCGCGCGAGCGTATTGTGCCACCCGTGCACAATCGATATCAATTAACGAATTGCGTCGCATCGACGACGGTACGGTAATCGCACCGCTAATTTCATACATTTGACCTAATAATATACACACTGCTTCCGACTGTTTTCGTTCCGACGCCATTTTTGTCACACATTTCCAGCAAACGTTAATAATATATAATTATATTCATACATACATATTTGTATAATACATATGTACATTTCGCTTTTGTTTTTTTAGGGATAATATTTTTGGCACGGCTGTAAAACAAATTACACGACAATTGTCATAACGACATTTAATGTCAAATTAACATCTCTAAAGTAGCTCGCACGACAGATTCGGCGTCCGCCCGGCAAATCAAACGTCAAACGGGTTGCCAGTAGCAAACAAAAATTTGACGTTTCAGTGAAATCATAACCAGTAACATTTTCACTGGGTAGAGTTCAGTGAAATCATATCTATAAGTCATAATTTTTGACAGTTGGATGATAGCGCGTCGCCCCACCCCTGTCCATTCCCACTCTTTTCATGGTCCACACATCGTAATATCCATTCAAACACATCGTAATATCCTTACAGCCAATAATTATGTATTTAAGGGTTAGGTAGGTTAGAGTTGGCCCTATTCGTTTAAGATTAGGTTGTTAGGGTCGGTATTTATTTTTGTCAAATTTTATTTTTGTTACTTGACGTTTGATTTGCCAAGCGAACTATTTTAGAGAGGGGCTTCTTTTTATTTGCATTTATTTGCAAAACATGAAATGTTTTAGAGATGGGAATTCGCATATAATGTGATAAATACCTAATTTTTCTAGAAATAGGGCTATTTTTCCGGGTCGTTAAATAGTACCCTTTTTTTACACTTGTCTTGTCTCTATTTATGATTTTTACTTTAATACATGAGCAAATTCGATCTTGACAATTTGACTGATTTGTACTTAGTATTAATCCTTGGTCATGTTTAAGTGATTTCTGAGATACATACGTGTGTGTGTGTGTGTGATTTGGAGATAATTTGAACATCGTTAATCCTACCGTATTGAAACTTTGTATTGCTTGATAAAATACTTTTTTTTTTCAAATTTTAAAACGACCAGAAATGGTATCCTTTTTATACATTATAACCAGCAGCATGGACTAGTGGTTGGCATGTTTTGCTATGGTCAGTGTGGTTGTAAGTTCGAGTCACACTGGTTGCTGCTGGCCAGACCTTGGTTAGTAACCAGGTCGGTCGTTTCTTATCAGAGTTTGCCAATTTTTCTGATTTACATTGAAATTATCCTGCGAAATTGGCTTTCCCTCCCCATTTCTCTCACGAAATCTTGAATTATTGTGTTATATCTCAACTTTCGCCAGGTTTCAGATGTCTCTGTGGATGTTTATTATATATATATATATATATATATATATATATATATATATATATATATATATATATATATATATATATATATATATATATATATATATATATATATATTCGTATTGTTACATGAAAATGTTATTGACCGTATTGTATACGATGTTTATTGATCATATTGTATACGATATTTGCAATGTCATGAATGGTTTCAATTTATGTAATAATTATGTATTAAATATATATAATTTCTTTAGTCAATCAGTTTAGCACACTCGTCGCTTTGGAGCAATCTGTTAGGCGAGTGTGCATGATTAATTGATGTAATAAAAAAATAAAAATAAGTCTTCCTTCTCTTAGTGCCAATGAAAACCATAATTTAAGGTTAAGATGCTAAATAGATTGAATTTTCATTATTAACAACGGTAATTCACAAACTGCATATTCAAGAAGATTGATTGATATTTTGTTAGAGTGCAATTTACTATATAATAAATTAAATTGCACAATGTTTATGTAAACAAATATCTGAAATTTTTAGCTTAAATAATCGATATGAGTAGTGAAGAATTATAAGTAGACTTCGGCGTTGGCTTGGTGCTCGTCAAATAAGAATAGACATCTCTTTTACCGTACAAAGCAAGAACATTTTTTTGCATAAAACATTTTCCCAACACCGTCCTTTAATCATAAGCACATAAAAACATATGCATTGCGTGTATGGGTTGAATGAGTAAACGCTTTCGGGGGCGAGAGCTTACGAAGTTGAGCGATCAAAATGTGGTCAGGTATAGTACACAGATAGCTGCTTCTCTTTTACACTTTTGTTAACATAACTTGCGAAAAAGAGACAAATACACACAAACACACATTGACTGATCGGTGTTAACTCGTACTACACTATCCATGAATTGGTTTTCAGACTTATACGCCACGTCGTTGATGCTTTTGACGTAAACGGCCTTACGTCAAAAGCATCAACCTTATAGTTACACCAATACCACTATTGTCAAACAATATCAAACGTGATTTTTACTCTATCTATGAACGTAGTAACAATAGATGAAGTTTTGTGATCATGCGAAAATTCGAACTCGAGATTTTGACTGATTCGAACTCAGAATCAATCACTGATCAGTGATCACTAGAGGTAGGACCGGAAGCGTGCCGTTCTTTGTTTATTGTTCGTTGTGCATTGTTCATTTTTATGATGAACCTTTGTTAAAGGTTCGCCGAACCTTTTTTTATTGCACTCTAGCTTTGTGAATAGACCCAAAACGCCGTGTTTTCTGGAAAAAGCACGCTCTCTATCCGCCCTTTAGTGATCACGTTTTCATCATCTAAAAAAAAGTATGTGTGTGTATATTTTGGGAATTTTTTGAACACCGTTAGTCCTATCGAACTGAAACTTAGTATCGGTTACTGAAATTTTTATCGATATACCGTAATTTTTTTTCAAATTTTAAGTTGACCGGAAATTGTACCTCCCTTCATAGGTGTCCTCTTTTTAAGTTTTTGAATTCAATTATCTTCCGAACCGCTAACTGAATCGGACTCAATTTTTTTTACATGTAATAGAAATTATAAATTTTATACCCCAATAGTTTTTAAATATTTTTTCCTAAGCCGGAAGTAGTGCTTTTACTCTAGAGATTCAAGATTTTTTATGTGTTTCTCAGAAACCTTTTGGTTTATTGAACTGAAATTTCATATCTAGAAGTTTAAGCGTAATTACAAGTTATATATAAAATTCGGTAAGCATCCCTCAACCGGAAGTGGCATTTTATTTTTTTAGACCCCTTAAACTTCTTGAATTTTTTCATGTTCTTCACGAAAAAATTCAAGTATAATTCTTGTATCAATGTGATGAAAATAAAAAAATCACTAAATTTAATGAACCGGAAGTGGGATTTTTTCCTCTTAGAAAGGTCAAAATTTTTGTACCCTCTATTCCGTCCGTATCAAGCTGTAAATTTATATTTGTATTCTTTATGTACTAACTTAGAGCTGATAAGGTTTTGGTCAGAATTCGTAAACCGGAAGTAGTATTTTTTTTTATTTTGTCCTTTTAAATTATTTTAATCTTCTTGATATATATTGTGTGTAATAAAAATAGTGATTGTAAGTAAAAATGAAAAAAAAAATCATTAAATTTATTGAACCGGAATTGGGATTTTTTCCTCTTAGAAAGGTCAAAAATTTTGTGCCCACTACTCCACACCCCTGAACGTATCAAACTGAAATTTTTTTTATTTGTATTCTTTCCCAAAAATCCCCAAAATACACAGACACACACACATTTTTTCGACATCATGAAAACGTGATCAGTAATCGATTCTGAGTTCGAATCAGTCAAAATCTCGAGTTCGAATTTTCACAAAACTTATATTGTTTCTACGTACATGGATAAAGTAATAATTACGTACATCCCTCTTCGTTCAATTAAATAACAATGTACATATGTACGTACGAAACTGAACATACATACATATGTATGTATGCTCTTAACAAAACGATACAAAATATATCAAATTTAATAATTACATTATTGTATGTACATACGTATGTATGTATGTATTTCTGAAACTAGGGGGAATATACTTGCTCGTTTATGTTTTACAATTTCTTCATAGAAATATAAAATCAATACATTAGTGTTATCAGAAATTTAAAGAATTTTTAGCTTTATCGGGTAAGATTGTAATAATAGAAAATACGGAATTATGATAATTCTATTGTCATAATGCGTCACTTGTGCCAAAATTTTATCGCCGAAACAATAACAATTTTAAAACAAATACATACTAAACTATTATACTCGTATTTATCAACATATTTGTCACGAAGTGGTGCAACGAAAATGTGTCGCAAATTGACAAAAAATATCGACGTTACTCAAATATAGGAAGTCGATTCGATAAACAAATGATATCATTACTACTTGTGTTTATACAACAAAGAAAATACATCCGTTTACTTATTTGCCACTACTCTTCCTGCTCGACGAAAATGTGTAAAGTTGCATCAAAAATTCTAATGAGTTAATTTTAAAATAACGTAAACAGTAGATATTATTGGAATCTCAGATATGAGTATTTCCAGGTCTTTGATATTTGTACTCTACCTGAGTTGACTGCAATAAATAATTCAGGCTTCGTATATTTAACATATTATCTACATAGTATACCAGCTAAAATAATTCACGTCCGTATACTTTTCAGTGTACACATACTGTTTTTTTTACCATTGATCTTGACCCTCCCAACTATGCACAGTTAATAATTAACCTAAATAACTACTAAACAACTGTTTGTTGGTGTACGCTACCTCACAATTAATTCCATCTTATATTGTCCCTCCTCGTCACTGATCAAAGGTATCATGTGCACTTATTAGATGCATTTAGGTTCGCGCATGAGGTGACCTTCACAATAATTCTCAGTTTAAAGTGCAACCCGATAAGTAAAACCATAATCGCATATCGTCATTTTTTTTAAAAGCATTTGAGACAATGCTTAATGATTGACGACGCTGTAGATACTGTAGGTAAAATGGCTCGTTGAAGATGCAATGCTAGTGCAAGTGTCTTGGAGTTCGCAAGTTTCAGATTAGTAGCGTGGTCGTTGGATCAGTAAAATTAGGGCTACCATACCTACTCTTTTCCTAGACATGTATTCTTTTTAAGACCTGAAATTTCCGCCCTGCTGGATTTTTTCCGTCCTACTGAAAAACCTTTGGTTCGAGCTGGAATCAAGATTTTGCGTAAAAACACATGTTTTTGCATAACCGCCCAAAATATAAAACTAAAATACAAAATTTTTATTTTGAACTTAAGACCCATCGCTTTTAAGTATGTTAAAATTAAGTTAGTTACATTATGTAATGAAAGATATTTTTGCTTTGCTCTAAAAGCCTACCTACCGTATTGGGTTTTTTTAATGATTAGGATATATGTCAACCCTAGTTAAATACCAGATCCCGGCCAGACTATCAAGTATGCAACAATTAGCCGCGTGTCGAGATTGGCACGGACACGTCGAGATGAGTTTTCGTCACTAACACTAAGGTGTTTAAAATTGACCAACGTTTTCTAAAATTGACGGTCAATTGTAGACAATATAGTGTTAGATAAATAGTCTTTCACAGCGTGCGATTCACCGTTGTTCTATTTTCACTCGTCTATTAACCGAGTGTATTAATTACATACATACACATCCATGATCAAATAAACGTAAATTTTAATTTTGGGACTTAAAAACTCCTTCCCTAAAATCAATAATAAATAACAATTTTATTTAAATATTATACTGAAGAAATTATTACATTATTCAATTACTATGCACTATATTGTACATATACAAGTGTGAATGTATATACATATGTATGCATTCGAGTGTATGTACATACGTATATGTATGTAGGTGTGTATGCATGTATGTATGTGTACATTATTCTTACTTATTTTTACTAATTTTATTGTATTTCATTGTAGTTTGTTTTTTTTTCATGCTCCTTTTTCTTTATGTAAAATTTTTATTTTTCTTGACCGTATATATAAATAAATAAATTTGTAATCTAAATTTGTTTTTTCATATATACAGAGCTTAAGTCAGTTAAAATTGCTGATATTGGAAACGTTGAAATCACATGTTAAATTTATCATTGAAAAGAAAGGATTAACATGCAAAATATGATAACAAAAAAAAGATAAAGTAAAAACACAGCAAAAGAAAAACATAGGCAAAAACGTATACATACATACATACATATGTACATACATACGACAAGGTGAGAGATAAACGGTCGATTTCATAATTCATATGTCATTGAAAAACGCTTTTGTTATCACAAATATATAATATAATAGTTAACAGTCGTTAGAATTCATACTGAGGTGAGCACTTATTGTATGAGCCATAATAATCGCTATCAGTTTATCGACTATGAGTTTGCTAGTGCAAGTTATTTAGTTAAAATATTATATTATAAAAATACATATTTGATAAAAATAATTACAGAGTACATAGTTCAATCTCTAAACACTCAAACCGGGTTTACACGATACAAGTAACCGGGTTTACACGAACAAGTAAACGCGATTTATTCGGTTGGATGCATCACATGCTGCCACGTTACGGGTAACGTCCGAGCAACTCGGCCTGGGTTACTCGTATCGTGTCGACCCGGTATTACGAAGCATAGGTTCAATATCGAATTTTGTTTTGTGACCTTCTTATATTCTTCAAATACATAGATAAAGTCATTGGTTGGTCACAACCGATTTTTTTTATTGACGACTACGCAGCTCTTGTATTGACTACAAATTTGTACCATGCATGTGACCAAAGAAATCAATCTTTGACTGACATCAATCTTCAATTATCAATTCCTTTCCAAAATCACCCGTTGATATATCGACGGGCAAAACACTAGTATATAATATGCATAGCGTAAATAAATCATCGGTGCCAAACTGATTTTTAGTTCATTCACTAGACCGGATCTATGGCTCCACAAGACTACAATATGTGCACGAACAATTTCGAAAAGTGACTTCACGCCACGGCACGGTTACAATATGTCCAAGTGCAAATATGGATGAGGCAAGAGCGCCTAGTCAAAGGTCTGATGTTAATCGCAGACCGTTCTTGACCACATTAGCGAGAATTCGTCTCTTTGTTCTGGTAAAAGTCACTTTTTCGGCTCACGATGCCGAAACCACCTCTTACGACATGTCTCCGAGGAGTGGTCGAGCAAAAAGTAGCAAACGAAGCACGTATCTGTATCAAAATGTCGAGAAAGAAAATTATCGATCTTTGAAGGTGCGTTGAAGATTTGTCAATAAGTGAGCGAGTGTGACGTGTGACACGTTGTGATGGTCTCGTGCTCCAGATATCTGGTGGTGGGCGGTGGGCTGGCGGTTCACTGGGGTTAATAGAGCATGCTGCTCTTCCAGACTGATCGTTTACCATTTGTTGTTGTTGTTGCCAACGAATGCTTAGTCCGTTTGCGATCGATTCACTCGATGGGACTGTTTGTGGGACACTCGATAACATATTATGTATTTTGGTGCTACCTATGAAAGTGTACCGGAAATGATCAAAGTGATATGAATCAAAATTCAAAAATAAAAACCAACTAATCTGTAGACAATACTCTTGTAATTCGTATGTCGTAGCAATTTTTAAAAAGAACAGCAACTTGTCTGCCAACAGATACAGCGTTGACTACTTACACTACACAATATAAAATTTTCAAGGTCTTAAAAAATATACATAAATAATGAAATCAATATATTTTTTAATAATGAGTTCAAAGATTGTTTTTATTTTAAACTTCTATGTGCGCGATACATCAGAGAACAATCTTTATCTAACAACACTTGTCTACCGAAAAACCTCTACTTACATAAATGACCACTTTTAATATGAACAAAAAAAAACACGTTTCTGTAGTTATTTTATATAATAAAATATAATTTTTTTGTCATTTCCTCTAAATACGAAAAACATTTATTTGTTTTCAATTTTTATTTCAAATATCAAATCTGCTATTCCTAGACTTCATTTCTAAGCTAATTACATGTGTACATTGCAATAAAGTGGGTAGTGGTCAAGGCTTAGGAGAGGGGGGAGAGGGGAAGACGGTACAAATTGCAGATTACTTTTATTACTTGATTATTGCTACATTTAAGAGGGCTGTACACCTGAAATCTTAATTTTGTTGCCGATCCTTTCTTCGATATATATATTTCTCCTCTCTTCGATATATATAGATCCTTTCTTCGAATGCGACAATATGTATCGATATATATATTGAGTGAATGCGACAGTTGCGCTTCCACCAGATAATACGTATTTTAAATCGACAAAATCGAGGTTTCGTATTCTCCTATTTTCTCCTCCAAAACTGGACCAATTTTTAAAAAAATTTCATCATCGGTATGAGAAAGATATTTTCTGTGCAACTATCGGCGTATTTTTTTTAAATCAACCGTTAAATAAGCACGCTGGACTCTTTTCGTGGGTGTAAAAAAGAGGCGATTTTATAGATGTTTGGCGGCTCCTAGCTCCTATAAAAAATAATTAATCAAAAAAATAAAACGATAGATGCACCCCAATGGTGGATATCCATAGCATATTAAAAAATAATTTCTCTGGTGCCATAATTGAGGAAGGGAGAAGTATAGTACGTTTGTATGGACAAGGCGCTGGTGTCCAGCCCTCTTAAGGGCCTGGTCCGAAATGGTAAGCGATGTGAATGGAGCCTGCAAATTACCATCTGCCCAACGGTGACGGATTCGTCGACAAAATTCGCCATTAAAAGTCAATCATTTAAATGCACAATTATTTATTTTTATTTTTAATCATTCTTTTTTTGGTCACTAAATTAAACTTTGCCCCGAATTTTCTGTCGGCGCTTATACTAATGGTAGAAATCGGTACTTGAAAATGAGATTGTCTGAAAATAATGCAAATTTCAGCTATGCAGATGACGAAGTCCCGTACAAGAACGTGACCGAGGTAGGGAGAATCCATTGGCTCACTTTTTGACTAAATATCAAAATAAAATACTTAATAGGTGGTATAATATGATAGAATATTTTCTTAAAATATTTATACTCGACAATTGTCTGAATTAAAAAAATATGAAAATTTCCGTCAAAATTAACATTAACCTGATGGAGACTGGGACGGATTCCGAATATTTTTTATTAGTATTATGCAAAAGAAAGTTGAAATAAAAAGAAAGCTCAAGGAATGCTCGACTTTTTGACGGTAATTGATATTTCATGACAGCAGTATACGAAGAGATACATTCATTTGACCAAAACATTTGTACATGCATACATACATACATATATTTATTAGATTGGAAATTATTCTAGAAAATAAATTTTCGAATTAACGACGTCCTGTCCCATCCTAAAAATATAATAATTTTGAGTGAAATCAAATATATTTGGACTAACTTCATGCATATACACTAAATTTACATACAATGTCTGTCTATCTTATCTTCTTCGTCTCTTCTTTGTGATTATTACGGCAATCTGGACCTTGGAGGCATATAAATCTAAAGTTGAGCTTATTTACATATGCATATAGATTTCGAATCAAGATAATTCGCGATATGTAAGTGCATCAGGGCATTGAGTGAGTTTTTCCAATGACGAATAATTTCTAATTTTCAACACAATGGAAAGTTTGTATGACGATTATTATTTAAACATCACAATATTGAAAATAGTACAACAAACTTGATATGACGATATGCTGTTGTATCTTACACTTTCGTATCATATTCATATTACATATACTTGACGAGAGATTTCATAAACTTAATTAAGCGATGACTTATAGGAGAATTAAGCACTTACAGGAGAATAAATTATCTCTACTTGGTCAACCTGTCGATACACATAAATTCTATCAATGATAAAAGAAATTGTAGATTAGAAGTTCATCTAGAAGAGCACACTTCCTACAGTTTCAATGTCAGCAAATAAGACCAGAAATTAAGATAACCTATGACCGAGACTATAGATTATTGATTGCTGATTAACTGCCGACAATTAATCATCAATCGGTTTATCATCAATGTCCACACCCACCACAACGTGTTCCCTCAGCATGTGATCCGTGTAATGACTTCGATTCGCTTCAATGATCTTGCATAGATAAAGCGCGGCAGCTTTGACTCGACCACATGATGCATTCTAGACAAATAGCGTAACCGGAAAATTGATTGAATACAACAGATTGATTGTGAAATAATTACGTTAATATGTTTACCTGTTCATATTAAAAATATATATTGACATTACTGATATAAAATGTTATGCCTTTGATAAAATATCCTAGCCCGCACTCAGTGGTGCTCCACAAGGCTCCATTTTAGACCATATTTTATTTATCGCATTTAAATCTTTGCTGGCGACACCCTTTATTTCCTCTAGTTTTAGTTATTTATTTATTTATTTATTTATTTTAAACAGACCATTGTGGCATAACAGGAATTCCTAAAGCGCCACAATGGTCAAAAAATATAACACAAAAAAGAAAAAAAACAAAATAACAATAGTTATTTTATTTTGATTCTTGTTTTTATGTTATTTTATTTAATTTTTTTGTGTTAATGTAATTAATAATTCCCTAGGGCCCATCGCATATACTGCCTCTCCCAAGTATTTAAAATTAATATTCAAATACATAATTAAGTAAATAATAAAGGTAAAAAAAATGCGAAATCGCTCGATTTTTAACGACTCCGACTCCACAACCCTGTCTGTAACCATCAAAGACTAGGCAGATGAATTTCGAGTCAAACACAGTTATGTAGATAGAATTCAGGTTCAACTGTGGTGATACGGTGAACTTACATATGTAACTGTAGACGAGTCGTGTGCGCACGCGCGACGTACATACGTAATGAATATGTATACTTGCGTATGCGCTTATATGCGAAAAATATTGTCGTAATACCGACGAAAAAATTAAAGTGTAAGAAAAAGCATATGACTATGGAGGTCGACCGACTCCGTTTTGTCGGAGATCCGCGTGCTTTGTCGAAAGTTTTTGACGCTTTCGATGTTTCGTCAATGTCCCAGAGTTAGAGGTCATCGAATTGTGTACATTGATGTCACTCGATCGATTCGAAAATAAATATAATAATTGGCGTATTTAGAATGATCGCATCATGAAAAAATGAGTAATACGTGCCAATATATGTAGGTGTCGATAGCGTTATCTATTATTTCGTCACACTGTTCGTTCGTACAAACGTTACACCGACGACGCGCAAGCGCAGGGCGTCAACTGACCACACTGATTGTTCGTACAGATGTGTCACATCGACAATACGCAGCTTTTTGTAATGCACGAATGCATGCTCCTAGTTACTAGTAAATACATATATAATTATCGTATTTGAAATTGAAACGCACAAGTGAAAGTTTAATGAATAATTAGTTGTGTTTGCACTGTGCGATACAATTTCAAACGAACAAATGTTATCTTCTCGAATCATCTATCTAAAGGTGACCGCTGTGTCAGCTGATGACACGAGTTGTTAATGTTGGTTTTAATCTATCTTCCTGAATAATATAAACTATATGCACTTAGTATAGAGATAATTATTTCAATAATATGAATTTTCAAACAACATGTTAACATAACCAATTTCAAAAATATCGAAGCATTCATACCTAGTATACTAAGTTAGTGTTACTAGCACCTCTCCACTTTTCATTCCCGTTGAAGAAAAAAATCGGATGTGACCAACATATGACTTTATCTATGTATTTGAGGAATATAAGAAGGTGACAAAACAAAATGTTATAATTAAACATACACACACGACTACATATACCGTTTATGAAAGCATTTTCTATACAAAATGAGCGCAATTCTAGGGAAACTTACACAAGATAAGTTCTATTTCCGGCTGTCGGATTTTGTTCAAAATTTTTTTTTTTACTTTAAATCACTATAATCATTATACACATTAAATATCAGGAAATAATAATTTAAAAGGTTAAAATAAAATAATGAAATATTGTTTTAAAAAAAATACTACTTCCGGTTTACGAAAATTGACCAAAACCTTATCAGCTTAAGTGCATAAATAATACAAATATAAATTTGCAGCTTGATACGTTCAGAGGTTTGGAATGAATCGTGGTCACAACATTTTTGACTTTTCTAAGACGAAAAAATTTCACTTCGGTTTTTTAAATTTAGTGTCTTTATTATTTTCATCACATTGAAACAATAATTATACTTGATTTTTTTTGTGAAGAGCATACATGTTTAAGGGGTCAAAAAAAATAGTGGAAGAAAAATCGAACAAGGGTGAACTGCCACTTCTGGTTGACGGATGCTTACCAACTTTTATGTTATACATAAATTGGTATTAAGCTTAAACTTCTAGATATAAAATTTCAGTTCAATAAACCGAAAGGTTTCAGAGAAAAACATAAAAAACCTCAATTCTCTAGAGTAAAAGTACTACTTCGGTTCAGATAAAAATATTCAAAAAATTTTAGGTTATAAAATTTATAGTTTATTTTACAATATGTAAAAAAAATTCAGTCCGATTCAGTTAGCGGTTCGGGAGATAATTGAATTCAAAAACTTAAAAGGGGATAAAAAAAAGGGGATACCTATAAGGGGAGGTACCATTCCCGGTCAACTTAAAAATTTGAAAAAAAATTACGTAGTATCAATAACAATTTCAGTAACCGATACTAAGTTTCAGTTTGATAAGAATAACGGTTTTCAAAAAATCCCCAAAATACACACACACACATTTTTATCTAGAAAACGTTATCAGTGATCGATTCCCAGTTCGAGTCAGTCAAAATCTCGAGTTCGAATTTTTGCATGATCACAAAACTTCATCTATTGTTACTACGTACATAGATAAAGTAAAAATTTAGATGCATCCCTGATTGTCATTAATAAAATTATAATTTTGTATGCGATTAAAAAATCACTTTCATTATATAACGCTATAAAACAGCTCGTTCTTCGAGAGAAAAAAGTTTCGTAATCGGCGTCACTGGATACTTATGTCAGTAGCGGCGCGTGTCGTTTTCGCGCTCCATTGATGAATTATTTACGCTGATAAAACTCGTTTTGCTGTCTTCGTCGAATCTTTGAGCTTCAGCCGATGCAGTTTGGAAGTGGACATGACGGCTACAACCAGCTGGCGACAAACCTGCTGCTCTTTCTCGTTGTTTGAGAAGGTAGAGCTGTCGTCAATTGTGCACTCTCAATATCAGTAAGGAGATCAGACATTCTCCTATGACCGGGCACTACACTGTCATGAGTCATGACTCATATTTGACACGTAAACAATCGCTTTGCTTTAAAAGTGGTACTTGTTCTCTTACGCATTACCATATAACAATCTCTACATATTCGTAATTGCTATCTTCAATTGAATTATTTGTTATTGACAACTACATACATTTCTAGGTAGTGAGTAATTTAGAAAAAATCGTAAAATTATTTATGTATGTATGTATTTATGATTTGTATACAGATACTCTTTCGTAGGCTGCACAAAATATCACTAACCACTATTTATTTAAACATAAACTATGGTTATACCGTGAAGCAGATCATTTAAAAATTATTCTATATGTTATATGCAAATATATTTTCTTGAAAAAACCATATTTTTACAAGTAATATGTAGTTTCACTTGTATAGCGTTAAGTGTTCCCTTCTTTAACCCATTTGAACCCACGCGGTCAGTTATGAACTTACACGATGTATGCCAGCGCGGTCATTCACGGCATTTTACAATTTTGCGTCGTAAAATAAAGGGATCACTCAGGCCGGCCGTAAAACCTTTCGTTACGCTTGGTCAGATGTTGGTGATGAATTTTAAGAAAGTCACACGAAATTAAATCAGTTCCTTTTGGAGTTTTGAGGGAATAACATCGAGCGCTTTTCGACTTGCAGATATGTCGAAGAGAAAACATACGTAAGTTTTTTATTTTTACATATTTTTTATTTATCTTTATGTTTCTAATACAGTAGGACTTATTGTATAATATGCATAAGAGAAATTGCGTTTATATATCTCATATTCCTGAAAAAAAAAATCAAAAGTCGACGGAGTCGTTTATGACTCCTTGGGATAATGACACATATTTTTTTCCAGAGAATGCAATTTTACTACTGCAGAGATACGGGAAGAAATTGATAATTGGGACGAGTCTCAACTTCCGGATTCCACATACATACATATTACCACCCCTGGAAACTGATATTCGGTTAAAGAAAAAAGTAGGGTGGAAATCAATCAACCATTTAGTATAAATATGTATAATAAATATATGGGTGGGGTTGATCAAATGGATAACCATATTTCTAACTATAATATAAGTATTAGAGGGAAAAATGGTACATGCCTATTCTGTTTTGGAACATCGATGTAGCTGTGAATAACGCTTGGATTCTAAGCAAAAGTTTTGGTTGTAAATTTGATAAATTAGGATTTATCAGACAGGTAACAGAGACGTTGTGCAAGTGTTGTGGTCAAAAACGAAAACAATTGGTCCCATTCAGACCCGGCAAAGTTAATCAAAATCAAAAGGAAGTTGGAAGACATTTGATATTGGTCAAACAGAAAAGGAGAAATTGTGGACACTGTAAAAATAAAACGTTTTCCGCTTGTGGTAACTGTGAAATTCCATTGCATGACAAATGTTTTGTACCGTATCATAATAATTAATTATTTTGTCTTCATGTATTTTGTTTTTACGACTTTTGAACCCAAAATCTCGTTTATGACATTTCTTCTTTTAAAAGGGTGCACCCTTTTTTTTGTTGACGATGTGTATATGTCACAATATATGTACCTACGTGTGTTATGTTATGCGATTTGAAAATATCATTTTATCGAAGAGATGCGTGTTTGTTATTTTTAAAATTAATTTTATAAATTTCTTAACAATAAAATTACAAATAACCAGTGAGAAAGTATTATAACTGATTATGTGACTCCATTGTGATTTTTGTTTTATTTTAAAAAACATGTTTCATTAGCCCCAAAGGTCGTTCACGACACCACCTTGAAAAAAATTTAAAATGTTGAAAAATCAATTAATTATCCATCCCTATCCTATAAAAAATATTTCCCATGAAATAACTCAAAGATTTTGGAAAATAAACGAAAAAATAGTCCTGGGCACATGGGACATGTGTTTTCACGCGAGCTCTGGGTTCAAATGGGTTAAATTCTTCCGACCGCTTTGAAACTTTGCCGATGTTTGACCCCCGATAGAGATTTAAATGGTGTACGTTCAGTCTATAGTGAAATATAATCGTAATTAACACGTTTCAAGATTCGAACATTTTGGAGTCGGTGACAGCTAGCTCTTTGCTTAGAGCCCGCAGCCTCGTCTTTTTGACGTCTCTCTGCTTGAACTAGTCGATCTTTGTTTTCAACTATCTGATTTTAACTTTTTCGCTTGATTTTGGACTGCGAGCGTCAATTCGGAAATGCGATATTTTACGAACTTTATATTATACATACTATTTTTTATAAGCCATTTTAAAAATGTACATTATAGAGTTAAGACTCATGTAAAATTAGTCTGTTTTTATTTATTTATTTAACATACTTGGGGGAGACGGCAAAGTTGATAGACGGCAAAGTTGATTAAAGGGGTTTGATTTATACATACATATATGTAAATTAAATGAGAAAAAAAGTAAAATACATTCAAAATGACAAAATTAAAATAAAAATAAGAAAGAAAAAAGTAAAGAAGAAACAGAAATAAGATATTGGGAAAAAATAAATACATAAAGGCTTTAAGTTTAAACATATTAAGGTTATCGGAAATTACAATATTATTGAGACTATTCCAAACTGACAAACTGTTTTATTTAGTTTGGGGTTATTATTATGATAAAAAAAAAGAAAAGCTTTTAAAATTACGAGTGAAAAGCTTAGGCTCATGATTGCAATGTATTAGCGATGTGTTTTGCCAGTGATGACGTATGGATGTGAAACTTAGACATTAAACACCAATATGCTTAACTAAGTCTCGGCATAACTAGGATAGATAGGAAGCGGCATACAAGGGTTAAAAGTATGACAAGAGTAGTGGATAAAGTGGAGAGAGTGAAGAGATTGCAATTTCAATGTCACGTTGCTAGAAGAATGGACGAAAGGTGGACAAAATAAGTGCTAGAATGGTACTCGAGAGAATGCAAAAGGGTAAAAGGAAGACCGCAAGGAAGATGGGTGGACGAAATTAGGAAAATGTGTGGAGTGAGATGGATGAGAGCGCAAAACAGAGACGAGTGGAAGATTGTTGGGGAGGCCTTCATCCAGCAGTGGATGGCGAATGGCTGACGTTGCAACCGAAAGTATAGCAATTTAAAAGGGTAAAAGGATCGCAAGAATGGCGGGTAGACGAAATTATGAAAATATGTGGGGTGAGATGGATAAGAGTTGCGCAAAACAGACAAGTGGAAACGTGTTGGAGCGGCCTTAATCCAGCTGTGGATGGTGAATGGCTCTAAATGACGATGATGAAGACATGGTGAATGGAATAAAACTTTATTTATGTATTAATTATGTACATATATTCAATTTATTTTAATAGAAAAAACGCTTGTAAAAAATCGATCTTCAAAACATACATACACACACAAAAAATCCATATAAATTCTAAATAAACTTTAAGCGTCGTTTACACATAGGTAGTCGCTTAGTAGAGTACAGGCTCAAGGCTCACCCCTCGGAAAAGGTGCGCAAGAGCAACGGTCAGTATAAAATCGTAGCGCATGTATCATTTCCTTGTGATGGGTAGAGGTAGGACCGTAAGCGTGCCGTTTATTGTTCAATTGTTGTAAATGCTTTGTAAAAAAGGTTCGGCAAACCTTTATCAATGCATTTACAACATTTGAACAATAAACGGCCCCCTCAGAGTCCGGGCACTAGACTAATGGGGATGGGATGGGCCGTCGTAAATGTAGCAGCCTCCACAGTGGCGTAGCGTGAATTCCTGGTGCCCCCCCCCCCCCCATATATTCATATTATTTACTTAAAATAACTTTCCAAATTGATAATTTATACCTTTTTTGCGTATCGGTATATGTACCTAAATACATATATACCGAAGTGCATTAATAGTTTAATCTGGACGACCAACAAGCAGTGCACAATCTGTTTAAAGTAACTGATGGTGAATTTTCCTTAAAAACTTCCCACCTGTTAATGGTGACATCGAAAAATTTATAAATTTTATTTGTTTTAATCATATAATTTTGTTTTATTGTTTACACATTGAAAAAATACATATATATGTACAAGAATAAGAGAGAATTATCAGCAAATAGGTTGAAATGTGGCACTGACGTTCAAAAGATGGAAAAAGACGGCAGTCTTCTAGCCCTATTTATTGGCATAGATCAATTACACAATGAGGATGAATTCAAAATATGTATAATAATGTATGTACATATGTACATATAGTACATACACGTATATTAAAAATAGGTTGCAAAATAAGAGAAGTTTTTAAAAAAGTTATTTCAAAAAAATTACGGAACAAATTAAAAAATCAGTGAAAACGGCGCGCTTCGTGGCGCCCCCCCCCCCGCATTGCAGGGTCTACGGGCGCGGTAGCTACGCCACTGAGCCTCTACTATTGTGGCTGGTACACACGAATGTAACCAAGCAGTATTATTTTGTACATATAGTTCGCGGTTCAATTGTCGTTGTCTAGAGGTGTTCTGTTGTCATGTTCGATGTGCGTCTTGGAATAATGTAAAATATGGCATATTTTGACCGACTTTCTCCGGCCGGTGACCGAAGACGTTGCGGGGCCGCCGCCGCCGCCGTTAACAATTTACGATATTATTATTGTAACTGTATCCGTCTCTTAAGTTTTGCTCGTGTTTGCTCGGCCAAACACCGACAATGAATACTCCATAACGATCCACGGATACGTCACCTCTGACCGACCAAAGGAAGGCAAAACTGAAATCGTATCTATATACATATACATACATATGTTCATACATTGTAACTGTATTGCGGGTTTCGCCAAACTGGCTGAAATCTAACTTCCAGACGATTTATAGTTCCTACTATCTATGGATGTACATGCGTACATACTTACATATGTAAATAAAATTATAAATAAATAAAAATAAATAAATTCAACGATTATTCAGTTATTTTTATTTTTTTCAGTTATTTTTATTATATTGGTTGGCAATTCCATTTCTGATAATTTCATTTTTATACTTATTACTAGCTGAACTCGGCATGCGTTGCAATGCCACAATAACGCATGCAATTCCCGTTCCCGTTCTCATTCCCGATGTCGTTCCCGTTCCCGTTCCCGTTCCCGTTCCCGTTCCCGTTCCCGTTCCCGTTCCCGTTCCCGTTCCCGTTCCCGTTCCCGTTCCCGTTCCCGTTCCCGTTCCCGTTCCCGTTCCCGTTCCCGTTCCCGTTCCCGTTCCCGTTCCCGTTCCCGTTCCCGTTCCCGTTCCCATTCACGTTCTCGTTCCCGTTCTCGTCCCCGTTCCCATTTGTCGGAAAAACGAAGGCAGCGATTTGACACATTTGAAATAATTCAAATATTTTTTTATTTTAAGCTAAAAACATTTGAAATTATTTCGTTGCAATGCCACTCATTCCCGTTTTTCCCGTTTCCGTTTCTGTTTTGGCAGTTTTTTGTCGCAATCAATCGGTGCGTCTCATAATCATATTAGAAAAAAATTAAATCACTGTATACTGTACTAGTGTTCTGCCTCCTTTCCGAAACCACCCGTTGAAATTAACGGGCAGAACACTAGCACGTAAATATTTACATTCGATTCGTAAATGTAAAATATAGGAATTAAGAAATTTCGCCCGCTAAAAAGCTCTCGTCTTTTATATACACGTAACTTGTATGTAATCGTTAATTTTGACTAACTACATACATATATATATATATATATATATATATATATATATATATATATATATATATATCCCCCAAGCGTTTATAAAAAAATATTAGAAACTTTTTTCACTCTTAAATTAGGGTTAGCGTAAATATTTCTATTTAGGTACATATTCTTCGGCACATTTAAAATAAATATTTATCCAGAAAATTAATTTGAAAAATATCGACTTTTCGTTTTCTATTGACTTTTTTGAAACAAATCATCAAATTAATTAATCGTGATATTTTTTCGAAAAAATTTAGTCCTGCGGCGCTTTAATACGATTTTATACAAAAAGTTAATGAATCCTTTTGCAATTATCAAAAACAATTTAACACTACCTCTACTTTGAATAAGGCCGATTCCCGTTTCTGAACTTCGCTAATTCGAGTGAAAAATATCAATATAGATAACAATTTGAATTTATTGTAATTTAATTATTGATATTTTTAAATTTTAGGGGACTAGCTAGTCCAATGAGGGCAAGCCACTGATTTTTTCTTAATCTTCATTTTTTTATATAATTATAATATTTACATGTATGTACATATGTACATATGTATGTACTACATAAGTATAAGCAATTTTTTTTTACTTGTGTGTATATAAATTATAGCTGAACCAAATTTTCATAACGTCATACCTATTGTGAAATGCTCTTTCTTTAGTTAAATGACTAGTACATACATACGTATGCAGCTTTATGATTGACGAATTTATGAATCTTCAATCAAAATTTCAGAAGAGAAAAGAGTCATTGAAGTTGGTATTGTTATTTTTTTCACACATGCAATATGTATAAGTGCTCATTTTTGGACACAGATTTTCTTATATAGTAAAAAACTCAATTGAAAAAAAATCATTGTGTTAAATCTTCGTCCGACATTATTTTTCCCACGGTGTGCGATAGCGATTAAAGTGTTACTAATTGAGACAGTTTAGCAAAAACCATTAACCATTTACTACTTTACTTTTTAATTAACACATGTTTATATTTGGACCGATTTTTATTTCCTCTTTTAAAGTACAAAACGAATGCATGCTGGACATCAAAACGATAAACCAATTTGCGAAGAGTGAAAGAATCGATTACAAGATAAGCCACTCGTATACAAAATGCGTATATTATTGCACTAAATGGCTTTTTTCTGTAGGTGAACGTGCCATGACTGACAACTGTTGTAAGAAATTTGGCACCGTTTTAACAATTAAGTGCATAGCCGATGTTGCAACTCGCTTACAAGACTTTGGAAACGTTTTCTAGCAATTTTTCAAATGTGACGCACACCTTCCAATTTCGGCGTGATTTTAATTGATGAAATCTGACATAATTTTAAGCGTGCATTCAGATATTTGAATCATCATCATCTGAAAACATTGCCGACTGCGAAAGTTCAACGATCTGATACAATGCGGTAGAGGTAGGTACGATACACATCTAATAATAATTCAACAATAGCCTCATCAGTAGTCACCGGACCCAGAAGGTGCCGCGTATTGTTCAAAGGTTGTAAATGCATTGTTAAAGGTTTGCCGAACCTTTTTTACAAAGGATTTACAACAATGGAACAATGGATAGCACTGTGACTATCCTACCTCTACTCATAAGGTAAATGTGCCAAAACTGAAAATATTAAAACATACATTTACAAAATTTTAATCCAAAATCTAAATTAATACCTAAATATTGAAAAATTGTCGATATTGGCGTATTGTATTAATTCTGACGATTGTGGATACAGTAGAGAGTGAAGAGATTTAAATCGCAATGGGCGTGTCACGTAGCTAGAAGAATGGATGAAAGGTGGACAAAATAAGTAATTGAATGGTACCCGAAAGAATTTTAAAGGGTGAAAGGAAGGTCGCAAGGCGGATGGGTAAACGAAATTAGGAAAATATGTGGGGTGAGATGAATGAGATTTATGCGAATCAGAGACGACTAGAAGCATGTCGGAGAGGCCTTCATCCAGCTGTAGATGGTGAATGGTGACATTACTTCTAACACTCCAAGCAAGAATCCCGGTCTCCGTCAGGATAACACCGCGTGTATATGATACGGGTGCATTCAGACCGAGTCCCTTAATTTGATCACTCGGACGTTACTCGTAACTTGGCATCGTCCGAGTGACCTAATTAGCGGCCTCGGTCTGAGTGCACTCGGATCGCGTGGATCCGGTACAAAGTAACTTTCACCGGAGAATATCAACTATTCCCAATACAGAAAACAGCTAATACACTAGCTGAACCCGGCATGTGTTTCGATAAGTAAATGTTTCAGTATCAAATTTATACTTAACTAGTGGTTTTATCCGGCTTCGCTCGGTATTTGTAATATAATCCGCTTAAACATGATCTAATAGTAAACGTTTTATTAAATTTATTTAAATAGTTTCATTTTATATAAATTTATTTGAATATTCATTTGTTTTTTTTTTATTAAAGTGACGAAAAAAGTCACTTTCGAAATTATATGTATACCAGAATCCGGCGCCCCCCGACAGGCCCTCCGAAGCCTTCGCCCCCTGGGCCTTCGCCTCCGGGGACTTCGGTCCCAGGGCCTTCGGTCTCTGGGCCTTCGCCTCCGGGGCCTTCGAATTCTATGAATCGGAAAAAAAATAAATCGAATGTGTTGTTTCCAACCAACCAACCAATTTTACATATATATATATATATATATATATATATATATATATATATATATATATATATATATATATATATATATATATATATATATATATATATATATATATATATATATATATATATATATATATATATATATATATATATATATATATATATATATATATATATATATATATATATATATATATATATATATATATATATATATATATATAGTATAGTATAAGTATATATATATAGTATAAGTATATATATATATAGTATAGTATAAGTATATATATATATATATATATAGTATAAGTATCTTTCGAAATTATATATTAAATTGTCATTACTGTAATGACAATTTGTCGGAAGAACGCAGACGGCGAATACATTTGAAATTTTTCAATTGTTTGTTTATTTTACCCTAACAACGCAGGTGGAGTCGCAAAAACATTTGAAATTATTGCGTTGCAAATGCCATTCATTCCTGTTTTCCCGTTCCCGTTTTTGGGCGATTTTTTTTTACAGAAACCATCGCGGGCATACACACAATAAATAGCTCATGTAATTTTCATCGCAATTGGTTAAATGGACTGTCTGGAACGCATACGTGACAGACAGACAGACAAACATTGGTTTTATTATATCTATAGATAGTCTGTTTAAGAAAAAAAAATTTTTTTTTTTGTTACTCGATTAGATTTTTTTTCTTTTTACTTTATCTGTGGTATGTACGTAGTAACAACAGATGAAGTTTTGTGATCATGCGAAAATTCGAACTCTAGATTTTGACTGATTCGAACCTATCGAACTTAAGCGTAGTATCGGTAACTGTAATTCTTATCGGTACGACGAAAATTTTTTCAAATATTGAAGTTGTCCGGAAATGGTACCTCCCCTTATATGTCCTCTTTTTTTGAAGTTTTTGAATTATATTATCTTCCAAACGGCTAATTAATACGGATTGAAAATTTTTTACGATTTTTTTGTAATAGAAATTATAAATTTAGGACCTCAATATTTTTTAAATATTTTTTCCTAAGCCAGAAGTTGTACTTTTACTCTAGATAATCGAGGTTTTTTTTGTTTTTCTCAGAAACCTCTTGGTTTATTGAACTGAAATTTCATATCTACAAGTTTAAGTTTAATACCAAGTTATTTATAAAATTTGGTAAGCGACCGTCAACCGGAAGTGGCTGTTTACTTATTTTTTTCGACCCCTTAAACATGTGTGCTCTTCACGAAAAAATTCAATTATAATTCTTGTATCAATATGATGAAAATAATAAGAAAAACACTTATAAATTTATAAAACCGGAAGTGAAATTTTTTCGTCTTTTTTCATTATTTCATTATTCTATTTTGACCTTTTAAATTATTTAAATCTTCTTGATTTTTTGGTGTATAATACTGATAGTGATTTTAAATAATATTTTTTTTTTTAACAAAATCCTATAACCGGAAGTAGAGCTTTTGTCTTGTGCAAGTTTCCATACATTTGCGCTCAATTTGTATCAAAAATGCTGTCATAGCTTAGTATTACATAATGCTGTCATAGTATTTCATAATGCTGCCAGTATGTGTGGATGTGTCTGTACGGTTCAATATCGAATTTTGTTTTGTGACCTACTTATTGCGACATATGAAACAAAGAAGAAGAAGAAAAGCTTTGATATTTTAAATAAAAGTTGAAAATAAATAACTTCTATTATAAAGGGAATGAAAAACTATTGGGCAGCAGAATACAAGGGAACTCTGTATGACGTCATCTAGTTCCGTTATATCTTACTCGCGCACACTTCAGTAAGACTGGGCGATAAAAACTGGTAGATTTCCACGGCAATCCTCTGATACCCATGCATGCGGTGTGCTCCATTCCACCAACTTGCAATATCTCGTGACTTGTTTTCTCAACTTTTCGTTTGCTTAAACAGGAGTTTGTATATTGTATACAATTTTTTTTTTTGTATACATGTATGTAATATATTTAATAAAAGATACATATTGTGATCATTCGTAGATTTTAAGCTAATAATTAACATATCTTTAAATATTTAAAAATACGTTTAAAAGTTATGTAATTCTTATTGTATTTTTTATAGTTAATGTTCATCTCGTAAAATGAGTATTTAACTACATATGTAAAACATTATCGTATCGTATTAACAAAATATGTAACATATGTTACCGTGAAAGCATATTTCAAGTGAAAATATATTTTCACTAGTAAAAATATATTTTCACCAATTCAAGTAGTGAAAATGTATCAAACAATGAATTTACAACGTTTAACTCTATAAATTTAACCCTAACAACCCAATCTTAAATGAATAGGCCAATCCTTACTTAACCTAACCTATCCTAACCCTTAAATAATACCAACCCTAACAATCTAATCTTAAATGAATAAAACCAACCCTGAAGATGTAACTGGTTATGATTTCACTGAAACGTCACTGAAAATATATTTTCATTTGAAATATATGTACATATGTAATTTCACTGTGACATATATACAAACTCGATGACGATATACACCGAGTTGGGAAAACGAGTCTTGCGATATTGCGAGTTGGTGGAACGAGGTTTTTACTCGGTTTGCTTGTTCAAATTGAAGTTTGAGAAACACAACGGAAGATTAGAATAGTGCTAAGATACTTTTTTCTCTACCACGTTATAACAATGCCAATCTGGAATAGAGCGAACATCGGCGTTCACGGTTCACGTTCGTATTCAAATGAACGCGCAGCGTTCAAAACGGGTTCATTGTTTGTTTTACAGCTATGACCGTTTTTCGGGTCATTATCAAAGAACGAAACGATAACACGCCCCTGATACAATTTTAACACTTAAAAATGTCTTTGAATCAAACCATTTGACCCATCCTCTAAAATCGCATCGGTAATCATCTAATATATACATATGTAATTTGGAAAGAGACTTTGTATATATGTTACACCGAATCCATGAAATTGTCTATTACAAGCATTCGGCAGGAGAATTGCCGAATGCGTGAAAAATGCAAGCACGTTGACCAGTTCACGGATTCCGTAAATTCTTTGCCGAATGCGTGAACTGGACAGCGTGTTATATTATAACCAAGTGTCAAAGTGACAGCTGAATAAGGATGTTTAATTTAGTTTAATTTACATATTATTATGTATAATATGACTACATACATATGTTTCACTGTTAAAATATTGATCAAAATGTATAAAAATGGCATTAATTTTTGTATAAGTCATATGAGATGATCGAAACATATATATGTAGCAGTGGCGGCTCGTGATAATTTTTAGTGGCGGGGCTGCACTGAAAAAATGTCACCATAATTATTCTATCATGTCATAACAGGACAAAATAAGCACAATTTTTGGCGTACGACCACTTACATGTGGATTTAAGTATTATTGAAAAAAAAACTAGCAAAATTCACCACCCATTAAAGGGGTGCGTCCAAACGCGATGAAGATTTCGAAAAATACGCTGGTACTCCAGTAAGATTGCTTAAAAAATTCGTGCTTGCTGGTTTCGCGACGCGGATTAAAAAAAACCCCAAAACCTTTTAAAAACTTAACCCCCTAATTCGTAACGAAAAACATTAACCTGTTGACAATGCATCGATACATCGGTTGTTTCATCTGCCATAACAGCTAGATAAGTTGTTTTTTTTTTATTTCAGCACTTATTTGTTCCCTACACACGTTCAAAATACAATCTAAAAGTTCATTTTGAATAGTTTTTGATGTCCCTTTAAAAACCGAAGAAGTTTGAAAATGTTTTTTTAAAGAATCGTCGAAATTTTGTGAATATTCTAGAAGCCCCCGAAAAACTCCTGGATTTTTTTAATTATCTGTTTCATCGTGTCCCCTCATTGGCATTTCAAATTTACCGCAAAATTTAACGCAATCAATAATTTTAAATAAAACATCCCGATTTTTTTTGACGTTTTCGTTATGCTTATCTATTTCCCGCCGACAAGCTTCCCAAAATCGTGAGATTACACACATTTTTTAAGTGTTCGACACTTCCCTCGTGTTTTTAAATTAATCGTTTAAATGTTTTAAGTCAATAACTCCTGTTTTCGTCCAAGATGCTTCGCCTGGCGACTCGCCTCCAAACAAAAGACACGGATAACAAAATAACGCGTTTTTTTCTGTACATCTCGTTAACCAATTGTATTTTTTATAAATGTCTGGATTAAATTTTCGCGAGTAACTATAAGATCTACTAGTTGCAGGCTGTGAAATAATTAAATTAGGCGTGAGGCAGCCTAATGCTTTTATAGCGACTTTTTCGGTAAGTTCTAGTCGCGAAAAGTGCAAATTTTGTAAATATTTTACTGAATTCTTTTGTTCTTCCATTTTTAAAAGAAAAAAAATCTTAATATATTTAAATAAAAATTACGAGAAAAAGTTAAACAGATTTGAAAAAAGTTTGCTGTTATCAAAATGAAAACGACTCACCGAAGATTTGATGAGGGCTCGTACGCAACCAATTAAGAGTAACGAAAACGAATAAAGCTGTGATCGTGCGATTCAACTAATCAAATGTAAGATCAAGCGCGCGAAATCTTAAACAAACTGACAGATGAATGTCGTTTAACAGGCGAAGACTGCCGACTGTCCAGCCCAAAACGGCAGAGTGAGTGAAAGAGAACGAGCTATCTGCAGTTGCAAATAGCTCTTTCTCTTTCTCGTTCGGGGCTGCGCAGCGTTCAGCGCGGCGCTGTAACCCTTTACAGCCAGTACAGCAACATTTTAATTCATCTGTCACCATACAAGTTAGTGGGGTCTTCGAAACGGTCAACATTACTTACAATATCACCCTTTTGGATATGGGTGATATTGTAAGTAATATTTACTCTGTCGAAGGCCCCAATAGTTCGTCCATCCAACTAATAAAAAAAATATCATTAATAAATAAAATATTAAATGTATTATTAAACATATATCTTAGAATTTTATAGGAGGGGCTGCAGCCTGGCAGCCCATTAGGACGAGCCGCCACTGATATGTAGTCATATTATACATAATAATATGTAAATCAAACTTCTTCATTCAGCTGTCACTTTAACACTTGTCCACGCTGTCCAGTTCTAAAAAACAACACCGGAGCGCTGCTGTCTATTTGCCGACTCCATGCTTTGAGCAGACAAAATCTTGCCGAATACACGCATTCGCCAAAAAATTTGCCAAATCCGTGAACTGGGCAACATGCTTGCATTTTTCACGTATTCGGCAATTCTCTTGCCGAATGCGTGTAATAGACAATTTCACGGATTCGGTGTAACAATGTTTTAATTATGCACATTGTTCGAGGGAGCGTAATGCATGTTTTACATTTAATATGAGTTCTGAGAAATTGACCGAACGAATGAAAACGAAATTTCCGGAACCTTATTTAACTATTTTTTTAATTTTTTTTCATCGTCTACTAATAGATGGGAAAAAATATCATCGTTCATCATAATTAGCTTTAAAAACATTCGGATATGAGATGGTGTTCAAAATCAAAAGCAATAGAAGCAGTTCATGATCAATATGATGACATATGTACATACATTTGTACTTTCAGTTTTAAACATCATAAAATGCTGCGTACGGACCTAACCAACGAACGGCCCCAGGCCAACTTTTTAAACCAGTAGGATACAAAATATCGAAATAAAAATTAAATTAAAATATCAAAATTAACTAAAGAGCGAGATTGAGCTAAAATTAGATCATCGTTGATGTTTTGAATTACAACATTGGTTTGAATTACGACGATACGCATTTACAACCAGAGAAATATTATGCTTACGAGCGAAAAATAATCTAGTTATTATTTCTAAAAAAAATGTATTCTGCCGTCGATGATTGGTAAAAAACACATTTGACAAAAAACCAACGTCGGTGTTTTGTCAAAGGGTTTTTTTTCTGTCGTCGAAATAAAATTAATAATCACACATTATCCGATAAATTTTACCTCTGAGCTGATTTATTTATTAATATTATTTCCCTTTGTGATGACCGACAAGAGGATGAATTTTGATGAATTATACAAATACATAGGCTATGTATGTATATCTCAAATCAACTCTTTACTCGTCTCTCGACGCTCCGTGAGAACGGACGTGCCGAAGACGTACTCTCTGTGCGAGCGCTCATAATACAGCGATACGCCATACCGTCAAAAAACCCACACCTTTTAACATACACCACAAACACCCCCCACAAAACGAACACCAAACGAACACATGTTGGCACCATGCGAGGATCCAACCTGAAAAAGCGAATTAAGAAGACACTGATAACTACAACCGAAGCTCCTCAACCAGGCTGCTCTCAGACCGCTCAGATGGAGACCGAGTGGCAGTTTCCAAAACATACGGCAAAGAACGTGAAAGATGTTGCTCCTGAATTTAAAATTCAGGAGAAAAACAAATTTGAAGGGCTCTTGGAAGTTTCCGATGTCCCCAGAAGCGGTGGAAGAATCCCGCCCATCATCATGACAGCTACTGGCACTCATGGCAGCATGATCGAGTCGATCAAGAAGTTTATAAAAGACTTCACAATGACTTACATTGGTCAAAATAATGTCAAGATACAATGTAAAAGTCTTGAAGACTTTAAAAAACTTCGGGATGGATTGACACCAGACCGACAATTCCATACCTTTTCCAGGAAGGAGGAAAAGGAAATAAAAAGTGTCGTACGTGGCTTGCCGAAATTGCCGGAAGCTGATATTAAAGATGACATCATCAGACAGGGACTCCCTGTAACCAAAGTCATACAGATGAAGACGAAGGAGCCTAGGAGCAACGCCACCGAGCTATACTTGGTGTTCTTCGAGCCATCGGTATCGGCAAAGAAGATTAAAGAAATCCGGTACATCTGTTACACAAAGGTCAGTGTCGTTAAATATACTAGTAAATCACAAAATATTACTCAATGTTTCAGATGCCAAGAATATGGACACGCTGCGAAAAACTGCAATCGGCAGGCCAAGTGCGTCAAATGTGCCGGCACTCACCTCACCGCACAATGCAATCAAGGAAAAGTTACCCCTGCTGTCTGCTCAGGCTGTTCAGGATCTCACCCCGCTAACTTCAAAGACTGTCCAAAAAGACAGAGCTATCTGAAAATGCTGGAATCGAGGAAGAATCGAGCATCAATTGTCAAAGCCAACCCTTGGAAACTCCCAGTGGCGCAGCCACAAAATATCCCGGTCGTTAACGATCATAACTTCCCAAAGCTACCGACCATTAAAACTCCTTCACCAAATATCCCAAATATCCCTAAAAAACCCCACCAACCAACCAATCCCAACATTCAACCAACAACAGACCTAACTTCCATGGCGTCTATGACGAAGATGTTGAAGATCCTCCAGGAGATTCGTGCCAAGGCCAGCGGTTGCACCGACAAACTAGAGCTGGCACTCATGCTTGTCGAATATCTCGATGTCTTTGATTAACGGGAGGCGCCTGAACATTCTAGCTTGGAATGCTCGTGGACTTAAGAATAAGATTGACGAACTAGAGTCGGCGATCGGTGAGTACTGTGTTGACATAGTTTTAATCTCCGAGACCTTCTTAAAACCTCATATCCGTATTAACCTACCTAACTTTTACTGCTATCGCGAAGACCGAGAACAGCATGGAGGGGGAGTTGCCATTTTTATAAAATCGTCAATTAAACATTGTCGCGTAATAACTCCGCCACTAAAAAATTTAGAACTAACCGCCATCGAACTAACAATTAACAACACCCGTCACATAGTAGCATCCGCTTACAATCCTCCCCAAAAACGATTATTGGCATCCGATCTTAACAAAATATTTAACATTGGTAGTTCGGTAGTGGTAGCTGGTGACTTTAATGCCAAACATCCGTTATGGAGTTGCGTAAACACTGACCAACAAGGCACAACTCTTTTTAAATACATTCAACTAACAGATACAATCTTACTTCATCCGGATACATACACACACTATCCCACAAATAACTCACAACCATCCACACTAGATCTTGTCCTCGTCAAGAACTGCCCAAAAATATCGACACCAAATGCCCTTCAAACCCTGTCGTCTGATCATCTCCCGATAATCTTCTCAATCGACGGGAAACCCGAGGAAATCATCAAGCATAGTTGGGATTACGGGAGAGCTAACTGGCGAGAGTTCAAGTCGTACATAAATGACCAAACCATTCTAACTTCTACCACACTCACAAACAAAACCGAAATCGACAGCTCCATAATACACCTAACGGAATCAATAACTCGATCCAAACACCTTCACATACCTAAGACACAATACATTGAACACAAATTAGAGATAACTGACTTTGTTGCAAATCTAATTAAAAGTAAAAATAAACTCCGTAAAATTTGGCAAACATCAAAAAATCCAGCATTGAAAACATTAATTAATAAGCTCACATATCAAATTAAAATTAGAATCAAAGAAATCAAAAATGAAGCTTGGTCTAAAAAATTAGAAAAATTGAGCTCAGTTGATGGCTCTCTATGGAAATTAGCTAAAGCGATTCGCAGGACAAAAAACTCGATTCCTCCATTAGATGATGCAGGAATCTCAGTGACGCGTGATTGCGACAAAGCAGAACTATTATCAAAATCCTTCCAAAAACATCACACACTCACACAACATTACAATCACATACCAACGCATAATAAAGTCAACCGGTCCATTAAAATCATCACAAAAACTCCCACTAACAGTACTAAAAATATAAAATTGGTGCATCCGTGTGAAATCCAAAATATAATACGTAATTTAAAAAATAAAAAGGCACCTGGGCGAGATTCAATAGATAACATCACAATCAAACAACTTCCATTTAAAGCTTTAGTCTCACTATCTAAAATATTCAACGCATGTTTACTCACCGGGTATTTCCCAGAATACTGGAAAACAGCCAACGTAATTCCCATACTTAAGCCCGATAAAAGCTCAAAAAACCCGGCCAATTATCGACCCATTAGCTTACTTTGCACGCTTTCAAAAATTCTGGAAAAAATAATCTACACACGTTTACTTAAAGTCGTAAATAAGAAATTAATAAATGAACAATTTGGATTTCGCACTGGACATTCCACGACCCAACAACTAACAAGACTAACTGAACACGTGACGAAGAACTTTAATATGAAGAGAAGTACCGGAATGGTATGTCTCGACATAGAAAAGGCCTTCGACACGGTTTGGCACGATGGACTCATTCATAAGCTCCTTATTAACAAAATACCAAACTACCTAATTCTCATCATCAAATCGTACTTAACTCGTAGAAAGCTAGTGGTTAGCGTAAATAATGAATTATCGTCTCCAAAAATAATCGCAGCTGGCGTTCCGCAGGGGAGCTTGCTTGGCCCACTCTTGTTCTCCATATATATAAATGACATACCTATTCCAAAAAACTGTCACATAGCCCTATATGCAGATGATACAGCTTGCTTCACAAGTAGCAAAAAACCAGACACTATTCTTAAAAATCTTGAATTTGCAATTAAAACAATGACTGAACACTTCACTAAGTGGAAAATTCAAATTAATCAAACCAAAACAGACGCCATATTCTTTAGTGTTAGAAAACATAAGCCAAGTTCAGATCTGAAAATCCCCTCTGGAGAAAGTCTGAAATGGCAGTCAGTAATAAAATATTTAGGAGTAACGTTTGATAAAAGAATGAGATGGGCACCTCACATTGAGGCAGCGAAATGCAAGGCGATGCGGGGTATATCCTCAATATATCCAATATTTAATCGCCATAGTTCTTTATCAACGCTAAATAAAATAAAATTATATCGCGCGCTCATATTACCATTATTAACCTATGCTTCACCTGTATGGAATAACGCCTCGAATACTAACCTTTCCAAGCTCCAAGTAATACAAAATAAATCCCTTAAAATAATTTATAATACACCCATATATACTAACCTGAAAAAACTGCATGCTATATATAATATTCCGTTTGTTACAGACATTACTAACAAACTAACCAGTAGATTCTATGAAAGAATCACTAATAACCATACTAACACACTTGTGAAGAGTCTCGGTGATTACAACAAAATGTCTATACCCTTCAGGTATAAACACAGATTACCTAAACACAATCTGCTTTAGGTCATCGACTTTAGATAGTCTTTAATTAATATTATGTATTAGATGTATTATGAACATTTATAAGGATTGTAAATAGGTTTTTGAGCTCTTTTTCCTATTATGCTTTAGATTAACATTAGAATAATATAATACTGTGATTACTAACCAAATTAAATTAAAATTGTAAAATAGAAAATGATCAGTAGATCAGTAGCTATTAAAATAGATATAAGATGTATTGTGAACATAATTTCGTAATAATAAAAAGCATTTAAAAATCAAAAAAAAATCAAATCAACTCATACAACCGTATATAGTCTAATGTGTGATGCCGTATAATTTTTTTCTCAGAGGACAGTGGATATCGTGACGACTTTTAAGAAATAATAACGATTTTTTTTCGCTCGTAAGCAGAGAAATTATATTTCCCTGGTTGTAAATGCGTATCGTCGTAATTCAAAACATTGTTGTAATTCAAAACATCAATGATGATCTAATTTTAGCTCAATCTCGCTCTTTGGCTTAATTTTGATATTTAATTTCAATTTTTTAATTTAATTTTTATTTCGATATTTTGTACGCTACTGTTTTAAATAGTTGGCCTGGGGGCCGTTCGTTGGTTAGGTGCGTACGCAGCAAAATACGATCATAATTTTGCTAATTCACATTCACTTGCGAGATGTCAAATATATGTACAATTAAAAGTTTCTTGATTTTTTTAATATTTGGAATCTCATATTTGATAAATGGAATAAGGTTAACATTGTACTTCAGCATAAAGAACGTTGTAAATAATGTTATTGGTTACCGGTCAAGACAGCTATATGGTTAAGAAAAATTATAAAATTACAAAAAAAGACATTTATAAAAATTTAAATAAATCTAATATATAATTTCGAAAGAGACTTTGTATTTAAGTATGTATGTATGTATGTATGTATATACGTAAGTATATTTGGTTGGAAACTTCTTAAACAAAACTATGTTTCTATGACGACAATTCAATTGGTTGAATATTATATTTTTTCGATTCAAATAAATTTAATAGAAAAACAAATATTGCAAATACTGAGCGAAGCCGGGTAAAACAACTAGTGATAAATAAACGACAAAAAAAATTTAAAAAACCACAAAATTTCTTTTTATAATATGATATTTATTGCGAAATTGTCAATGTGGGACATTTATAATGGCTCGTACTTTTCGGGTCAGAATTTTAATACGTTATTGGTCAGAATTTATATTACATTGGTAAGAATTTATATTACATTGGTCAGAATTAATATTAAACGGTCAGAATACTAATACTAGAATAAATATTAAATGTTTACATTGTACAATTACATTATATTACATTGGTCAGAATTTATATTGAATGGTCAGAATTTATATTGAATGGTCAGAATTTAAACTGGATTAGTCATAATTTGTAGTAAATGGTCAGAATTATGTTGACAGATGGTCAGATTAATTTTTGTCAGTTGGCACTAGTGCGTGCAACGTTGAAGATTGGTACAAGTGGTCAAGACGACAACAGCCAAACAAACGTCAAATGAGTATCATTCGGATGCGCGCACATCTCGATATTGACAGTTCACACGCGCTCACGCACTATCTACAACCCTCTTCAACAAAACATCTACCGAATTAATTGCAATATTGTCTATAAAGTTTTATTTTCTGCTGACTGACTACTTGTTATTTTTAAATTTTCTGACCATATATTTCGACATTCTGACCATTTATTAATTTTCCCAGTCTGACCATTTATTATTTTTGGTTCAGACCAATTATTACATTTTTCTGACCATTTAACATTTTTATTCTGACCATGTATCATTTTTATTCTGACCATATACCATTTTTATTCTAACCCTGAATGATATAATTATGACCGTTTAATTTGTTACCTATAAAATAAAACTATTCAAATAAATTTAATAAAATATTTACTATTAGATTAGATTAGTCATTCTTAAGCGGTTTATATTACAAATACCGAGCGAAGCAGGGTAAAACCACTAGTTCATAATATTTTCGAGGTGTCATTACTGTAGAGGTAGGATAGTCACAGTGCTATCCATTGTTCGGCAAACCTTTAACAATGCATTTACAACCTTTGAACAATACACGGCCCCCTCAGGCTCCGGTGACTAGTCATTAGCTCGTGATCAAGTATTTGTTTTCATTCCATTGTATACATATGTATGTTAAGTATTTAAATACCATTCCGGGGACTTTGCAGTGAAACTGAACTAACAAGCAATTCTATGCAACTATCTCAAGATAAACTTTCAGCTAACTTTGTCATACTGTTATTGGTAGTGTTAGTTTTACGTAAGCACATATGTACATACATATGTACATATATGTATGCATATGAATTCTCTTAAACGTTTGAAGTGTGACTTATTGGTCAACAGAGGAAATTTAAACAATAGCGATAAAATTGAATGAAAAAAGAATGGCGATAGATAGCCTTCATTTTTTTGTTGTTGTCAAATTACGTCTGTCGAGAGATCATCAAAGGTCGCATTGATTTTCCTGTAAAATAAATTTCCTCCTTCTGGGGAATCATACTTTTCCTTGACATTATAATCTGATAAATATACAAGTGAGTATTATTATATACAATACATTTTGAATTTTTCTCTTGAGTAAGACTGATAAAAAATTTCAAATGTTTTATATCGACAGCCAAATACAGTCACGTTTTTATCTGTAATTATGTACATTCAAAATAGTAATTACAATTAAAGATTTAAAAAAAATCTGCGAATGCAAAACATGTAGCGATAAATTTAAAATATTCTCGATATTTTCGAGATTCTAATAAACGATTTCTCGAGATACGAGAATCTCGAATTTACATAATAAAATATTCGCGAGAAATGACAATCCCGAAATTTCACAATAAAATATTCTCGAGAAACGAGAATCAAAATTTCTCGAGAATTCTCGATCACAACCTCTAGTCTAAGTCAAGATTTTTTTTTCATAAATTACATATAACAATATAACCGATTAAACAATAAAATTGACTTTTTTTCATATTTTTTTTCATATAACAATTTTTTTCCCTGACAGACCACTATCACAATCATGTGCACACATATAAACATGTTTTATTAATCAAATACTGACCCCGCTAAACAGATTCATCAGCTTATTCCTTCCACTTAATAAATATTGGATACGTTTTATTATAGAACTATCGTTGTGCCCGTTGATTTCAATGGGTGGTTTCGGAAAGGAATTGATACACGAATTATGTAAAATAAAGTTATATGTTATATATAAATATAATATAAGGTAATTCAAAATAAAAAGAAAAGTTGAGTGCGCGCATTACACGCTCGTCGATCCAACCCATTCATCCTTTCGAAATGATGAATTAACGTGTGTGTGTGTGTGTGTGTGTGTGTGTGTGTGTGTGTGTGTGTGTGTGTGTGTGTGTGTGTGTGTGTGTGTTTGTCTTTGTGGAAGTGTGTATGTGTATACGCTTCCGCTTAACGCATTTTAAATCCCCATACTGGTGGACGCGTCTGCCACATACCCACATATCCACATAAATCGCGTCCGTTTTTTTTTTTATATATTATGGTTTTAGAATGTGCTACATGTGAAATTATGATTCGAGTAAATGTGTACTACGTACATATTTTGATGAGAAAAAAACTTGGTTTATGCACATGGTTTATATTACAATATTATACTTATATTACAATATTATACTAAATTCACACTATTCCTTAATTTAGGGGGGCGAGTGCCCCCCTATGCCCCCCCCAAATTACGTCCCTGAAAAAAATGCATAATATTTTCAATTAATGTTAATCCAAAATCGGGATTTTGGGGAGGGTCCCCTATCCTATATTTCTATTTACATGGATGTGTTTAGATTAGGAATAGATTTTATATTCGGAAACTGTTTAAAATTGTGTATTTAAATCTTACTATATCATCGAAGTATAATCAAATGTTATTTTGAAAGTATGAAGTAAATTTAAATCGCTGGTTGATAATGAATCGTCCTATCAAAATTGTTTTAAGCAATTCTGTTTATATTATTCACGAAAATTTGTTTATTCCCATTTTTATTTCAGTAGTTAGTTGTTACATAGGTATTGGTGTATACATAATATTGACGTTGAAAATGGGCCCGGCAAAAGGGCCCACGCAAATGTTGAAACTTAAAATAGTTAACCGAACCTTGGGCTGTTAAAGCAGGTATTAGTTGTTTGTGTATATCGTAAGAAATTTGTTTTGTTGAAATACCCAAAGTTGCAATATCCTATAAATAGTTAAAAAGTTATTTAATTTTACTGAGGGCCATATTTTCTAACAGATAGTTGGGCCCACATGCCATCGGGCATGTTCGCTTGTATGGCCAGTCCGCCACTGTATATATATATATATATATATATATATATATATATATATTTATATATATATATATATATATATATATATATATATATATATATATATAAATATATATATATATATATATATATATATATATATATATATATATATATATATATATATATATATATATATATATATATATATATATATATATATATATATATGTATATTATAGGATGTGCAGAGTTGTGCAGGGATGCGCTGCAAAATGACTTCACAAATCCTCTATGTTTTTCCATTGTTGCGATTATTTAAATTTGACTGACCGAACTCAGGCCTAGGTATTTTTATATCATCCCTCCAAAATAACAAACAAACTTAGCAAAAAAATGCTTTTAAATTCAACTAGGTGTATTATTTCCATGTAGAATATGAATATGGCACTCCTTTTGCCCCACTGCACAAATTGCAATCGCATTGCTTCAGGCTGCATGCAGGACAATTTTTTTCAACTACCGTTGCAATAACAATATGAAACACGGCGGCTTTAATTTTACTGTGGATGGACTTTCGTCTTGCGATAACTTGGTCGGATGATGCAAGGTCACCGAAGTCTCTGACCATGACAGTTTTCTCGAATGAATGGACAATAGTAGTGCTAAGATTCAATGACACAAATGCATTGTCATTTAATATCGAGTGCGAGGATGTCCGCTAAGGTGCAAAGCATAACCGTCAACAATTGATAATGTTCTAATTCTTTAATGGAACAATTTATATTTATGTAAAATATGTAGATGTTGACATTAAATTACATATTTTGTCTAGATAATAATTATTGTGGAAGAGCATGATCGTCCGAAAGCTAGCATTGGTTGCACTGGATGTATGTATAGGTACATATATGTATATGTTTGTACTTGATATCATAACAGGAAAACGGTTAAGGAGCAAAATGGAGGGGAAAAATAATAAGTGGACTGTCCCAGAGAAGTTTGAATAAGGAGGGCAAGTATACATACTTATACCGATAAAATAAGCGTCGAGGTTTAGTCTTACACAGTCATAACAGATAAGGTGCTCTGTAATTTTGGAGTTAATTAAGATGAAGATTATCTTTGAATAGGTAAGTTAAGTGTACCGAAGCATTTGGAAACGAATTTGTTAATTTTAAACAACAGGTGCTTACGACTGTGCAAATATTTGGTAAAGAGTGGAAATTTTTCAGCATCGATGATAATATCGAGTGGCGGTAAATTTAAATTGAGAAAAGATTCAACGACGTAAACAGTAAAACTCTTAACAAAATAAAATTACATTTCTAACATTTTTTAGCTTTTTATATAGAAACATATCATCATTGACCGCCACTTGCCATCCACTGCTGGATAAAGGCCTCTCCACCGTGCTTCCATTGTTTTGGTCTCATCCAACTCATCCCAAACATTTTTATTTATTTCATCCACCCATTTCCCCTGCGGCTTTTCTTTTACATTCTCTCGGGTATCATTCACGCACTTCTTTCGTCAATATATCGTCCGTTCTTCTAGCGACTTAGCCGACCAATGCCATTTCAATTTTTTTACTCTCACCATTACTTCAACCTAATTTGTTATACTTCTAGCCAGTGGCGGACTGGGACTGAAATGAGTGCATGCCAGGAGTCAAAGGGGGCCCACCTAGGGTTAAAAAAAATTATCCCCCCCCCTTATAACAAAATTTTCTTCTTTCCATCACGCTAAAAATCAAGGGTAAAAAAAAATTTTTCATTTTTTTCAATAATTGGAATAAACAAATTTAAGTACAAGAAAAATGGCAAAAGCAAAATAGATCCATAAATTACATTGTATATTTCTCATTAACCCTTGTCCTAGGTAAATAGAATGCATCGTAAAAGAATGCGGCATAAAAGGGGCTTTTACTTTCGGTAGAAAACAATCGGGGACCTCATTTCAGCTTTTTCTTGGGGGGCGCAGGCAAAGATTGGTCAAATTGAATTTTTTTTCAAAAAATCTTTTTTATATCGGAATAAAAATGGAAAATATTCTTTGCATACGCCTTATTGAGTTATAAAATATGAAAAAAATAAGCTTATTTTTGATAAAATAATTATAAAAAAATATTATGTAAAGAGTGAAAAAAGCGCCGCAGGCGAAAATTTTTTTCTAAATATCTTCACATGGTCAACAAAAATCGACCATCAAAATGAGTCACTAAAAAACTATCAATTAACTTAATTTCTACCGACTGTCTTTTCACTTTATCTATGTATATACATACATACATATGTACGTAATAACAATAGATAAAGTTTTGTGATCATGCGAAAATCGGGATTTTGGGGAGGGGGCCCCTATCCTATATTTCCATATACATGGATGTGTCTAGATTACGAATATATTTTATATTCGGAAACTGTTTAAAATTGTGTATTTAAATCTTACTATATCGTCGAAGTATAATCAAATGTTATTTTGAAAGTATGAAGTAAATTTAAATCGCTGGTTGATGATGAATCGTCCTATCAAAATTGTTTTAAGCAATTCAGTTTATATTATTCACGGAAATTTGTTTATTCCCATTTTTATTTCAGTAGGTAGTTGCTACATAGGTATTGGTATATGCATAATCTTGAGGTTGGAAATAGGCCCGGCAAAAGGGCCCACGCAAATGTTGAAACTTACATTTCGAGCCTAATAAAAAAAGTTAACCGATCCTTGGGCTGTTAAAGCAGGTATTAGTTGTTTATGTATATCGTAAGAAATTTGTTTTGTTGAAATACCCAAACTTTAGGTCCCAAAGTGCAATATCCTATAAATTTTTACACACGTGAAATAGTTAAAAAGTTATTTAATTTTACTGAGGGCCCATATTTTCTAACAGATAGTGGGGCCCACATGCCATCGGGCATGTTCGCTTGTATGGCCAGTCCGCCACTGCTTCTAGCCCATGTATTCAGTTTTCTGTCTCTCCTCGATATGCCAAGCATACAGCGTTTCAAACTTCTTTGAGTGTATAATATGTTATAAGATATTTAAAAAAAACTATAAAAATAAAATAAATAAAAAAATATTAAATAGTTACCATTTTATAAGAAATTTTGTAAATCAAACTAAGTTTAACCCACTGATTCGAATATGATAATGATTTTTGCTGATTTCCTCTCGTTTGATTTACCGCTCGAATTAGTACGTTTATATTTTTAAATAAAGTAAAAATATATTGGGATTGTAAAACAATCCTTGTAGACGTAGTGGATTATAAAACTGGCCCAATGGATGTGTCGAGATAAAAATATCTATTTTGACTCAAGTCAATTATAATATTTAAAAATATTCGATGGATAATTAAGTAATTTGAAGCAATAAAAACATCACAATAAATAGGAAAAAAATCTGAGTACTGATTCAATTACTCACTTTGGGCACAGTAATACTAGATTTTGAGTTAAAGACTGCAAAAGCCAGAAATCTATAAAAATTACGCATTTTTATATATGTACCTACTTTTAGCTTCACTTACAACCTCACGAACAAGACGAAACCAACAAAAATATTATTATATTCGAATTCAGTGGGTCAAACTTAGTAATGATTGGATAATCTCCGCTCCGGTAATCTTTGTTGTTGCTCAGTATTATTGGTAACTAGTGTTGTGCCCGTTGGTATTTCAACTGGTGGTTTAGGAAAGATAATTGATACATACGTTCAATAAAAGTTCTATAATAACAAACAACAATAGTTGTCATCGAAATCGCAATTATAATAAAATCAATATAATGGTTCATGATAATTCTAAAATTTTATTTTGAAATCTCCATACTTGTCGATGTACTCGCGCATACATACGGATCCCATCCGTTCATACATATACATACATATGTACATATATATTACTACATAGTTTGTGTTATTAAAATGTCAATTCCATTTATTTTTCAGAACAATTAATAAATCGTCTTAAATTTTGTCTTGGAGTCGTGGCTTTTTGACCGAAGTTTTTCTATTTTTTTTCTTAATAATTAATTATATGTGATTATAACTAGCTTTTGATTGAATTACTAACGAAGTGCAGAGCTCATGTTTGCGAAGAGAATGACTCATCAATATCTAATGTATGCAGATATGATACGTAATGTTTTTCTATCTTTTTGTCTTTCATGTTTAGGCCTTTAGTTTATCTTTATAAATAAATAAAAAAATACAAAACATTGAAAGAATAAAATAATCATTGTTGAATTTTTACATTGCTAATCAATCATTCACGAATAAAGTCATAGTCGATTAATTCAGTTTTTAAAATGAATTTGGTTACTTTTGTGCGATGGTCATACGAACGCAGTGAAACATTATTATGATTAGCAAAATCGTACATAGTACAGTACATATTTTCATCACCACACGATAACTCAAGGTCAAAAAGTTTGTTTTGCGAATATGATTTGTGAATTGTGTGATGAATGTATGCATATATATATATATATATATATATATATATATATATATATATATATATATATATATATATATATATATATATATATATATTCATCCCCCGTGAGCAATCGTACGTACATATATGGCAAAGTTGGAATCGAATGCATGCATACATGTAAATAAATGGAGGAGAGACGCGGCTCGGCAAGCCGAGGAGTGGTGCGGTGCGGTGCCGTATCGAATATGTACGTACGTAAATCTGAAATGTAACGCATGCGCATTGGCAGCGGGGAGAGCGACGCGCAGCAAAGCGCTCGGCGCCGAGACGCAGACTGGCGGCCGTCGAGCTTTGCGGGGCGGGGGTGGGAGAGGGGGCGGCGGGGCGCGGCGGGGGGGGCAGCGGCAGTGCGGCAACGGCGGGCGGCGGGGAGAGGGGCGCGGGGGCCGGGGCGGGCGGGGGAGCGGAGGGGCGCGTGGAGGGGGTTCGGTCGCCGTCACCGTCAGTCGGGCAGTTCGTGTGCGGCCGCGCTTCGGCCGCTCGTGCCGCCCGCGCGGCCGCCGCTAAACGAGTCCGATGCTACACTACACGCCCTACAGGTACACGCCTCGCAACTCGCAACTCGTGCTGCAACTCGCACTCGCCCTTGCCCTCGCACTCGCACCACCGCTCGCTCTCGCTCTCGCACTCGGAACTTCAAAACTTCGAACGCTTCTTTGCCTCGGCGTTCGGCCGATTCGTACGCGAGTCGACCCTTCGCGGACGCGCCACGACCCTCGGCTCGCGAACGCCAACTCTTCAGTTGTTCAGTGGTCACCTGTTGTGTGGGACAGGCGAGTGAGCGAGTGCGCCAAGTGACCGATTTGAATTTCGCGCGCGCCAACTCTTCCGACTTCCCCCACCCCTCTCCCCTCCTACCTTCCTCCTCTGCCGTGAACTCGCCGTCGACTTGGAAACGTAAAATCACCGCAAAATTTCTCACAAGTAGAGTATCCTTCCTACAATGTTTATTTCACTGTTGACAGTAGTGATTTGTTTTTGTTTGTTTACCGTTGCGCGTGTTTGTGTGTGTTTGGAAAGTGACTCGGATTGCAGTGCCAAATTGTGACCTTTCTGGAATGCTCATCAGTGGTTCGAATTTCGCGGGCGATCCAGTGTTTACGTAACGATTGATGTATCGACGTGCGCATGCGCCGCATCTGTCATACGTTTTCAAAACGAAATCTTCGCGCTAATTTCGATTTGTGTTTTTTAGTTTTACTAGTGGTTCCACCCGGCTTTGCTCGGTGCTTGTAATGTAAACCGCTTTAATGTGGCTTATCTAACAGTGAACGTTCGTTTGTTTGATTTAATTCATTAAGAATATTTAACTCTACCAATAATAGCCAATCAGAAACGAATCACACACACACACACATACGACGATTTTTTTATATATATATATTAAAGTTACGTTTTATTTTTATTTAAACGTGAAATGTTTTTTTTTTTTGAATTTCGCGCGTTGACGCTTTGACAGTTGGCCTGCGCGCGCGCGCGTGTGCGACCATTAGACCGAAATCGATTTTGCAAATTTTCGCATTGAAAGTGCACACGTGTGGAGCTGCGATTAAGTTTATCGACATCGTCGACACTTTATGCAATTGTTTATGCGTTTTTAATGCGTGCGATAACGATGCACGGTTGCATTTTAGTCGAGACGCAAACCGGTTCGCATTATTTACGTTAATTTCGATTAACGGTCGCCCGGAGGCATCTGTCGATGCGTTTCGTAAACTCTAAACGCTGCAACCCATACACGCTACGAAGATAAAACTTTTTAATCGCGCACTAAAATTTAATCACAATACGAATTGTACGAGCCGAATATACATACACACAGCGATTATTTGTTTACTTTTTATCATTTTTTTTTATTAGTATTTTTTTTTTCGTATTACTATTTATTGTCGTAGATGTATATTTTAAAATACATTCGTTACAAATAAAATGCCCACGTTTAGTTTTCGTGTCCGTATCGATCCATTCCGTGCTAACGTTTTCGAAATACCAGTAGAAGTCGATTATGGCAACAGCCAAACGAGTGTAAGGATATATTCGTATATATCCCAAAATTAATATATATTTAATATATACAACCGCAAACGATTTCTACTGTGTTTTTCTTGAAAAGTGAAGATATTGTGAAAAAACGCTCAGTTCAGTATTCGTGTGCAATTCTTCTCAACGGTGATGTCAATTTGTGCAACGTTTACCCCAGTGCTTCGGTGAATCGGATTAAATATATAGTTGGTGCGTTCAGTGGTGTCATCCTAATTTCGGAACTACGGTTTTATATATATTATATATATACATGAAAATAAAGTCTAACAATTCAATCGAGTAAAACCGAAATAATAAAAATAAGTCCGTTTTGAATCGAACTATATGCCAAACTGAGAGATGCAGAAAGTTTGCTAGTTTGAAAAAAATGTCGAGTGCAGCTGTGCAGTTCACATTGAATGACCAACAGTTAATTTTTCTAGTGCATAACGGAAAAAAGGTCCTTCCTTATACCTGCTATGTATTTCACTACGAATTAAACAATATTTTCAAAGTTCAACTGTACAATTTTTAACAAAAACGACATGAATTTTTGATTTCAAACAACGGGTTTTCGGAAACTTTTGATTCTGAACAACAGGTTTCCGGAAATCAATAGAATGACACCACTGTGCGTTTGGTCAGTTGTTGGAAGGATTGCACACGAGAACGTTATCACACGATTGCACACGAAAACGAGAGGTTATCATCATCGGTGACACGAAAGCTTTTCGCCGGGCACGTAATCGTTGACAGTGTGTGAAGAGTGTGCTGATGGTGTTTCAGGGACTGGACGAGTGGCGGTCAGCAGCAGCAGCAGCAGCAGGTGGCTTTAGTGACCACCACGCTGTGGGGTTCCTCAGGCTCTGGCTCCGGCCCTCAGCCTCACCCTGACCATCATCTACCACCCGGAGGATATCGACTCTCCGCGCCCGGGTAAGTCTCTCTCTCTAAAACTCTTTTGGGATACCGGAAACAGTGAAAAGTGTCGAAAGTTTCATCATCCATATATCATCATCGTACTCCGATCTTAAACGTATCACGAATGATCGCTATGTCCTATGGACCAGTTGTCGTTGGGCCATCAGTCGTGTAAAAACACCCATAAGGGTGAAATCACACAGGGAAGCATGGCTCCCCCGCATATCGAAGTAATTTTTTCCATATATATGTACAAGACATAATGCTAAAAAAAATTTACGATGTTTGTAAAAAGTTAAGAAATTGTTTTGAAATTCGTATATTTATTTATTTATTTAATAGTTTTGGCATTACAGGAAGAACCTAATGCGCCACAATGGCCTACATTTGAAAAATATATTAAAAAAAAATATACATATATAGATCAGAAAATTCGACAATTCGTTACCTTACTTTGAAAGGGTTCTAACTAACAGTGAAAACAGGTGAAGTTAGAACCTTTTCAAAGTAAGGTAACAAATTGTGATGCATTTTTGGTTTGCATATTTTTTCTGTTCACTGAATGAACTGGGTTCCATCAGTGTTCAAAGTAAGAGAGCAAAATAGCCTGTAAAAACGTGTTTTTTTTTTTAAGAAAATAACTGCTCCCTAACTTAAGTTTAGTTTTGAGTCATAACTTGTGATTTTCAGTATTTTTCGAGATACTTATAAATTTCAATTTTCATTTGAGATTTTTTTACCAAATTCTGTAAAACAGGGGATGAGTGTAGTTTAAGAATGTTTTTAAATCGGTATAGCGTTTTTTTTTAGATCTGTTCGTGTCATTCCCAAGTATTTTTATTTATTTATACTTGGGAAAGGCGCCTGATAAGTGAATAATTTGATTTCATGTCTGCGGTTTCATAAATACGGTTGGAACTCGTTTATTCGGATTATATGGGGATTAAAAATCTGTAAGTTTTCGGTATACGTTCAGATGATCCAAATGAAAATAAACTTGCCTCTTTTTTTGTGTTTTTTTTTTCATCATAAGCTTGCTTTGCTTTGTACAATTCGGATCTACTATACCTACTATCAAATTTACATACGTATATATGTATGTACTTGACGTTTCTATAAACTTCCGCAAAATGCATACTTTTAATTTTTATCGAAATTTTGGCTCTCTATATGTTTTTTATTAAAAAAAATGCGTATTGTGCGTTATTTGCTTTGTATCTTATCTCGGATTGCTGAAATTGCGCACCGCATGAGAGATCGAGCAAAGGAATTTCATGGTTAAAATCGACATTTTTTAAAGAACTTCTCTCGATTATCTGCAATATATTATATCAGCGGCTCCCAACCCGTGGTACGCGGTTCAAAGTTGGTGGTACGCGAAAAAAAAATAAGTAATGGCGGACATGCAAGAATGAATGATTTACAATCATAAATAGAAATATTTTTATATAATTAATAAACATTATCTTAATTAATCATAGTCGACGTCAATATCGAAATATCGAACATCGACGTCGATGGTCGAAAATCCGGCAATCGATACCGTTTTATAAAAGATAATTATAGAAATACATAGATTGAATGCAGCTCCAGACTTAAGGGTATATCTGGCATCATTTTAACCGAATTTAAAAAAAATATATTCCTAGAAACAAGCACAAGAATCTCACTAAATTTATTTTGTAAGGAGATTTAATTAAGAAAAGAAAATAAATTATTAAAAAATTATCAGTAATATAATTAAATTTCTTAACAAAACAGATCCATTGCGTCTACCCTGTCTTCACATTCCTTACCATGCAAATACTATATAATTACACTTGCAATAGCAAATTTCATGAAATACAATCATTTTCATACGGTGGTACAATTTATCGTAATGTACTACCAAGTGGTACGCGAATCAAAATAGGTTGGGAACCGTTGTATTATATAATAAGAAGTGCTAATCAATCGAAATGACCTGTCCGCATTGACCTGCATCTGATTATCGGCCCGACGCGCAATGATTTTCATCTGTTGTTGAAAACAGCGAACCAGTTTTCGCTAAGTGTACATATCGCAACTAGTCCTGTAGACGAGAGGCAAAAAGAAAATACAGGTTTAGCTGTACGTACATACTTTCACTGGGTATCCTCGCTGTGGGACGCCAATTTGTCACGGTTATCATCGTACAAGGTGTCAAATGAGTGCCCCTTGTCCTAGTCGTAAGTGGTCATCATCACGCCTCTTACCTCGTCTCCCCTTTACCACTTCGAGGATTTGATCCCGTGGTCGGCTACCGTGGCTGATGGTATCTCTCTGGTCTTTGGGTCTGGTCTTTTAGCGTCACGCTGCTTGATTACGCCGAGTTATAGCAGGTCGTGGTAACAGACCGTGAATTTTGAAGGGTCTCCTGCACATTTCACCCACCTTCAATGAAGCCCTATGAAGTGACGATGATTCACCCCTGTCGAATTGTTATTTAATGAAGGGTCCTCGCTATTGTCGGCCCTTCGAACGCCTTCTGTTATTGTCGACGATTCCTCACCATCTAAATTTTAATTATCATTTTTGTGCAGTGCACTATAGCTTCTACATAATTTAATTGGCGACTGATCATATTTCGGAATTCACGTGACACACTTGCACAAATTATTGGACGTAATTGTTGTTTAATACAAAATATGTATCTGTTGATATGATAAGGTAATACATTCCAATATTAGATTTATAGTTGAATGGTTACTGTTGACGATTAATGATTCGTTACAATAAAAATATGTGTTGGATTTTATAGATAATGTGATAATCCGTGCTTGTGTTTTTCTTAGAATTAATGGGTTGCGTGTGAAATTGAATACATAATTTGAACGTGTTATGCATATACATATATGTAGCTACGACTGGACTATTTAATTTTGGCACAAATGAAAATATAATTGTAATTTGTTAGGTAGTATCTAATCATCATCGCCATCATTTACAATCATCCACCATCCACTGCTGGATGAAGACATCCTTCCTAAAACGCTTCCAATCGTCTCTGTTTTCCGCAACTCAACCATTTCACCCAATTTTTACTTTATGTTTTTTTACTGTCGTCCAATCATATTTATGTCATATAATCATATATTATATGTCGTTCAATCCTTGCTGCCTTTCTGTTACCCTTTTACATTCTCTCGGGTACCATTCCAGCACTTCTTTTGTCTACCTTTCATTCATTTTTCTAGCTACGTGACATTGCCATTTTAATGTCTTCATTTTCTCTACTATATCCACTACCCTCGTCATACTTACTACCCATATTCCCACGTATTCCGTTTCCTATCTCGCCTCGTAATGCTGAGCATTTAGCGTTCCATACTTCATTGACTGCATTGGACTTTGTCTGACTATCTAATAAATTGAGCACAATATTACATACGCGTTATATAAGATAAGCCATGTCCGTAATAAACAAAATATAGATCAAATTACTTTTCTATGTTAATATGTTCCTGATATACCATATTCTGAAATATACTCAGGAATATTGATTTATTTTCAGCGTTAAATAGTTCATGTATAAAAAGTACACATTTGTTCTCGCATGCATATCTACATACATAGTTTAGGTTGTGACTCTTAATTCATACTACAATTGCAATTGCAATTGCAAAGCGCGATAATGTTTACGACAGCAATTACTATTATTACATGGGAGTATACATATTTTTATGAAGTCATGATGCTTAAACGTGTATCATTTTCAAATGTAAACACAAACCATCGTGAAACATAGACGCGTGTAAACAAGAGCGATAATTCGTCGGTTTGTCTGTGGGTCGAGAAGGGCGACAAAAACTCGATCATGGGAAGTCATATATGTACATGTAATATACAGTGTGGTGTTCTAGTTCGTTTTTTGGGGGTTGTCAGAGCTCTAGTCGACTGCTTTGTTTGACTATGCTCAAACCGGAGGGGTTGATTTGTTCGTATCTTCCGGCCGGCATATGTCCACATTGCCCTGAACTTGCACATGTTCCACAAACGCACATGCATCGACCTACCGCACAACTGCTACGAAATGTATCGAACCCACTTATTTTGACTTCGTAATATGTTGACTCATCCGACGATGTGCGTTTTGGGCAGTTCGGTTCACTCACAATCGACAAATGTCCCATTTTTAAGAGTTAAATTAAATGCGGTAAATTATCCCGTACGTTAATGGGGAGAATCCTTATATTTTGTGTACATCTACGATATGGTATTGAATGGGTGAAGCGAAATTGTCTACTTATATATTTGTATATTTACTTAAAATTTGGGTTAGATAATTTTTGTCGGGCATAATTTACCTAATTATATTTATTTGATGCGCAATTTATCTTATTCTAATGCGCAAATGATTCGTTTTCAGGAGCTTTTTTTTAAATGCACCACTAAATGTCTGTCCATACCTATCCAGCACAAACCGGTAGCAGCAGGTATCCTGCAATTACGGACAGTATTATTTGGTACATTCTATATGGACGCTGATGAACAGATCTTAAATCGTACCCATTTATTTATACTAGCCTCGTCTATACTTCATTATCAATTGTGAATTATAACTTAAAGGGCAGATGGAAACACTGCTCACATACATGCAATCATGGACCTTGCGACATTGTACATACTAGATGCAGCATTTGACATGCAGCAAATCGACCTAATGACCATCCGATATCCGATAATTTCTTTATGTACTACTTAAGGTTCCTCATTAAAAAACTAAGGTTCATTATTTGATAATATTATTCGCAACCTTCTACTTGCGTATTTTCGCTACAGTGAATTATACAACTGATTGTAAATATGTATACATATATGAGCCGGTTCAGTGGCTCAAACCTTATATTTCGTATCGAGATCATTAGACTTTCGTGTTTGTGCATATTCAAAGTAGAGGTAATGGATTCAACCAATTTCGATTGGTAATATATCTATCTAACCATGTGGATTTGATCTTTCATTTCATGCTAAACATTTGTTCATATGTATATCAAATCGTACAATTTTGAATATCAAAAATTGACTTACATAAATCAATAATTACATACAAAATAAAGTGAAATATATACTTATGTGTAGACAAATATATCTTTCTGATCATTTTAACCCTTAAAAAATGAAATTTTTTGCCATTGTGAATTATTTGGTCAAAATTTCAAAGTCTCCTAGTGGTTGAAATTCAGACGAATTTCAAAAATTGTTTTGCAATATTATAATATCTAATAATACAATTTCAAGTCATATTAAGGGGCACATACATACATATGTTTGTTCTCCTTTACCAATTAGTGATCGATTTCAAGTAAAGCAGAGATTCTGTTAAATAAAGCGAAATAATACCAAAGGTGTGTAACATGTAACTTGTAGGTTGTTGGAAAGTTTACTGACCGTGAAAGCTTCTTATGCTAATTCTTCTCAGCCATGGAGGTACCTGTTCATATCGTATGCTATGAAAACCATATAAATTACAACTTGCGAGCTAATAAAGTGTATCAATCAAAAAATTCATGAAGGTCATGTATGTATGTATATTGTCGGTCTTTGAATTTTTTGAATTAAAAATGATATCCTTTATAAGGATGTGCGGAAATCACATTATAACCCACACGTTTTCCTTATTAGCAAATTTTACGATCGAAAATCTAAAAATTACTATTATACAATTGTATTAATTCATTCAATCCAGTTCTATTTCGGTACAATGAAATCATTGTTCAAACAATTTCTGTCTTAAGTCCAAAAATTTTAACTTGAAATTTGAATTTGAATATTTCGGCTACGTTTACAATTGTCCTTTTGTTTGTAATCACTATAGTCTCAACAACCCCTTTACTTTTATTAGGTAGATTATGCTATCGACATTATTGTCGAGCTTTCGTTGTTTGTTTTCAATGAGTGGTCGTCTATTTTGACGTTCCATTGAAAGTCGAACGCGTGTTGATTTTAACACATTGCGGGCCGAATCGTCGTGACCGTTTTCAATTTCACGCCAAGTCGAGCCGTACACATGTAGGACACACTTTATTAAATACACTGTATTTAATTTGAGGATGTAAATAATTCGACGCGACCGCAAAGAGCAGGTGTTTCTGCTCGAGAGCTTCACGCACGAGCCGCAGCTTTTGACCCTTAAGCTCCCCGCACTCGAGCTTTGCGATTCCACAAACGACAAAGAAATATCCCCCAATGCTTTTACATATATATGTATGTACATATGTATATTTGAAATATTTGGACGTTTGCCTATCGCTCTTTTTTTAGTTTTTCAGATAGTTTGCTTTGTTTTTATGAAGCGCTGTAGGAAATTTCATAAGAGGTACTTTTATTCGTGCTTTTATTTAGGTACATACATAATTATACTGTGGTAAACCAATTGCAAAGGGAGGAGAGGGGGAATCGTCATCAGAAAATTTAATTTTGAATGCGAATTTTAAATGAATACGACAAATTTCCGAAATTTTAAATGAAATAATAAATGCAAAGACATTATTCGCCATTACTCGCCTTTGAATAAAAAAATTCAAAATATAGACCGTTTAGAATTCTATCGATTATTTAATATTTTTAATTTGAATTTATACTCATTTCGGTTATCATGTTCTTCTTGCGTCGTATTAAAAACGAATAAATACTCATTATTGTTTATTTATAGTATATTTATCTTTTTTCTATAACACCATAACGTATGAACATACAAATAACTGATGAAAATTGAAATTGTTTTGTATATTAAACATGATTTTTGAGGGAAAAAAGGGGCGCCAAATTCAAGCTTTTGCCCCAGGCGCAAATCAATCTACTATTTACTAATTGATCCTCTGAATATGTATTATATATTACATATTGGTTGGTGAGATTTAAATCATAAATATCAAATCTTACAATAGTTTTTTTTACCAGAATTTATATAAAAAGTTGATGAATTGGTATGTGAATTTTTGGTACGTGCAGTCAACCCTCCTATAGCGCGCTGGGTTAATTTCTCAAGAAAACGGAGAGAATACAAGAAGGCAAAAGGAAAATATGAAATTGTATAAAAACGTCATCCGCTCACATTTTCATTTTTTTTGTTTATTTATTTTGTTTCCTTACATTTCTTGCGTGTTTTTGCCGAGCCAATCCAGGTCGTTATAAGAAAGTTGACTGCAAAAAAAGTGGATTAATTAAATATGTCAAAGTATCGATTGTATGTTTATTCAAATTATTACGCTATTATTATTAATTGATTAATTAAATATGTGTTGATTTAGCACGTTGCTCTTTTTTTTGCACGGTTATGCTCGAATGATATTTATGTAGCGTCCCATTTGTCACATTTTAAGAATCATTAGGTGACGCTTTTTGAGGTAGGGGCAAACAGCGTCTATTCTATTATATTATATACGTATATATGTATGTATACAGACAATAATAATACAACCCGATTTTGCCGGTAAATAATGCACATGCGGAACAACAACCCTAATTCACGAGTCTCGACGCGCTATTGGTCCTTTGGCGTTGACATGTGTTGATTTCAGCAACACGCACGCTCCTGCGCCCTCGCAATCAAAGGGTTAACTCGTATAATATACCTATATGTTGGGTAATATATCCATGCTGCGGTCGCTTTTTCCAATTTTAATTTATTAATCTTCCGAGTATTTAATTGAAGCGTCATTGGTGCGTCAATTTAAGTGTCTCGGTTTAGTCCATTAGCGCTGCGGGAGTATGTATGGGGGTTGATGGTGGTTCAATTAGTTTAGGGGGTGGCACTCGATCGCCCTCCCACGCTTCTTCGAGCCTGGGGTGAAGCTGTCGGCTCGTATAGGATTTTTCGTTGAATCGTTTTACCCCGATTTGACCCACTTTTGCGACCTTTTACTTCTGCGAAAACTTTCTTCTTTTTTTGCTAAGTTTTTGCGTATCAATTGCCTTAATTCATAGACGATGGTGGCATTTATAAGTATGTGCATCTAAAATGGGTTAAACCACACTCACAGAATTTATTTTCTTGAGTAAAAATACCTCGTCTGGCACAAAGAATAATATAAAACCTTGGATAAAAACGTAGTCAGTGATCGATACTTAGTACCTAAAAAAAAATAGCCGAATTTTATCTCGATCTTAAAAACTTCATCTATTGATCATCGTATTTAGTATGTAGATAAAACAAAAATTAGGTGAATTTCCCCTTAGTCAGTAATTTTATTGAAGTTTATCTTCCACTGGACAAAGATAGATATTTATTTGTTTATCCGTTATACAAATCTATAGTTTTTAATTTTAGTCATCAAATTTGTTATCATGGTACTTTAACTTATCGTAGACGGTTTTTGGGAGGGTTAAAAATTTGTTAAACTGTTTTTGTTTTAATTTTAATAACGATTTGTATATTTAATTCGTACTGACTAACAGAAGATCAGTGTCGTTACTAGGTTACGGTTAATCAAGCTTCGACCACAGGCGCCTATTCATTAGGGGCGCTTCGAACTATCGTTCGACAAACATATCCGCATATTTTATGAAATTACAATGCATCTTTTTTTTTTCTTCTCAAATGTAAACTTTTCCCGTATCGAATAACCGACCGCTCAAAAACGTAACGACTCTATCGTTCAATAACTTAACACACAAAGAGCGCACATCTAGATTATAAAGATCGAGCTCTCGACGATATGATCAACCATAAATAATGAGTTCAAAACGTTGCGACGCAAGTTTATACGTTCTGTGGCACACAGTGTAGCGTACACAATGAAAAGCCTCGTATTGATTCATACAAATTCATCCAGGGGTTAGGCGCTTTCATTATTTAACAGAGGGGTGTTTAGGGGCTGTCAATGACTTGGTAATATGGGGTTTGTTACCTTTGTGCGTGCGGAAGCAGTTCGCAACATTTTTTTTCTGTCCCGTTAAATGTTACTAACGACTTCCTATCCGTTACTCATTGAGTTTAAAATCATTGAGCAAACTATAAGTGCTCTTCGATACTTGCAAATTCTTCACGCAATCTGTATTATATAATTTAACCGTATTAAAATTAATTTTATTAAAAAATTAATGCATTATTTACAGTTTGAAAAACCGTGTTTGTGCTGTATAGACTTTGCTTACACACGAACATAATCGATACAATACGGAAGAAGAAATATTGTTGGGATCTGACCCCAACGCTTGTACAACGCGCCATTGTTGTCGTGTTTGTCGCTTGCTTTCAATCCGATCGTTTTAACGGTTGGTTCATATTTGTCACAGATAATAACCTAATTTGACTGTTTCTTCACGAAGTCAAGCTTAGACTAACAAATTTCGTAAAACTTCAATTCAAATTCATTACAATGCTCATAATACTTATTGTTAAACACAAATTGCTTTCGTATTGATTCATACATAATACTTATTGTTAAACACAAAGTTTCATATCTGAATAGAAGAAAAAGTAATACTATTTTAATATCAACATATTGGGTTGAACGTTTTTGTCTCCAATTAACGTAAAGATATATCTAGATGAACCTCGAGCAATTTGTCAATCGTTGCAATTTCTCAACGACAAATAAGATTTTTGTTTACAACACAACACAGTCTATACCATGGTTGTAGCCAGGGGCGCCAGCCCCTCTTAATTAAAAAAATAGTACATATTTTGGAAAATGAAATGACCGTCGAGAAGGAAGTAAAGTGGTAGCAACCAACATGGTCGAATCGGTCCCAACGCTCTGGATAGCAACCCAAACTTCACCATGTCGTAAAGCCCCTACAGGATGATTAATTAATTTGATAATTTTGTCAAAAATATACATAAAAATATCGGAAAGTCGTTATTCTAATTCAACTAGTTATTCTAGTCGTATGAATTCACTGAATAATTTTGGTCTATACATTTTAATATGTATGTATGTGTCGACAAAGTTTGGCTTTTTTGTCAATATGATTCCAAAATTGCGTTTGACAAAATATTTTTTTGAAGACAGAAGATTCTCTGAAACCCTCTTAGTTAAGATATTTGTCTCCCTCTATGATAAATTTCTTTGCTAGACACCTAACGAAAGATTTATCCACCGACAAATGTCTCCGTGAATGCCCACTTTTATTAGATTCATATATATTATATGATACAGTCCAAGTGTTCACTCTGGTTCGTCCATTAAAACGCCAAGTATTTGAAATGAGAAATCGCATTCCAACATTCAATGCTAATATTCAAAATATCGCAAGCCACGATAAGCATGCATATATGGAGAATGAAACAAACGATTGAGAATTTTTAAACTTATGCTCTATGAGTCTAAAGCCCGGACCCTGAGGGGGCTGTATATTGTTCAAATGTTGTAAATGAATTGTTTAAGGTTTTCCGAACCTTTTTTACAAAGGATTTACAACAATTGAACAATAAACGGCACGCTTCCGGTCCTACCTCTACTTATGACTAATAGTTGGTGCATGAACAGACTAGCTCGTTTGTCAATTTGTCCTTTTGTGTACACTATAACTGGCCAGGTTGGTTCGTGTATGAACAAATTATTATGTTCATGAGCGAACGATAAATGACTCATGTCCTCACGATGAAACATCTTTTTAAGATATCATTGTAATTATCCACCTAATAACGTCAACTTATTTTTCTCTCGTAAAGTTAGAAAGACTGGGCCCAAATTGGTTGTAAAACTCTGCGAATACAGAAATTTAGGATCGAACAAGTTCAACACTGGTATTTTCACCGGTCAATAAACGAATGATTGGCACGGCATACCTTTGTGTCGAACTTGAAGTGAGATTTAACATTCTTTCTGTGGGCCTTTTAGCTGTTTATTACCTGCTACGATGACAATGGTGCAGCCGACAACGAATGTTCCAGAAGTGTGTTCAACACACCAAGTCCCATGTAGGCACAATATATACTTAAAATTTTTGGTCGAGTTTTTCAACCTTTTCGCCGCATCTGAACTACCTGCACCAATCATGAATGAAACCGTGGCAAGGTCGCGTCTACTATTCATCACGAGCGTGCCAAGTCTAGTACATGGTTAGCAACGTCATCGTCCCTGGCGCAAACGACTCTTCCACTTTTAGACAATTTTAAACTTTTTTCAGCCAGTTTAACACTCTCAATATTTCCAACCGTGCCAAACATAACATTCAGCTTGATACATCACGAATCTTACATAGGTATAGCTTTTTTGATCGATCAATTTCAATGGTACATATTAAAATATTTTCTATATTTGTATTCGGCTTTTTTATACTTGACCAAATTGAAGAATTGTCTCAACTTAGTACTTATATGTCCTTTCATTTTTGCAATATAAATTAGTATGAAGTATAAATGCTATGCTACATTAAGGTAACCATTTGTACTGATTTTACCAGGACAGTACTTGTTTTTTTGGATATCTGTCCTGGTAAATCGTGAGATAAAATCAGTACACTTTTTTATGTAATAGAATTTTTTTATCTAATAGATGGATACATATACAAATTCTTCGGCGAAAATTATGGCTCCTACAAACATATTGGCAAATTAGTCAAATGTTGTTTTCGTTTATCAGCATAAAATGCACCAGTCGACGGATTTTTTACTTTGATGAAATTAAATGTTGAAACCTTAAATTGTTAACTAATCACTCTACTATAATTTTAACCAGTTTTGTGTAGAATTTTGTAGGAGCATTCTATTAAATGAATTCATTTTTGCAAGCCTCTTATTACTAATAAGTTATTAGTCATTAGTTTGCTTTCGCAAAAGATTGAGCTAAAATTCCTAGTCTTCAAATCGTTTTGAAACTTTGCCATTTTGTGCGGTTTGATCATTTCATAAATATGCGTCCATGATTCTTTTATCTTCGTTTTAAATAATTGAAGTATTTAGAAATAGGTTTTTGGAAAAAATCACCTTATGCTACATACATATGTATATATATCAGACTTTTATAATGATTGGTCATTAATACAGTTTACACACATTTAAAACCTGTCGAATAAAATTGGTAAAACATGGAATTGTGACATTAAACACCAAACTAAGTACACTACATATCAGTGTAATTTCTGTAATACATAGTTTGCTTGACGTGTGATATGATATCACTAAAGCCCGGACCCAGAGCGCGCTGTTCATTGTTCAAATGTTGTAAATGCATTGTTAGTTTGCTGAACCGTTTTTACAAAGCATTTACAACAATTGAACAATGAGCGGCGCGCTTTGGGTCCGTACTCTAGATATCACACGTCAAGCAAACTATGTATTACAGAATCCAGTAAAATTTTTACCTATTTGGTTTTTTTTTTTAATTTAGTTAAATCAAAATTTAAATTGCGGCTTTTCTGATGTGTTCGCATTAGAGTGATTTTCAAAATGTAGGCTTTCTATCGGATATGGCACGCGGAAGCGCCATGAGCGAAAGCGGCCGTTCTTGACGCATCGCACCTCGCGTTTTGCACTCATCTTTTTTGCTCTGGTCTGGTCGATACTCCACTTCAGGACCGTCAGGTATGTGTGTCGCTGAGCAACTTATTTTCCTTTTTTTTTGCCCCATTATAATAATGTGAACACTTTTTTTATTCCTACCAAATTCACAGGGGACAGACTCATTCGCAGATCTTTTCTTGCAACGCGTGTATTTGTGTTGATGCTTTTTTGGACTTGGTCCATCTTCTGAGTTCGACTATTTTGAACATTTATCGAGTCCATACAAAGTCCATACTAAGTTTCCAAAAATTTGGTTGGGGATTCGTATTGTTTTCTAAAATCGTATGCGATGAAAATTTATGTTAAAGTTTCTCTCGTTGTTCGTTTTTCATCATTAACTGTTGGCTAAAAAATCTTTTCACAACCTTTATATAATGTGTTCTAAAATAAAGGTCCATTTATATTATCCGGCACTCCACGTCAACAGCTCGGCACAACACAGTATAGCACTGCACGGAAAAGAACATTTCTATTCATACTATATAGCACCGCCCGTTTTCAGCACGTTCATGCTTGTTTTGGATGAGTGCAAAGCAAAATCGGCTTACATATACATTGCAGAGCGCGACAATACGGCGCAATGTTGCTTACGTCGTATCGTCGATTCAATATTATCACAATATATAACGTTTCCGAAAATATTCATATGCACATGGCAGCACTTTTGTTGGTACGGGTTCACTCGTCTCTATGACGTCACGTCATGCATGAATATTTCCACAGTGCCTAAAAAAAATTGGTTCTGCTTGATACGTTTCGGTGACATGTACTGCTGTATTATATGAATAGATCGTGTCGGTTGCTACTGCAACGAATACGTCACATACAAATTATGATATGATTGTCTCTATATAGAATATACTGAAGAATATTTTTCGTACTTCTGTTAACCTGCAGTTGCCGGCTTGAGCTGTACTGGTATAAACGAACCTTTAAAACATAATTGTCACACATGTGCTTACGTATATATTGTTTTTTTTTCTACCAAATAACACAGACAAACATACCTAAACATGATATTTATATTCATTATCCTTGCATTGTATTTTTATTGTGGCCAGATTGGATTCTTGAATGATTATTTCATAACAATCAAACTCTTCGATTCGGGTATTTTGTATTATCCATATGCATTTTTATTGATACTTTGGTGACCTACCGTAATGTTATCTAATCTCAAATGAAATTCGAATTTATCTGTATATTATCAACACTTTCATAAGCGTACCGGAATAATTATATATTGATCTGATATTCGTTGTATTGATTATGTTTTCGCTTGAATATTTTGCGTTGTACAGTTTTATAAATTAAGTTTTGCATCCAAGTGCGATTTCCTCGATTCTTCGAGGTCACCGAGTGACGTCAGCTATGCTGCGTTCTTGCAATCGAATTAACATGATAATCTCGAGTGAAAATTTATTGAGAAATTTTTTCTTTGATCGTGCGTACGTCGTGCGCGACGACCCCGTTCCGAATTTTAATTTTCGTGCAATTATTAGTATTATAAACAAATACAACAAGCGACTAATAAATATGGGACGTGGCGTGATGGTATCCATCGCGTTGAACACGGTCGATTACAACTAACTGTAATCATTCGAACAAGGTTTGTTTGTTTGACGACCTGAACGTGGCAAGGTGAAAACAGTCACACCGATGCGTATGTAACTATGACTACTTATTCATTTATTATAAATTCTTGTGAGAAAATTCGAAAAATCCTTCACTCGACGATAAAGGGACAGGGGTGTCTTGCATCGCTGACTTTCGTTTGTTGGGTAACGAGTGCACCAATAGAACCAGAAGATTAATCTAATTTATCTAGAGGAATGTTAATAACTGCCTGGTGTGTTACATATATGTATATATACATAAGTGTAGATCCATGTGTCGGTTCGTAATTGTGTGAGAAACGTATCTAACACACTCCTAGTGTCCGACGAAGAATTCTCATATAGAAAGTGGTACGCGACTTCGAACGCCACCATTTACTTTCGTAACAAACAATACTTTCATTCGAACTTTGTTTTGCTCTCGTCATTATTATCTTCTTTTTGTATTGTTGTTTGTTTGGCGACACGACGACCTCAGACTGTGCCTGGACTTTCAAGGTGCACTCGCTTCTGATCGGTCCGCGTGGACCAAAAAAATGTGGAAGAACGTCGTCTTGCGCGACCATTGACCATGGAAACTTCCAAAACGAATTTTTCAATCATGTATGTTAAGGTGATGTGTCGTGATAATTTTTTTTTTGCTTATTTTTCATATTTTTGAGGACAAACGTCGCCAACAGTTTGCTCATCAATAATTTTGCAACTTGCACTTGTGCAATTCCGCGTTAGCTACATACACATATTTACTGTATTTTATAAAACATTCACGTTGACAAACAATAATATGTTGATAGACGTAACTACCAATTAGTTTTAGAACTATGTAAAAGTGTTACAACTTGTTTTCAGAACGTCCTCATCTGAACAGTATTTTTTGTTGACTATTGTATCGTACCTGACCTGCCTTCTTTTTTAACCCTCATTTTAGGAGGTATCGGAACATCACTATCTAAATCTAATGTGGCTCAATCTATTTTATAAAATGTTTATTAATTTTTCACCAGTTCTATTTGAGATGAATTTTATTGCATGATTCGTGTGCAATTGATAGTATGGCTATGCTTACATTCACAAAATGATAAGACTCATTGAAATTGCTTGTACTGACCCTGCATGAGGTCATCCATTCGTGTAATGGCCTCGAAGTCTTCTTGAAACTGTCGCTTTCAACTGGTGGCTTCGCCGTTAATCTATATATGTATTTCTATTAATTAATTTTCATAAACCACTTCGAAAACTCCTGTTTCAGATCGACCTATGCATGTATTATACATAAATTCAAACTTTTGAATTTGAGTTTGTCTCAGGCTTATTATATTTTCTAGACCACTCTTATATATTTTGAATTTTTAAATACCTCGTCCTTATCACGAAAGGTTGGGTTTGACTTGAAAGCCGGATGGTTTGCTGTCGGCTTGGATCTTCACCATCTTTTTTGGGGCAACTTTTTCTTCTCGGAAAAGGCACAAAGCTGCGACGATTCGAATACTACAGGCATAAATATTTGGATACCAACAAATGGTCCTCGGATCTTTTTTTGTTGTCGCAGGGCACAACAACGTATACCTCCAGATGCCGAACTTGCATCCAGGTCTGAGACCAAACGAAAGAGAGAGAGGGAGACGGGAAAAAAAGAAGAGAGAAAACTTCATCCTCGTCCTTTTTATTTATGACCGCTTATCGTTTTGGGGACAAATGGACGCCCCGTCACCGCCTGGCGAGATGCTGTGACATTGCTCGTATTTATGACTAATTTCAAAGTCAGTCCACAAGTTGTTGTGCATGAAATTGTACAAACTTGTCTCATTTGTTTTGCACCAAACCCATCAATCTTTTCTCTTGCGTTAACATTCAATTCAAGATTTATTATCCGGTCCATTCAATGACTCCCGTATCAATGCACTGATTGCACTTGCTTCAAACGTAATATTTTTCTTTCACGTCTGGTGTATTATTATTTTATTATTTTGATTATACGCCCTGTATAGAGTGTGTATAATGTGAGAAACAAACATCAATAAATTCATCAAAGCACTCCCCTTCATATTATAAACGTGACCATTCACCCCCATAGCTTTCGAAAAGAGAGTGAGATGGAGCTTTCGTCGATGAGGGCATGTGCCCAAGCTTATAGCGTTCATCATTCCCCATGACGAAAGCTCTGCCTCCCGTTCAATACGACACGTATCCCTTCCACTTACGCAGCCATCGAGCTTTATTTAACCATGATCATGGTAAAAGGCCCTATTGTGCCTTTTTTTGCTTGTCGACTGCGACAAATGCAAGCCAAAGCGAGACGGCCAACAAGGACCACCCTACATCTTTAGCTCACGTGTCACAATATATAAACGTTGTTTATGTTAGTGTTAATTTTTAACTTACATTTAATTTAACAAAAAGTTTTTGAAGCTTGTATAATAATTTGGGTCGTTGAGTGGACTACACTGTGTCAATATGAAGTTTTCATTGACCGGATTTTCAGTTTTGCTTGTTTGGCCTTGCGGAGCGCATCAATAGTGCATAGCTCGCTGCAATTTTTGTTTTACCTCCATAATTGAATTAACCTCTTCTCGTCCGCTTGATGTATTTTTGATGTGCCGTTCGGCGTTGTCCGCGTCATATCCATTAATTAATTCGATTAGACTTAATTAACCCCATTGAGCCTTTGGGGCATGCTATCAACCCCGTTTTGTTTCCCCCCTTTCTCCTTTATTTAACCCACATGATGCAGTGTATGTTTACTTTTTTTTTAAAGAGCGCGTGTGTGAACGTGCTTTTTTATCATTATTGGATGCACATGCATACTTGACACTTGTGGTTGGCTACAAAATTTTCCCAAAGTATTCCGCTTGTCTGTGGATCGTCTTTGTTATTGTTTACGTTGATAGATCATCGTACACTTTTTTCATCATTTCCGTCAGTGATGTGAACGCATAGTTATCTCAGAGAGAAGTTCGAGAGTATGGTGGTTTTAAAACTTAAATACAAAGATTTGTTTGATGTACAATAGTTACCCAAACGAATATAGTTATAAATTATAATATTCACAAATGATCATAAACGTGATTGTAAATTTTTCTGATTACAACCTATGTACATATGTACACTGCAAGATTTGAGGACTTGCAAATTAACGATTATGGTGTCACGTTAGCATTTAGGATAAGATGTTTAATATTCCATCAATGATCAATTTGTGTCGTATTCTAAAAGTTTAAGTGGTGTTATTAAAAATGTTGCACTGAAACATGCTCATATATTTAGATTTGAGTAAGTATACTCTGTTTATCAAATTTGATATTGTGTAACGTATCAAAATCGGGTTTCGTGTGTTTTTGTTTGTGGTATAACACAGTTCCTCCCTCGGATATCGGAGATCAAACTTTGTGCTTTTTCGCTGTGTTGCATGGTGCATCGTGCTGCTGCACACACATCGATGAAAGTGCACTGAGGGAGTAGTAGTACCAATTGATTCATTGTGGAGATCCATTGTCGCCTGGTCGGGGCACCCCCCTCCGTTAACAACAACCCCTTGCACAACCTACCCCTACGGGAATATGTGAGCTGGCCGGTTCACATGAATCCTGGCCTCACAGCAGCAGCCGAAAAAAAAACGTTTCCCTTCACAAAAACAGGGGTAGTACCTTGCACATATTTTTGTATTGATTTTTTCTCGATATATGTATTTGCGTCTTTCTTGGTCCACCCCAAGAGCGATTGTCGGCCAAACTGCTGTCGATTGAATGTTATTTAAAACTTCAAATAGAAGTCAAATAGTTTGAGGTTCTTCTTAAATGATTTCTTATTTTGGATTTTATAGAGACAATACTGACAAGTGGTGGTGATGTAAAGAAGTGTGGCAATATGGGACACGAGTATTGATTTGTTGCAAGATGCCGGCGAGGCAAGACTGATTGGAGTTGACTGGTCGGTGATGATATTGATGATGATGATGATAATGGTATTGATGGAGGTGAGGAAAAGAAGATGATTTATACAAAACTAAGAATGTGAAAATGTGTACATAATTATGGTTACGTGGAGGGTAGGCACTTCAGATGTTTAGCTGCTTGTGGGGGAAGATTTTTATAAAAATCCTATTTTTACGGATTTCCTGTCAAGTTTTTTTTTAGTTTCCGTACTATGTAAACCTTTTATTTTTCTTTGTTTTAAAATCTTCTTTCGTATTTTTATTTTTTTATTTTTCGTATTTTCGGCGAGCTAAATACTGATTTAAATTAAATGAAGTTTTGAGCAATGTTCTTGTATCAATGGAAATATTTGTTGGCCATCTATGTGTGTATGTACAGTGCAAAGATGTGGATCAGGTAGCAGCCTCTTTTATTGTTAAGATTTCGTGGGTACATTTTTTTGTGTCCTTTGATTTGTTTCTCAAATACTTGACAAATTCTACCATTAACTAAACTTCGCAAACGTTTCGATTTTTTTATTTTTGTGCCCTCAATGTATCGATATTATTTAATGTTTCTTTTTTGACATACGTACATGCCACTGCGGATAAAATTTCAACACTCCCTATTTAGACTATTTATAACTATCGCACTAATAATATTTAGAGATTTGTAAAATATCCACTTAGGGAAGCTCCTTTTGAGCTATAGATGGAAAAAAATAGACAACCCCAAAGCCAAGAACTGTTACAAAATTAGCCACCATAGGGTAGAACGTTCTTTTTTTACATCACGTTTTTTTCGTTTCCTGGTGTCCCAAGTGTTTCCAAAATGATGTTAAAGATGAGCAAACGTAGCTATAAACCAAACATAAACAACTTTATGAGTGTATGATTTAATCTTGTGTATAGTCAAGACTAATGGGTGAATTGCCTAATTAACCTTGGAATTTATCAATCACACGCTATTTTAGTAGGTTCAAAATTTGCATGAAATCTTATCTTACTTCTTTTGTTTGGTTGTTATTTGTTATTACAATAGAGAGCTAAATTGTATTATTTTGGAGGCGTATTACTCATATGTTTACAAATGTTTTAAGAATTACTACCCAAATTGCCGAATGTGCTGCTCATGTCAATAGTTAGAAAAAAATACGTTTTCAGAAAATTTTATATGACTTTAAATACCATGAAATAGTATAATCAATTTGGTGATTTAATTTATATTAATTAATTGTTAGTTTTGGTCCCTCCATTGAATTACAGATATGTACATATACATATATATTTTTCAAATATTTTTTCTGTTTAGACTTTGGTGGATTTATATCATTGAATTCATTAATTTAATTATAGATGTTTTTTTTTAATAAATTTAAATATATTTTTCATTTACAGGTATGGGGGCATGCCTGCTGCGAGCGGCATGAGTGCGGCGGGTGAGGCAGGGCAATACGGCGCAGGGCCAGCACTTTCGACGGCCGCCATGGTGGCTGCTGCAGCCACAGCTACTGCTACAGCCACTGCAACTGCAAGTGTAGTCGCCATGCAGGAGGCACAACCTTTCAATCAAGTATGTAGCTCCAAAACAATCCCAATATCTACGTTAGGAGAGTGAAACCTTCAAGTTAACACACTATATTATCTATTCTAGATGCAAAACAACATGGGTATGGGAAATCCCCAGTACAGTAATATGAATGGCTATGGCCAACAGCGAAGTCACAATCCTAATATGTCGTCGATGGGAAATATGGGAGGAATGGGTGGTATGGGTGGAATGGGCCAAATGGGTGGTAACCCAGCCATGAACGGTATGAATCCTAATATGAATCCTAATATGAATCCTATGGCCCAAATGGCGAATATGGGCATGGGAGGTATGCACGCCAACATGATGCCAGGTCAAATGGGTCCTGGTCAGATGTCGAATATGTCCGCCATGGGAAAAATGGGTCCCGGTAATTATCCTCGGAGGCTTGCACCTTATCCCTCACCTGCAATGCACATGAATCAAAAGAGACAACAGGGATACATAAATACTGGACCAGGCACAATGCAGCCTGGTTTCAATCCCAACACACCTCAATATCCCACCGGTTACGGCAATGGCCGACCGGGTTTCCAAAACCAATATCCTCCCCAGCAACCACTAGGACCGAGCGGGAACTTTGGTCCTGCAAGTATGAGAGGTGCCGGAATGAGACAGAATACACCACCCTACTCCGCACAAGGACAATACTTCAGTAATGGAGGAATGGGTCCTGGTCAGTTTGCTGGTCACCACCAATCGAGCAACGGTGGTGCGTATGTCGGCCAGAGCGGGCAGTATGCAGCTGCTGGTCAATTCCAACCTGAAGTTGGTACCATGAGAAGCAATATGACGTATCAGCATAGTCCCGTACCTGGGAATCCTACTCCACCATTAACACCTGCTAGTAGTATGCCTCCGTATATTAGTCCCAATGCTGATGTCAAACCAAATTTCAACGAACTCAAACCTCCCTTGCCAATGCAAAGTAAGTATTGCTCTCATACTTATTAATCAATATAAAAATTAAACTGTGAAAGTTATTATTAAAAAATATTTTTTTGCTTTTTAGATGATGAGTTGCGCTTGACTTTCCCTGTTAGAGATGGAATTATCCTCCCACCGTTTAGGCTAGAACATAACTTGGCTGTAAGCAATCACGTTTTCCAATTAAAACCGACAGTTCACCAAACTTTAATGTGGAGGTAAATATACCTAACTTATCCTGTATTAAATAGTAACTATTCAAACATAACTCCATTTAATTGGCATCACTATTTTTCAGATCTGATTTAGAACTCCAATTAAAATGTTTCCACCATGAAGATAGGCAAATGAATACCAATTGGCCAGCAAGTGTGCAAGTTTCTGTTAACGCTACACCTTTAATTATCGATCGTGGTGAAAATAAAACATCTCATAAACCTTTGTACCTGAAAGATGTGTGTCAGCCAGGCCGAAACACGATACAAATTACCGTTTCAGCATGCTGTTGTGTAAGTATTGCTACATTATACACATACTATCCAATTAAAATGAATAACGAATAAAATTTTAATTTATTTAATTTTTTTTGCAGTCACATCTATTTGTTCTGCAATTAGTGCATAGGCCGAGCGTCAGGAGTGTTTTACAAGGACTTCTGCGTAAAAGGCTATTAACAGCAGACCATTGCATTGCCAAAATTAAACGCAACTTTAGTCAAACTAGCACTAGCAACGGTGGTGGTGGTCCATTAATGCAAGATAGAGATAGAGATGCTGTGGAGCAGACTGCGTTAAAAGTTTCTTTGAAGTGTCCGATAACATTTAAAAGAATAACTTTGCCTGCCCGAGGGCACGATTGCAAACATATTCAATGTTTTGATTTGGAATCATATCTACAACTTAATTGTGAGCGAGGCTCCTGGAGATGTCCTGTTTGCAAGTGAGTTCAATTAAATTCTGATAAATTTATTATAAAATTATATGAAAATAAAAGGTTTATGTCATTTATTTATTTTATTTTTCAGTAAACCTGCACAATTAGAAGGATTAGAAGTAGATCAGTATATGTGGGGTATTTTAAATACATTAAATAATTCTGATGTCGAAGAAGTCACGATAGATAGTGGAGCTAATTGGAAAGCTGCTAAAAACCCAACCGTTCCCGGAATCAAGGTAAATATTGTTTAAATTGTAGTTTAAGCTTGATAGACAAAATAAAAATTCGTGGTAACTCATATTTTTTTTATATTTTATAGCAGGAAGATGACAGTAGTGATTCTTGTGCTGGTAAACGAGGAAAAGCAATTTCACCGGGCTCGATGACTCTTCCCACAATGAACAGTTGGGATATGAATCAAGCTCTCTCACCTTATCTTCCACCTGACATGAATACCATAGCAAATGGTTCAATGATGACATCATCGTATGGCAATGGAGGCAACGGTCATGGAAGATCAGGAAGTGGAAATGGCCAAAATAATTATGAATTTGGCGTTAACTCCACCGGTCCTGGTAGCAATGAGTATTCCGGAGGAGGTGGTCCTCTGTCGCATTTAAGTGATAGTGTCAATTCCTTGGATCCATTGAATGCAATGGAAAAAAGCCTTAACGAACAGGTAAGCTTCCTTGATATATCTTCAATATATATTTAATTATGTTGTTAAAAAAAATGTGTATTTGATAATGAATCTAATTATGTTTTAGATGCCACACACACCTCATACTCCCCACACTCCACACACACCTGGTGCTGGTGGGGGAGGCGGCGGAGGTGGTGCACACACTCCTGGTTCTGCGCACACCCCTGGTGGTCCACCCAGCGTACCCCCCTCCGCCGATCAGCAACAGCATATTTCATCAACCCTCACTGATGTCGATATTCCTTCTGACCTTAATTTTGATCCTGCGGCTGTTATAGATGGTGAAGGAACTAACGAAGGCTTAAATGTAAGTACCATCATATACATATATACATACATATATAATATTTGTTAGACATTTTTAACTAGTTGAATTTTGTGATTTTACGAGGCTTATTTTATTTTGTTTTAAATTTTAGCTATTACCAGATAATGTAGTCGATCCCATGGAATTACTTTCGTATTTGGACCCCCCTGGTGGCTTGGGCGATCTCCTCGCCACGCCGCCTTCATCCTCCAGCTCAGCTCATTCACACCCACACCGGGCACCTTCATCGGACGATATACTAGCATTATTTGAGTGACTAAGCCCAAAAACTGGCCTTCGTGACCAGCGAAAGACTAAGACTATATCGGATGCTGAGTGTGATGATATTCTCGCATTGTTTATGTAGACACAAAATCGGTTTCGCTGATTATGGAAAATGTGATTTATATGTATATTAAAAATTTGCTAATTTTTTCTACAAAAACGGAAATGAAATTCTAACCTTTAATGTGATGATTAAAATCTAAATAAGTGTGGTGTCTTTACATAAACATTTTTTTTTATTTTGATGTTGATCCACAAACAGACTTTTCGTCAGTAATTAGAATGTCCGCCATTGCTGAGGGATCAATATCATGGTCATCTTCACTTCATATTGAGTTGAAGAATGCCAAAACCATCGTTAGTTGATAATCGCAAGTGAAATTAACTGTTCTATTTTCTAAGTGAGTTTCCTCGATATGTTTTTAAACACATATCAATTGTGTGATGTAATGAACTTTATGGCCATATTTAACAATTTATGCTCTCTTTGATAATGAAATAACAAGTTTTTACTCAGATGTAATCAAAATTTAATATATCGAATCACGAAAAGTGTTATTATTTACATTCATTGTGATATGGATATAAAAAGAAAAACAAAAGCAAGGATTGAACTCTGAAAAGTGGCCATAGACATAATGTTACGCGCAATAAAGTTCCTCAAGAGGTGAAGAAAACATTGAAGCTGTTCCTAGTGTTGTGCGGATGATACCGAGGAGTATACGCCGCCATTTCATTCTAAACAAACTAGGCTAAAACCACAAAAGTTGATAATTGATTCACTAGTAATTTTATTTTATTTACTGACTTAAAAGTATGTTTTAGATTTCACATTCTAAAGTTTGTTAGTATGTTGATATTAGAAATAAGAAGGGTTTTTGAATGGATTTTATAGTTCCTAAACTGAATCGGTGAGAACTATAACGTTCGGTATTTGCAGTGATGTAATATATTTCTCGTTGGTTTGTAATGTGTACGAAGATATGTGTATGTCTACTTATATTCAAATATGAGACAACTAGTGGAGCTAATCTATGAACTTTAAGGTGCTATTTAAAACATTTTCAATGCGGAATTTTCCTAGTAATATATAGATATGTACATACATTTGTATGTACTATTAATCGAGAGATGCAGGCGAAATATATACAATTCAAAAATTTGCAAATCGCTATTGCAAAAAATATATATTACACTTTGAAGTTCTTAATATGCTAAAAATCTCCAATTTAATGTTTGTATACATATATACATATCTTTGTATACAAACTTGTACATAAATTTGTGTCGCGAATGTAAATTTTTATGCTTTGTATGATTGCTTGTATGCGAGTCGTCAGTCGTGTGAAATGATTGTGAACTTTAGAAAACGAATATTGTAATTTTTATTTTAACATAATCAAAAAGTGCAAAAAATCGTTTTAAATTATTTTGCAACATTGTCATATTGAAATTTGTATTATTTGTACATATTTATGGATAATTAAGGATATTATAATAATGATTAGCGATGAAAACATGGCAGATACTTATTAAATGGCCAGTTTAGACTAGTATTATTAACGAATAAAACAATTTATATAGAAATTACATATTATAAAATATATATACATATATATATTATTAAAAAACAAAATAAAGTATAAATCCATAGTTTTTAGCTGTCGGAACCAAAATGTTATTGAATATTAAAATGTACTTAGCGTTACAATTTGCAACCGATTTTGTCGTTGCCGGGTGGGATGTGCTCAACCTTACATGAGGCAGTAGCGGCCAACAATCGGTCCGCGTTTTGTATCGTTTTGTGTTTTCACAATGCGGATGACTTAAATGGAATTAACTTGTTATAGACAAATTTATAAAAAAAGTGATAATAATGTGGATTTTTGATAGTAATAATATGTTTATTTCGATTGATCATTTAATCGTAATGTTTTTGGTATAATACAAAAAGAAAGTTGCTTATATTCGATCACACGGGGGCCATTATTTTATATATTATATGAACTTTAATTTTTTAATAAATTAGCATTTATTCCAATAGTGAAATTTGCCGAAATGAGTTATATTAATTATAGGGTGGTGGCACATCCCTACAAGTTTGAATTTCTCGGTGTTTTTAATTTCCATTAGTAATTGTGCTTAGCACACTCGTTACATTCTTAAAATTCACAAACATTCGTTTCACGGAATAAAACTCATTGAACTCATGTATGAGCTGTCGTCATTGTGAATATATATTTTGCTTGATCTCGGTTTCATAAACAAAAAATTCATTTTGCTATAGCTGATGCTTGCGATCGTGGCAAACAAAACTGTTGTTTTTCGATCCTTCACTTATCAAATTGTACGTGAATTATTGCTACGTATCTAGGAGTCATTTATTTGTGGCATTTTCAGGTATTTTTTCATCATATTCAAATAAATCTCTTTTTATCTAGAATATGTGTAATGTGCTTAATCATGGACTATATTGTGTAACTTGGCAATCACTTTTTGAGTCTATATTTTTAATCAACCGCAGTACTAGTGTAGTGACAACCACTATATTGAAATAATACCACCATGGTCATTTAACTATTATGTGGAAGGTAGAGTATATTTTGAAATTTGACCAGGTAGATGATAGCCACTTTATTTTTGTAGTAGACATTTTTGCTCTTTTTAAGATAATTTTATTTAAACGGTTCGATTCCAACTGGAGTAAGTTACTATGTCTTACTATGGTTTTATTTCTTAAACATCTAAAAAACAAATTACTATCTGGTCAAAACTCATAATATTTTCCTGTGCCCAGCACATTAAAATGCTGAAAATAATGCTAAGCTCCATATCCAATTTGTTTTCCAAAATATTTTATATCATAAAAATACTATCAATTTTTTGTGTTCAAATCAATATATGAAATGAAATAAATTTTACGTTTTATGATGAAATTTTAGTTCTGAGCAGTGCTGCTCACAAGACCAAATATAAGATTGTTATACTTTATCTGGCTATGAAACTTAGCTTAAAAAAATCTTTGAACAGCACTGGTTTAGAGCTATTGTAAACAAAGTTAAGTGACCATGATATTACCAAGGGACCTTCTTCATTTCTAGTGGTAAATTTAATAGTAGTTATATTTCTACTGGACCGATCAGAGGGGCAGGTCGATTGAATGAACTTAGCAAATAAAATTTTTGATTTGTAATCAATGTTATTACCAAATAACATTTGACAATTAAATTGTATGTCATAATTGTTCGCTTTGATCTGTCCAGAACTATAAATTTTAAGATTTTAATTCACGAGTACGACCTGTTGATAGCCCATTTTGAAATGATTATATGTAGTTTATCGACAGGTGGTCTGTGTTGTAATATGAAAGATGAATTAGACAGATTTATCCAGTCTTCATTGTTACGTATGCACAATAAAACATGGGCAATAGTTGACAAATGAAACCGTAGAGCAAAACGATTTCTAGATCCTGTAAACTTAACCTATAAAGTAACATTATTATTGTATTACAAAAAAAGCATTACGTTTTTATGTTAATGACAAATAAAAACACAGTACATAACAATAAATATGTTTTTTTATTTTTTTTTACTTATGCTAAAATGGCAATGAATTATAATGCCACAAAAAGTCTGACAATTGGTTGCATTGCTATATATTATGTAAATGCTTACATAATTAAATACCGATAATGACACCATCGAATCATCCTGTCAGTAAACATCCCTCATCAGCTCGGCGAATATTGGCGATCACCCTGGCTCAGAGAGATGTAATAAGAATAGAGGGGCCCTTACGAATAAATAATTGTTGTCAATTCTACATCGCACGGAATACAATTGGATCAATTTACTTATAAAAATGTATCCCATGTTGTTTATTGTGTGTTTTTGAATGTATTGTGCAATTTTTACCGATGCTTGCCCGTCTTACGAGTAATATAAACAAACAGAGAAGTTTTTATCGGACATACGTCGAGCACCAAGCGTCAAATACGACTGATGCTAAAATTATTTAGATCTGTCCGTGGACAGAATGTCACTTGACAACAATATAACACCTGAAGCCACTATTATTATTACATTTCTCTGTCCTGGCTACGTTTTTTTACTGACAGCAGCACAGAACATCGCCAATTTTGACCAATCTTAAAATTTTCAGCCATGAGATGTCGCCATCTTATATCCTGCCGTCGTGTTTTTAACTATTTTACCTTGCATGATGAATTACTGTTATAATAGCTATAATACTGTCGAAGAAGTATTATACTTGCATAATCTGCTCGTCGATAACGAATAAAACAGAATACACTTGTAATAAATTGGAAGAATTTATTCAGCTTATTGGATTTTATAAATTTAAGTCACTCTTTGTTACTTTGTTGAAATTTATGTATGAAATACTATAAATATTTCAACACAGTTTATATAAACTGTCAATAGATGTCTCGATACGTATTAAAAATATTATTTAAATTTTCAATATGTATATATTTATAATGACAAATAAAACTATTTTTTTGGTAATAAAATATTCATATAATTATAATCATATTTTTAATTTGTTTTATAATTAAAGTTCATAAACTAAATACTAGAACTATTTTACATTTCTACATGCACGAATAAGTAATATTAGCAAGATGTCGCTACATAATATTTTTCGGTTTTAATGAGCCATTGTCCAAATATGTGCGATTAGGACTCGAAGTATATTTTGAAGACCTCACTTTAATATGAAAACATTGTAATATCAGAGAAATAAATACAGTAAATTCAAAAAAAAATAAATAAATGAAATTATTATGTTAAAACGTGTCTGTAATTGAAAAATTGAAATATCCGGGTATATATAGCTAATTATTATCGCATTGCTTTTAATTTGTTTCTTTATTTATGCGCTAATTTTTTAGAGATTTTTTCACATTGTTTTTTTTTTAATATTCATCTTATATAAACCATCCAAATATGTACATATGTGTGTACGTATGCACATATGCAAAGTGCTATTTAAAATTTTACAGTATAAATTGATATATGTACATGTGTAAAATCTTCCATTTCCCTGATGTAGGAAAAATGCGCTTGAAATAATGTTGCCATTTCCAAGAAAATCTTACGATAGAATAGCTTTAATGTATAGAATACACGGGTAATAAAGTTCTGGAACTGACTTTTGATTTCTATAATTATATTTCAGGGTAAACAAGCTAGAAGAGGCTTGTAAAAAATACGTCTCACGAGTTGCATTATAACAGCTTGTATGTATAGCATGACCCAAGATACAAATATTGTTTATAAACATGTAAGTATTTAAATTCTAATAAATATACATATATATACACAAATAAATAAATCGGCTAGACACGTGGAATGCCTTGAAATTTTTTTTAGTATTAGCACATTATATGTTTTGAATGTATATACGTGTTATTTAATAAATACAATCGGTATCATTATCATTTGATACTTGCATACAATACGAATATATACTAAATATAAAGTACATAGACTTTTTGATTTTTTTAAATTTGGAATTTATTTCATTGATCTATTTTGTTTTTGAAATATTTGTATATTATTCAAGAACTAAAATCTAATTATAAATTTTTAGAATGAATTGTAGGACATTTCATGGTAATTGTAACAGGTGAAAGTAGTGTAATAGAGTGTAACCGGTTGAATCAGTTGTTCTGATTCCAAAATATAAATTACTGCTATAAACCAGGTGCTCTCAACGGTTCCGATAGCCGTGATCGTCTAGTGGTTAGGACCCTACGTTGTGGCCGTAGTAACCCAGGTTCGACTCCTGGTCACGGCAGTGTTAGCACTGTCCCGGCGGAACCTTTTTTTTATTTGGCTTTTCCGACTACAAAGCGAACAAATTGCATCTGGGAAAAACTTTTTCCAACTACTGAAAATAAATTCTTTCTACGTATGTATATTGAGGCATCAGAACTATGAATATTGGTAACAAAGATAACTTTTGAATAAAAAAATCTAAAATCAACAGTATTTTCCATGCAATTTTTTGTACATATTTGTTTCCTTTTTTTTATAACTTTATTTTTTGTTTTAAAAAGAAAGCCAAATTGAATTTCGGATTTATGTTAGAAGAATATCAAAAATGTAATGTAAAAAGCTTATGATAGTTGGCGCTATTATTATCATCAATGAATACTTTATTAAATTTTAATAACAATTTTTTCTATGTGCATTTGTTCGCAATCTTCCTTTCGTGTTTGTTTTATCATAAATTCCAGTGTCTTGAAATTTGAATGTTTTGGGGGCGGCAATAAGCAAATTATAAATATTTGTTACATATCGTTCGACTATTCTTGTACATGCATACATATATTCTATTTGTGAACCTATTTAATGCAGTTTATAAAATTATTTTTGATCATATCTAAGTTTCTAGCCCGCGTGTGCAAAATGAAAAGTGAAAAAAATAATGAAGTTCATCAGTACTAAGACGAATATTTGAAAGTTGGCTTCTGTTTGAAAAGAAAGATTCTCTGATTATTTTGTAATATATATGTATATATTTGGAGATTGAGAGGGTGACCTCTCAGTGTTTTTGTAAAACGTAAGGAGGTTAACCATTTTACAACTGTAATGGTTATTCATGATTTTATAGGCTTCGATTAGATAGCCTCTCATTCTTCTCGTCTCCAATGTGATGAGATTCATTCTTTTCCAGGCATATTTTTGATGTAATTTCTCTTTGGACCATTTCTACAAATACAATATATATACATATATATATATATATATATATATATATATATATATATATATATATATATATATATATATATATATATATATATATATATATATATATATATATATATATATATATATATATATATATATATATATATATATACATATGTGTGGGTGTATGTACATATGTATATATACGAATTTAATACGTATTTACGGACATGTATTAATTACAAGCCTCGTATTATTTTGTTGATAACCTTATGTGATAAATTGATCACGTTATCAATTATTTTAAATAGCCTAAACATAATTAAAAAGTTTTGCATACATTTGTTTATATGTAAAAACATATTTATAGTAAAAAATGGGAAAGTACGATGGATTTAAACCACGGACGGCTTTTTCGTTGAGTTTAAAATGAACAAAAAAGATCAAATTCCGACAACTAATATGTTTTAGTTTTTGCGCTGTGTACGAAGTACACCCTCGAGAAAATCGCTGGATAAAACTAATGGAAATTACCAGTGCTTTAAAGGAAAATCTATGCGATCCTTTTAACGTTGAAGTATTTCTTTTTAAATGCGTTGTAATTACACGTATTTTATATGAAAAAAAATGTGATAAAATGTATTTACCCAATATCGGGAATTTCTTCAGATACCTACAAATTTCTTAAAGTAATAGGGTCCCATTTCTATCGTGATATAGTGTTGCATCATTTATTACGGTTCCACTTGAACTCGTAATTTATACTAATAACCCACTTGTTCCCTAGCTTTTCCTACATATCCTCTTCCCCCTTATGTCGTTCTCATATAGAAGAAGAAAGAATGTAGGTCCTTTGTTGAATGGGACCACACATACATACATACATACGTATGACAGCGTTAATGGGCTCGCCTGACTTCGGGTTCCCAAGTCCTCCAGGCTTGACGAATGGCAAAGCGTGGAAAAAAACCCCACAACCAGAAAAACTTCCGCAAAGTCGTTTATCGGAATCTTCCAACCCTGTAAAGATTAAATTTCTTTTCAAACGCGCTAAAGCGTCGATATTTCCTTGAGACTTTTCCGAAAATTTCCGGCACGATTCGAATCTCATCCTGAACCTTTTGATGCGCCTCTTTCTATAATACATATGTATGTACATATATAGGTACTTACATAATAAGTATTGTACATAATTCTCAGTCATTTTCATACTTATCTAAATTGTTATGTCGATTTTAATTTTAAACATTCATCAATGTGCCAACATTATATAAAAAAAATTATGCCTATGTATGTATGTATATGCATGTAAACGGATACAGTCTGAAATTGAAACGGACATGCTGAATGTTTTGCTAATGTGTTCTACGTGTTGTCCTCAATTGATAATATTTATAACTTGGCATTTGGATTATTGAAGAATTATTTTATCAAAATTTAACAAAAATATCGGGCTTATTTTCATACACGAAAGAGAAATTTTTGACAAAGCTTGTGTATTTGTATTATAATTAGGCTTTTGAATTAAATGTGGTGATATGATCACGCTAATCGCTTCGCTTATTTTATGGAAATTCGTTCAAATGCTTTAACCGACAAAATATGAATAATACATAATAATATCTTCTAATTTGGACGCTGCTTCAGATATAAACAAATTAATGTACATACATACAGTGTACATGAAGTTGTTTGCGGTATCCGTATATTTGGAAATATTTTTTTCACAAGCATAGAAACATTCAAATAATTTTCAATTCAAATGAATACGCATGCATTATCATTTCCAACGAATTTTTTCCGGGGGCGTTAAAATGGCGAAAATAAAAATTTGAAAGGAAGCCTTCGCCTTTTGAGGACGACATAATTTATGATACATCGTGGGCAGGAATAAAAATAATATATAAAGGCGTTAGGAATATGTATGAAAAATGTATATGTATGTATCTACATACATACCCATGTGAGTTCTTTTTATTTTCAGTAAAAGATTATCGCTTGAAAGGTCAAATCCCCCCCCCCTCCCGTCTCCACAAAGGTTTTTTCATGACGTAACAAGAACGTAATTAATGTTTATAAAAGGTCAACGCGATTAATTTACATAAAAAGGGTAATTATTTAGTACACAGATCCATTGCGTCGCGACGCACGAGAGGTGTTTGAAATTATCTGTAAAAAATGTTTTAATCAATTTGTCAGCAGTGAAGCCTGGAAATCGTTTTTTCCGGTCGGAAAAATGTCGGGAAAATTAATTAAGTATAAATGCCTGTCGTGTGTGAAATATGAAAAATTCAAGCCTGAAAAACCCATCTGTCGGATTATTCGATTAATAGACCAGTGTTCATAAATATCCGTATTAAAAAAAGTAAAAATTGAAATATATTCGTTGAATTTCGTATAAAGTAATGCTGCAAATCCACCTGGAGGGAAATGGAACGAGAACAGCTATAGATAAACATCTTATTTTCGGATTTTCCAATCAATGAATCCCCGATAACGGTAGACTGTGGTTTATAATTTTTTTATAATATTATATTTATATAGCTTTTACGTATGTATATTATCAGAAATTGGAGTAAAAATACAGTGAAATTTTCTTTTTAGCAAGTTAATTGCTGACGTTGAACGAAATTCATAACAAAGCGTGTAATTAATTAACCTGAATTGTTTCTGTAGGCTTTCACAAAAGAGCAAGGCACAAAACTTTACAGAAGCCTTTGATCATGAAAACTTTGAAATGAAATCCAGCTATTGTATTATATATATATATCGTATTGAAATTCTTGTTGAGATTAATTTCAGAATAACGAGATTACCTATGAAATAAATTTAATCAAATTATTAACAAGATTTTTATGAATTATCTTATGATTACGTTTGTAAGATAGTATATTTAATATAATAATTTATTAAATTAAATTAGGCAAATAAAGTTAATTTAAACAGTAGACTACGAAATTGTTAATAGAATTTTCAAATATATATTTTTTATGATAATATCTTTACAGTTTCGTTTATTCCAGTACTGTTACCGGCCACTGCACGTAAACAAAAATATTATTTAGTAAATTCTATATGGGCACATTCATATGTTCCTTAATGTGTTAATGAAGTATCGAAATAGCAGTAAACGATACCATCTATTTATATTTTATAGAAAGGTCACCGTGACGAGACAGCATGTTAAATTACAGAAAACGCAAATATCGGAAGGCAAAGATCGAAAATCGAAAGATCTTAAGTCGAAAGATCAAAAAAAAAAAAGGTGCATGGTATACGGTACATACTCACTTAATTTGCGCGAGCAGGATACAACAGAAACAAGAAGAACAGGCTTTTCCTCCCGTATTAATGTGCGCGCGCAGAATACGGGAGGAAAAGCATGTTCCTCTCGTTCCTGTTATATCCTGCTCGCGCAAATTAAGTGAGTATGTACCGTTTACCATGCACCATTTTTATTTAATCTTTCGATTTTCGATCTTTGCCTTCCGATATTTGTGTTTTCTGTAATTTAACATTCTGTCTCGTCACGTAGACCCTATATAGAAGTGTATGTCACCGAAAATTTTCATGTAGAACCAGTTTGTTTGACCACTGTGGAAATATTCACGCATGACGTGACGTCATAGTGGCGAGTGCATCCTTGCTTACGAGAGTGCTGCCAAGTGGATATGAATATTTTCGGAAATCTCATATTGAAACAATATGCATTCTTAATTTTTTTTTAATTTGATTTTGATGATATAATCTTAGAGCACGTCGATGGATCTACATATTCCGTTACTCTTTGGACACCACTGGAATAAACCGTTTACTTTTTATGGTGGAGTATTCGGGTCGATGAAGCTCAGGATACAGTAGGAAAACCACACGATAAAAAGCTTGCAAATCCCACTTTGGTGTGACGAGGTGCTTTCGCTGAGAAGCACGCCGATTTTCCCGACAAGTACCCACCACCCATCCAGTTAGCCTCGTTTTATTCTGGTATTGTCGTGCTTTCAATGGCAAACATCTACGAGGTCGACTTCCGATAACCACTAGAGGAAGACTTCACTCGTGTTTCGTTATGGAAAATTGTCTCTCATATCAGGATATTTCTTGTGGGTTGTTTGAATGGGCGTGGGACTACTATGAAAGGCCAAATGTTCGAAATGAAATGCGCTTTAGCATTTATTGTGATACTCACGATTGCTTTTTACGGATTTCGTTTGATAAAAAATAGTAATGAAAGTGAATTTCATATCTTCTCATAAAATTGTCTCAGAAAATGCTGACTTATCTATAAGAAACAAAAGGGAGATCGTTTCTTACGGCATTATTAAAATAAAAACGTGATTCATAAACTTTTTTAAGTTTCAGAAAAATGTACGTACCTACCTATATGTATGTAAAAAATAATGTACCTACATATATATGTATGTATAAAAATTTAAACTAACACAATTGACTAAAGTTCATTTCTGATAATTGTGAATACTGCCTCATAAAAATATTAAAACATTTTCATAGGTTTCGGAAAATATTTCCACAAAAAAATATATTGAAACCAAAATTCAACCGTAAATATCCCGAACGGCATTGGTTTTTGCCAAGCGTTCTGCAGAAATTTTAAACGCTCTTTTTTATCGATAAAAGATTTTTCATCTCGGAAGTTATTCTTATGAACAAACAAGTAAAACGAATTATCGTTAGTTCTGTTATTGGCACTGGTAAAAAGAAAAAGTTTTCTAATTCGAAGAACATACAAAAGTAATAATACATTATTTCCTTTAACTAGTTTTCTGTCGTGGGCTTGACCAAGGATATACATGTACATATTATACTGTAAACATATGTATAATAAATACTTTTTTTAATGTGTTTTAATTGTGTTAATATTAATTAATTTTTCGATCTCGGTTGATGTAAATAAATTTGAATAATGAATTGAACTGAATTTGCAACTTAACTCCCTCCCTTACAATATTAAATTATATACCAAATATGGTGCAGTTTAAAGAGGGAATTTACATAGTACTTATGTATATAGTACTTACTACCGTTATATACATACTACCGTTCTAGTGCAGTGGTTCTCAGGCGAAATTTTACCGTGGCCGCACAGGTGATAATAGTGGTCCCATGGAAATGTCTGGTGGCCGCACCAAATTTAATCAAATAAATTAAAGTTACAAAAAAAGTGGATCAATTTATTCATAAAATAAAATAAATTTTAACATTTTGGTATCTATTTATTTAATAATAATGCAAATGGAAATTGCTCAATACTCCTTTCTTCCAATGCAAGCCGCATTTCTGCTTCTAAGTTTGCGTCTGTCAGCTGGTTTCTAAATTTGTTTTTAATAAAGTGCATTACACTGAATGATCTTTCGCAATATACGGTAGTGGGAAAAATAGACAATATTAATAAAGCGATTTATTGTTGCCAAATCTTTATATAGGTTTGTTTCATTGTCAACGTATATTTCCGACCAAAATTTTTGAACCGAAATATTATTAAAATGGTTATTAAGTACTTGATCATGACTAATTTCTAATAATATTTTACTTTAGCCCAGTTAATTAATCTCAATACTGAAAATGATTTTAATCTATTTTGTAGTACTATGAAATTTTAATTTGTCATCATAATAAAAGGGGAGATACAAAAGAAACAGTTTTAAAAATATACAATTCTTGGAACCTTTTATCAAGTTTCAGATTCAGATATTTAAGACACTCTATTATTTTAAGTTTTAATTTTGAAGTTGTTTCTGTCATCTTATATATGAAATCACTAACAGAAGATAAAATTGAAAAATTGTCATTTTCAACTTCTGCCACAAGGCTTTTCGCTATAATTTTAGTTTGTCAATGATGACCATGGTTTCTATAATATTAGTGTTAAGTTACTTTTTTGTAGTTTTTAAAATATATTTATTTTTTTTTAAATATTAGTATTATTTACTATTAAGTCGCTGGTGGCCGCACTTAAGAACCACTGTTCTAGTGGCTGTGGGTAAGGTTATATACAACGGGGTGTACTTGCATATGCATATGAATGTAAGTATGTATAGTCATTTTGGAATGGATTACAGTCGTGGATTGCCCATAAGTAGACTATTCACGTAGAGAATTGTCTACCGACAAGTCTCTCATATGGTTTTCGGCCACGTAATTCGTCATACATAGATAGAGATACCACGAGAGATAAATCTCAACTTCGTCTGCTAAAAATTGTTTTATTATATATTGTAGTGTAAAGATTTTCTGACTGTTTGAAGTGTTGTCTTAATAAATAGATTTCCTCTGAGAAACCGCAACGACTAGACATGTCTGCAGACAAATGTCTACGTGGATAACCACCTTAACCGTATATATGTACATACACACATACATATGTACGTACATATGTATTTACAATTGTTGATCGTTGGGTACCTTGAGGCCTTACCGAAGGAGTTCCCCTGGCACAGAATTTGTGTGTTGAAGATCAAACCAGGTCGTTCCTGCAGGAGCTTTATCCACAGAAATGAAAAAAATATGCAAAACTACCCGAATAAGTCAATCGAAGCCAGATACAGAAGATATAACCAGGACTGTCAGTTACGAGTTGGAGTTGTGTTTTTTTACCGACTCCACATTGATGCTTGTTTCTGAAATTTTGGGTATAGTAAATAAACGAATAAACATAATAAATAATTATGTTGATCGATGGTTTTTTGGAAGTACCAGTTATTAAAATGATTTCCGAACGCCTCGTTTTACATACATATATGTATGTACATACATGCATACGTAGGTATATTCCAAAACTTTTCAATCACTTTGAAATAGTACGGTTTTCCAAAGTTTATATTATTATTTAGCAAATTCATGTACACACACACACACACACACACATATATATATATATATATATATATATATATATATATATATATATATATATATATATATATATATATATATATATATATATATATATATATATATATATATTGTTCCATTGTTAAAAATCCTTTGTAAAAAAGGTTCGGCAATCCTTTAACAATGCATTTACAATCTTTGAACAATAAACAGCCCCTTCAGATTCCAGTCTCTAGTCATTACAGATCGCTCCAATGTGACGAGTGTACGAGAACGGTCAGACAACGTATACAGTACATACGTTCAATAAACATTGAATACAATGATTAATCAAGTACAGAAATAATAATCATAGAGACATCTATGGATTATTTTTAGATTTTGTGCACAATTATTATTACAATTTTTATACACATAATAAACACGAAATTATAGAGACATCTATAGATTTCAGATTACTGTGCATAATTTTTACAAATTATACACAAAGATTTTGTGACAACAGGAAATGATCTATTACCAATTTTCAGGAATCGTTTCAAAATCTGATAGAGAAACGATCGATTTGGAGTCACAAACACCCAAATCTCACCAGCAGTTTGGTGAATCGAACCAGCGAGTGTATATATTGTTAAGTAAATTCTATTTTATTTTTAATATTAATGCTTAGAGTAATGACTTTTTCATGTATTTATTATGTACAAACAAATAAATGAAATACATATGTACATACATATGTAATATAATAGATAGATGGGTTTCATAGAATGGATGAACCTGGCCACCTATTTGTGTACATGCATAACTTAAAATGCAATGAACAGTTAAGCTGTTTTATGTAAAATATTACTTCAGACAATCTAGTCTAGTCTAGCCATTAATTTTGAGATTTAATGTACATTGGGGAAAACATGTTTTCATTAAAATTGATAAAATTTTAACCATTTTGTTATGATAATATCTACTCTCTGGATATTAAAATATGCAAAATAGATGAAAAGATGAGATCTAAAATAAAAGTAAACGAAAAGGAAAATTATACATTTTATACGAGTTGCTTCATAAATGCAAATTAATAGATTATTTCAAGCAAAAATAATTTCAATCTTTATGAATTTTGTACTAAAAATATTGTTATTCAAGGAAAAATATAAACGTCAATTAGGATATTATCGTTATATAATATAAACAACGATTGTAATTAATTAATTAAAAGTTTTACGCGGATTGGAATTTCAAATTCGGAAGCGATTGAAGTAAGAGCTCGCGTACACAGTTTAACAAAAATTCAACAATGAACTTCAATTGTTAATTATAAATAAGTTTTCATTACGGAAAACATGTTTACGCTTCCATCTAAAATTTGTGGTGTCTAAGAAATAATCGGGAATTTTATTTAATGTACATAGATTTCATTCATCGTATCAAAAATTCATGCTGGACTCTAATTTAAAATGGAATATACATATAACCTACACAAATATATTCTGACGTTTCAATGTTAGATATCAATGATGAATAGCCTGTCAAGGTGAGATTACACTATGCATATACATATGTAGGTTATCCACTAGGGATTTTCTAAAGAAGAGATGACATACAATTTCATCGAAGATTATAGTTCTCATTCCACGTATATTTACAGTGTTCTTACTTCAAATCCAAATTTTCCTATTTCATTTATTATCAATACTTATTATATCATTTTTATTTTTTTTATATTTTAATATAGTTATTATATTTATAACAATATTAAATACATATATTAATTACTACATAATCTACGCAAAGTTTGTTAGGTAGAAAGAAAATCGACCGAAAGGTTTTGCATGGAAATTAATAAAAGCCTTCTTAATGATTTAATTGAAGTTCAAAAACAGAGAGTGAATTGAAATTATAATGAGAATTCTCGAGGCGAAATCGCTTGAATAAATAAACAAATGTTAGACAAAAGCGTTCGCCACATAATTACAATATTGGTACAGTACAGTATAGATTCAATTTCGCCTCCGCAAAAATAAATAAGACTTAAAACTCCAATTGATTGACCTTGAAGAACTTTTTTACTGTAATTGTATATATATAATATATATATATATATATATATATATATATATATATATATATATATATATATATATATATATATATATATATATATATATAATCAGTGGCGGGCGGTAGAAATTTCTCTTTTATCGCACAGTTTTATTTAAATTTGCGCGAGTAAGATACAAGAGGATGCTGTGACGTCATACCGCATCCTCTTGTGTCCTGCTCGCTCACACGTAAGTAAGGCTGTGCGAAGAAAACAGGGAGAATTTGACTGCACGCCACTGATATATGTATGTATATTGTTTATATGAGTATGATTTGTATAGGCATTTTCAGAAACGTACGTAAATTCAGTTAGAGAGCCGCGACATATGATTTTTATATTTTTCCTCTTTTTCGACAACATTAGGTTTGTGCCGTGAAATATGATTTTTTCGTTAGGGTTCGGGCTCAATTTTTTTATCTTCCAGTTGTCTTGTGTCTTTTTTCTGTTTCTTATTTTTATCGTCGTCGCTATTTCGTTCGCAGGAGTGAGATAACCGTTTTTCATACGGCGGCAATATTTTCTTATGAATTTCGATGGCTATTGATTTGCGAGTCCGCAGAAACGAATCCATAGTATTAAAGCATCACATTTGAATTGAAAACATCCAGAATTTATTATTAATCTTCTTAGTTATTGACAAAAATCCGAATCATATGAATGTAATACATATGTTCATTTTGTCTCGCTTAAACCGGATTGACACAATACTAATTTGGTCACTCAGACGACACCGGTAACGTGGCATCGCCCGAGTAACGTCGAAGTGGCCAAATTAGTCGACTTAAATTATTTATAATCTTTTTTATTTATTTGAAAAATACATATGTCACAAACTATTGATACTATGTAAGTTGAACGAATTCATTGGTAATTAATATTATTTGTGTAGTTTTGAATAACCACATAATGAAATCAATTTACATTGCTTCTTGAATGTTTGGGAATATGTATTAGATAGAGTAAAAAAGCTACACACATACTTATAATGTGACATCGTTGACGAGCGTCATCGATGAAATTTTTATACGTCTCTGAAGAAAAATGTACTTGAATAAAAAAGGACCAGTTTTGGAATTTCGACGAAAAAATGTGAAGCAATTTTGCCAAAAACACGAAGAGAGATAGAAAGGCCGATAAAATGGGAGGGCGATGACGGCGGGATGAATGAGTTTTACTTCAATTTAGATCATCCCCGGTGATATATGTATATGTGTATATGTATATATTTTTTTTTGTTGTTTGCCATTCAAAAAAATAAATAAATACGAGCACGCCAATGTTGCATGTATCAATTGGTAAATGAGATCGTTACAAGCGAATTACCCAATTCGTCGCAGGCGCGGCCAAGTCTGCCCGAAGTGAAAGTGATTTCAATTAGTTGGCTTAATACAAAAACTGGAATTTTCATTCGAAATAATATCAGCTCTGGTAGCCGTGATCGTCTAGTGGTTAGGACCCTACGTTGTGGCCGTAGTAACCCAGGTTCGACTCCTGGTCACGGCAGTGTTAACCCACTGTCTCGGCAGGGCTGTTTTTTTTTTATTGGCAATCTATCTTCTGTGTAGATACACTTGTAAGAATAAGAAAATATTTACTTTTTATTTAATTTACTGATCACTTTAGGTTTGGAATCATGCCACTTTTATTTCATTGTAATCATTACTATTCGTAATCATGTTCGGGCAATATTTTTCACAGCTACATATGTAAATATATTTACTTTTTTAATTGGGCATATATGTATGTACATACATATGTATATCTATCATAAAATCCACCGTATTACACTTACTATATTTGAAAATCAAGAAAGAAGGGTATTCATAATTTCAAAATAATTCCAACATATAAAAAGAAAAAAATCGTATTTTGCACTTAATTAAAGAAAAGTTTTTATTATTAAAATGTATATTATTCATCTGTAGTTTGATTTCGGATTCTCTAGATTCGATTATATTTCATTTTTAAGGATTTATATAACGATTTAGATATCGATTAAATTTAAATCACAATTTTTCCATGGAAGAAACGTTAAATTTATTTGGAAATATTTTCAACTTTAAATATATTTTAAAATCTCATTGTATCTTATTTGCCTTAGGTTGTGGACAGTTCGTGGAAGGGACGGGGTCGGGTTTCATATATTTTTATCTGAATTTCACTCACCCGAGCAACGCCTGGCAATACGGTTAGTTCATTTATGAAGGTATAAGGATGTATTAAACAAAACTATTTAATTTACTAGTGTTATACTATAAAAACGAGTTCATTAAATAATAACTAGTTTTTTGTCCGTTCACGTTCAAAGGATGGTTTTGGAATATATATAGTTTAATATAGAAAGTATATGGCGATTTAAAATCAAGGCTTATACTTTTTGATAATTTTAGAATCGTGGTGCATTTTACTTCGGTTCGATTTTTTTAGATATTCAGAATTGATTTAATTAATATGCATTAACGCGTATGTTCATTGACATTAGGCCTGAGCGAAATATGCGAATCTTGGTTATTCATCAATATACCCAGTCGAAAACTTTCATGGTACTAAAGGAATGTTAAAAAAAGAAAAAATGGCGATCAAATAGCTTGACATTTTTATCTGAGTATTTATATAGTATAAATTACTATATTTTCACACGTGTCAATAATGGAACACGTCTCAAGAGTCTTAGAGTCCATTTTCCGAAGGGTATTTTCCTTTTGATTGAAAACCAAGCGCACGACCTTTCGAATGTCGACTTTCAGCCGCTCCTTCATAGCGCCCCTTATTGAATTTTAAAAGCTCTCAACACCACTCAGATTGAAGCGAATCAATTTCCGAAGCTTTCCCAACTATTTTCGCGGTAGTATTGAAACGTCCCAGATAGTAAAGTTTTTTTTTTCCATTAAATGTTGGGAAAGCTTCTTGTTTGCAATATCCAAACATGTGAGAGATAAAAGTTGAGATACTCCATTATGTACATATGCATGTACACAGTGGTGTAGTCGGGTCAGGCCGGGCAGGTCGCCGCCCTGGTTCTTTTTTTGGAGCCATGTCGCCTCCCTGGCACTTTGATTAATATAAACATTTTTTTTCGAGTACAATTAAAAAACATGTTTAGTAAAATTTCATATAAAATTTTGTATTCCAAATATTGTTAGCATTCTCGTTCTAGCACTCGATGAGAAACAGTTGAATAGTAATGTGAGCATATTCAAAACTTAAAGGACGTTTAATGAAATTTATTTGATTTTTAATCTAAAACCACCCAAAACTTCGAGAGAAAACATTCTTTGAACTATTGACTATAGGCACTTGAGGATGGATAAAATGAGGGACTCAGCTTAAATGAATAGTGATTTCTAAACTCTCATGTTAAAATTTGATAGTTTTTTGATAAAAGTACATGGTTTTAGTATTGCTAAAGGTTGACACACAAACACGGGTTTTGCAAAATCAAAGATGTTGAAGAGGATCCATTATGGAAGTTTTAATAAAATATGAGAAAATAGCTCATAATTTCAACAAATAAGAATATTTGTTAATTATTATTTGATTTTTTTTATAAATATTTGAACTACCAATATTAGGATACAATCTTTTTTTTTCGTAAGGAAGAAAGCGGGGTGGGGTGGGGGCGTAAAAATTAAACACGACCTGGTTCTTTTTTATTTAGCACCACACCACTGCATGTACATATGTACATACATACATACAAAGATTTGTATTGTTCAGTATCTAGAACAATAATTGTCAACTAATCAAATGTTTCTCGGTGTAATATAATATGAAACTCATCTCCAAATTAATACGCAAACTTCAACAAGATTCCATGCATACAGGTAGTACTTGGATATTACTACATACATACATATGTATGTTCCAGGTATCATCAGAGAACTAGTTCTTTGCTCTTTGAAGTTGTGCAACTCTTTGTGAGATCTCAAACTTAGGAGGAAGTTATAAGGGGGCGGGGAGAGGGGGGGGGGTAGAGAGAATTCGGGGAACTAAATTTGAATTTACGATAATTTTGAAGGAAAATAGCGATGAGAAATGTTGTCATAAAGACGTTCAACTTCGACATAGACGTTCTTCCAAATTGATCAAAACTTAAATTGATGGCACAAGTAAAGTTACAATCATTAAATAGATATTAGAAATGGTTCAAACAATTACTTTGTTTGAACCATTTCTGGCAATGCCGATGGTACATAATCGGCATTGTCAATTTAATTAATATATTATAAATACATATGTATGTATATGTAAGTTGTAATAATTTGATTGAAAAAACAAGTTGTTAAGTTCTTAATGAAAAGTATGTGTATATTGTTTGCGAAAATATGCACAAAACTTGGTAATATCTGTCGTTAAAAATATAAAAGTAATGTGTCGGTTCTGTGTTCGATCTGCACGCGTCGAATCTTTTTTGCGAGACAAGGCGGACCCACTCGGCTCGCTCGCCGCTAGCTGTTTGACTGTCATTGGCTGTTGTGTGTGAGTACTCGAGTATTGCCGTGGCGTGAGTAAATCGGTGCGCAATTATTATACGTACCTATAAAATATTTAGAATTTTAAGTACACATTATTGAAATTTAAAAGACATTTACCGATATAATTATTACGTTTAAAATTATCATAAAACGAAAATTGACGCCTTTTGACAAAACAAAAATCCGTTCTGTTTATCAAATGTGGTGGAAAATGTGACTTTTCCGTTACGTACATGCCTACGTATTTTTTATATATCATTTATTAACATAGTTTAGTTAACATAGCTACAATTACTTCAATATGTTACATGTTCGATATTTGAAAAATAAAATTATATTATAAATATATATATATATATATATATATATATATATATATATATATATATATATATATATATATATATATATATATATATATATATATATATATATACGATATTTTGTAGGCATTTTCTGTGAATTTTATAATGAATTTTTCATGTTATAAAAATCTAATTTAAGGATTAATTAAACTCGAGATGAAAATCTAATACGATTATCATCTAGAAAGCTTTGTTGAGCTTAAGAAAATGAAGAGGTAATGTAAGAAATTGCTATATATATATGTGTGTATATTTATTAGAATTTAAATACTTACATGTTTGTATCTTGGGTCATGCTATACATACAAGCTGTTATAATGCAACACGTATTTTTTACAAGCACGTATATATATATATATATATATATATATATATATATATATATATATATAGAGTTCGGTCTTTCGTGTCATGCGGGGAAGACGTGCTTCTGCGTTCTTCCCGCTATTACTCGCTTAAACCCGGCTATTGCACGAAATTTAATCTAAAAATTTAACCATCTAATCACTTATTTTACTAATTGCATCCTAGTATAATTTAAGTGTAAAAATAAACAGACGATCGGCCGTTAACAGCGTTTTTAATATCAGTGATTGCGAAAAATTTTGTGTTAATTTTGTGTCAGTTACAAAAGCGTATACGAACGAGATACATCTCCCTACCTGAATACAAAAAAAATAAGGGTCCCTGCTCGCCAGTCAAAATTCGGTCCCACAGAAGCAATAAATCTTCCACATAATTGCTTTCAGACAAAAATTTTTAACGAACTTTACTTAATAGAATAATAGCAAACAGAAACGGTGTTTCCCAACTGTCTAATAGTTCTTTTTCATATTTAATTTATATTAAAGTAATTCGTGTAATTTTATATTCTTTACTAAATTTATTATTAAAATATTAAATTGCAAACCGCACTCACATATATAAATCCGTTGTCTCCAAAGAGGCGTCTCACGATAAAGATCTGTAAAAAAGTAGTATAACAATTGCTAATCTATTATTATCATAACTAACTACTTTCACTTACAAAGTAACCCTGTTAAATGGCATGTAATAACTCATAAGTGATCCAAGTGATACCTAGGATGACTATCTGTCAAAGCTGACCACAGAGAAGAGTCTATGGCGGTAAGAACTCACTCCTTGAATGGAAATCTCTCTCAAGTACCGCCTTTTTCTCAACACATCTTGGATAAATGCGAGAAAAATAATATCCAAACCTCCAACAAGGTAAGAGTGACGATGGATGATAGCTTAGCTAATAGAAACCTGTATTTAGCCACGTACAATGTAAGAACGTTATCGAGTGAAGGAAGTGTGCTTGCATTAGAGAATGAATTAGAAAATATCAAATGGGATATAATAGGACTTAGTGAAGTAAGACGAAAACAGCAAAACCAAATAATCCTAAAAAGTGGTAACTGTCTCTACTGGAGAGGGCTACCAAATGGTAGAATAGGAGGAGTAGGGTTTCTTATCAATAAGAGAATAGAAAGAAATATTATAGAAATAAGCGACATATCGGAACGTATATGCTATATAGTATTAAGAATCTCGAGCAGGTACACTTGTCAAATCTTCCAAGTGTACGCCCCCACATCTAGCCACCCAGACGAGGAAATAGAAGACTTCTACGAAAAAATACAGGACGCATACGATAATAGCCGTCACCACTTTAAAATAATCATGGGCGACTTTAACGCAAAAATAGGACAAAAGGCAAATACTGAAAGAGCAGTAGGCAATTTTGGTACCGGCCAAAGAAACGACAGAGGCGATCGCCTCATAGAATTCGCAGAACACAACAGGCTCTTTATCACTAATTCATTTTTCAGGAAAAACACCAACAATAAGTGGACTTGGGAGAGTCCTAAAGGAGACAGAAACGAGATCGATTTCATCCTAACAAATGCCCTGCACTCCGTTAAAGACGTTAGTGTTTTAAGTAAAGTAGATATAGGTAGCGATCACAGATTAGTCCGTGCCAAGATGGCCATTAATATAAATTGCGAACGTAGGAAATTAATAAAAGGATGCAGTAACTCTCCAGATTTCGCTCAACTAAGGTCTAGGAAAAAGGAATTCGAACTCGAACTTGGAAATCGATACGGGAAATTAAACCCAGAAGCAGACATCGAGGAATTGAACACTGTAATTAGTTCGGTTCTAACCTCAACAGGTAAGAAATTAGGTGGATTCAGGAAACAGATTAAATTAAGCAAAATTTCAGCGGAAACAAAAAACCTAATTAAGCATAAAAGGAATTTAGATAGGGATAATAATAAGCAAGAATACAATCTAGTAAATAAGGAAATTAAAAAGAGAATAGTCAGGGATGTCAGGGATTTTAACAGCAAGCTAATAGAAAATACCATTAAGAATAACCGTAGCCTGAAAAAGTGCAAACAGGATCTTTTCTTAGGCAAAAACCAAATGATCGCAATCAGATCAGAGAGCGGAGTAATAATTAGGAATAGAGAAGAAATCATAGACAGAGTTTACACGTTCTATGCAAAACTATACGAGAACGACAACGGCCAATTCCCCGCTCTGGAATCGACACACGGCCAAAGGGTTCCTGCAGTATTGCCTAGCGAAGTAGAGGCCGCGCTAAAAACTGCAAAGAACGGTAAATCCCCAGGGGAAGATAATATTCCCATTGACTTACTAAAATGTGGCGGCCCCCCCCTAATTAATATCTTAGCTAGGCTTTTCAGCAAATGCATCCAGAACCAAGCTATACCAGAAGGATGGAATAACGCAACTATCATTTTAATACACAAAAAAGGCGACAAAAGCGATATCAAGAACTACCGACCCATTAGTCTACTTTCAGCGGTCTACAAGCTCTTCACGAAGGTTATTACAGAAAGGCTGAAGAATATCCTCGACGAGAACCAACCTATAGAGCAGGCAGGGTTTAGGGCAAATTTCAGCACAATGGACCACCTCCAAGTAGTTGGCGAACTAATCGAGCGCGCCAACGAATATCAACGGCCATTGTGCCTAGGTTTCGTCGATTATGAGAAAGCCTTCGATACAGTTAGTCATAATGCAGTACTTAACGCTCTAAAAACACAGGGAGTGCCGGAACCCTATGTGGGACTGTTAGCTGCAATATATAAGAATGCCACAGCTTCGGTTAAAATTTTTTCAGGTACAGATAGATTTAGCATAGGAAAAGGAGTAAGACAAGGAGATACAATCTCGCCCAAGTTATTCAATGCGGTGCTTGAGGGAGTTTTCAGGAAATTGGATTGGGATACAGCCGGAGTAAGCATCAATGGTCGCTTTTTGAGTCACCTTCGGTTCGCAGACGATATAGTTTTAGTAGCTCGTGATTCAGCTGACCTACTTATCAGACTAACACAGCTGGACAGGGAAAGTAGAAAAGTAGGATTAAAAATTAACGTAGATAAGACTAAACTAATGTTCAATAGTTATTGCATGCCTGATAGCATCCCCTTAGATGATAAACCAGTAGAAGTAGTAAATAATTATTTATATTTAGGTCAAATAATTGACATGTCTGGTAGTAAAAATGAAGAGATAAAGAGACGTATGAAATTAGGGTGGAGTGCATTTGGACGGATGAATGCTGTTTTTAAATCAAAAATGCCACTCTGCCTGAAGAAAAGGATCTTTGATCAATGCGTTTTGCCAGTGATGACGTATGGATGTGAAACTTGGACACTGAACGCCAAGATGCAAAATAAAATCCAATGCACTCAAAGAAGTATGGAACGCTGTATGCTTGGCATAACGAGGAAAGACAGGAAGCGGAACACGTGGGTGAGAAATATGACAAGGGTAGTGGACATAGTGGATAGAGTGAAGAGATTGAAATGGCAATGGGCGGGTCACGTTGCTAGGAGGATGGACGAAAGGTGGACAAAAGAAGTGCTTGAATGGTACCCGAGAGAAGGCAAAAGAGTAAAAGGAAGACCGCAAGGAAGATGGGTGAACGAAATTAGGAAAATGTGCGGAATGAGATGGATGAGTGTTGCGCAAAACAGAGACGAGTGGAAGCGTGTTGGAGAGGCCTTCATCCAGCAGTGGATGGCGAATGGCTGTAAATGATGATGATGATGATATATATATATATATATATATATATATATATATATAAATATAAATATATACATATACATATATATATATATATATATATATATATATATATATATATATATATATATATATATATATATATATATATATATATATATAAATATACATATATATATATATATCTATGTATATATATATACATACATATATATATATATATATATATATATATATATACATATATATATATATATATATATATATATATATATATATATATATATATATATACATATATACATCATGTATATACATGATGTATATATGCATTTACAGCCATTCGTCATCCACTGCTGGATGAAGGCCTCTCCAACACGCTTCCAACACGCATATATATATATATATATATATATATATATATATATATATATATATATATATATATATATATATATATATATATATATATATATATATATATATATAGACAATTTCACGGATTCGGTGTAACATATGCATACAAAGTCTCTTTCGAAATTATAAATTAGATTATTAAAAAAAATGAGTACCAAAACGATAAATGTAATTGAAATAAACTGACTTCTAAACAGTGGCGGCTCGTCCTAATGGGCTGCCGGGCTGCAGCCCCTCCTATAAAATTCTAAGATATATATTTAATAATACATTTAATATTTTATTTATTAATGATATTTTTTTTATTAGTTGGATGGACTTAACTATTGGGGCCTTCGACAGAGTAAATATTACTTACAATATCACCCATATCCAAAAGGGTGATATTGTAAGTAATGTTGACCGTTTCGAAGACCCCACTAACTTGTATGGTGACAGATGAATTAAAATGTTGCTGTACTGGCTGTAAAGTGTTACAGCGCCGAGCTGAACGCTGCCCAGCCCGGAGTTTCGGAACGAGAAAGAGAAAGAGCTATTTGCAACTGCAGATAGCTCTTTCTCTTTCACTCACTCTTCCGTTTTGGGCTGGACAGTCGGCAGCCTTCGCCTGTTAAACGACATTCATCTGTCAGTTTGTTTAAGATTTCGCGCGCTTGATCTTACATTTGATTAGTTGAATCGCACGATCACAGCTTTATTCGTTTTCGTTACTCTTAATTGGTTGCGTACGAGCCCTCATCAAATCTTCGGTGAGTCGTTTTCATTTTGATAACAGCAAACTTTTTTCAAATCTGTTTAACTTTTTCTCGTAATTTTTATTTAAATATATTAAGATTTTTTTTCTTTTAAAAATGGAAGAACAAAAGAATTCAGTAAAATATTTACAAAATTTGCACTTTTCGCGACTAGAACTTACCGAAAAAGTCGCTATAAAAGCATTAGGCTGCCTCACGCCCAATTTAATTATTTCACAGCCTGCAACTAGTAGATCTTTTAGTTACTCGCGAAAATTTAATCCAGACATTTATAAAAAATACAATTGGTTAACGAGATGTACAGAAAAAAACGCGTTATTTTGTTATCCGTGTCTTTTGTTTGGAGGCGAGTCGCCAGGCGAAGCATCTTGGACGAAAACAGGAGTTATTGACTTAAAACATTTAAACGATTAATTTAAAAACACGAGGGAAGTGTCGAACACTTAAAAAATGTGTGTAATGTCACGATTTTGGGAAGCTTGTCGGCGGGAAATAGATAAGCATAATGAAAACGTCAAAAAAAAATCGGGATGTTTTATTTAAAATTATTGATTGCGTTAAATTTTGCGGTAAATTTGAAATGCCAATGAGGGGACACGATGAAACAGATAATTCAAAAAATCCAGGAGTTTTTCGGGGGCTTCTAGAATATTCACAAAATTTCGACGATTCTTTAAAAAAACATTTTCAAACTTCTTCGGTTTTTAAAGGGACATCAAAAACTATTAAAAATTAACTTTTAGATTGTATTTTGAACGTGTGTAGGGAACAAATAAGTGCTGAAATAAAAAAAGCAACATATCTAGCTGTTATGGCAGATGAAACAACCGATGTATCGATGCATTGTCAACAGGTTAATGTTTTTCGTTACGAATTAGGGGGTTAAGTTTTTGAAAGGTTTTGGGGTTTTTTTAATCCGCGTCGCGAAACCAGCAAGAACGAATTTTTTTTAGCAATCTTACTGGAGTACCAGCGTATTTTTCGAAATCTTCATCGCGTTTGGACGCACCCCTTTAATGGGTGGTGAATTTTGCTAGTTTTTTTTTTAATAATACTTAAATCCACATGTAAGTGGTCGTACGCCAAAAATTGTGCTTATTTTGTCCTGTTATGACATGATAGAATAATTATGGTGACATTTTTTAGACATCTTTTCAGTGCAGCCCCGCCACTAAAAATTATCACGAGCCGCCACTGCTTCTAAACCATTAAAAATTGAGATAAATGGAGACACATATAAGAAGATTCAGGAATTGGAAAAAAGGAAATGAGATTATGTAATACTTTATGCAAATCTAAACAGGTCAATGTTATCAAAAGAATAACAGGATCTGCGTCGGAAGACATTACGTGACAGGTTGACTGAAGAGGGTTTTAAATATAATAATAAAGGATTACCAGCAAATTTGAGATTAAATTGAAATATTGAAATTCCGGTAATCTTACTTATATATCCGGTAATCCGGTTTATACATACACACATATGTATATATATATATATATATATTTATATATATATATATATATATATATATATATATATATATATATATATATATATATATATATATATATATGTATGTGTATATATATACATATATATATATATATATATATATATATATATATATATATATATATATATATATATATATATATGTATGTGTATATATATACATATATATATATATATATATATATATATATATATATATATATATATATATATATATATATATATATATATATATATGTATGTGTATATATATATATATATATATATATATATATATATATATATATATATATATATATATATATATATATATATATATATATATATATATATATATATAAACATCATGTATATACATCATTTACAGCCATTCGCCATCCACTGCTGGATGAAGGCCTCTCCAACACGCTTCCACTCGTCTCTGTTATATGTCCACTACTCTTGTCATACTTCTCACCCACGTGTTCCTCTTTCTGTCTTTCTTCGTTATGCCAAGCATACAGCGTTCCATACATCTTTGAGTGCATTAGATTTTATGTAGCATCTTGCCGTTCAGTGTCCAAGTTTCACATCCATACGTCATCACTGGCAAAACGCATTGATCAAAGATCTTTTTCTTCAGGCAGAGCGGCATTTTTTATTTAAAAACTGCGTTCATCCGTCCAAATGCACTCCATCCTAATTTCATACGTCTCTTTATCTCTTCATCTAAGAGGTCAGCTGAATCACGAGCTATTAAAACTATATCGTCTGCGAACCGAAGGTGACTCAAGAAGCGACCATTGATGCTTACTCCGGCTGTATCCCAATCCAAGTTCCTGAAAACTCCCTCAAGCACCGCATTGAATAACTTGGGCGAGATTTTATCTCCTTGTCTTACTCCTTTTCCTATGCTAAATCTATCTGTACCTGAAAAAATTTTAACCGAAGCTGTGGCATTCTTATATATTGCAGCTAACAGTCCCACATAGGGTTCCGGCACTCCCTGTGTTTGTACTGCATTATGGCTAACTGTATCGAAGGCTTTCTCATAATCGACGAAACCTAGGCACGATGGCCGTTGATATTCGTTGGCGCGCTCGATTAGTTCACCAACTACATACTTGGAGGTGGTCCATTGTGCTGAAATTTTCCCTAAGCCCTGCCTGTTCTATAGGTTGGTTCTCGTCGAGGATATTCTTCAGCCTTTCTGTAATAACCTTCGTGAAGAGCTTGTAGACCGCTGAAAGTAAACTAATGGGTAGGTAGTTCTTGATATCACTTTTGTCGCCTTTTTTGTGTATTAAAATGATAGTGGCGTTATTCCATCCTTCTGGTATAGCTTGGTTCTGGATGCATTTGCTGAAAAGCCTAGTTAAGATATTAATTAGGGGGGGGCCGCCACATTTTAGTAAGTCAATGGGAATATTATCTTCCCCTGGGGTTTTACCGTTCTTTGCAGTTTTTAGCGCGGCCTCTACTTCGCTAGGGAATACTGCAGGAACCCTTTGGCCGTGTGTCGATTCCGGAGCGGGAAATTGACCGTTGTTGTTCTCGTAAAGTTTTGCATAGAACGTATAAACTCTGTCTATGATCTCTTCTCTATTCCTAATTATTACTCCGCTCTCTGATCTGATTGCGATCATTTGGTTTTTGCCTAAGAAAATATCCTGTTTGCACTTTTTCAGGCTACGGTTATTCTTAATGGTATTTTCTATTAGCTTGCTGTTAAAATCCCTGACATCCCTGACTATTCTCTTTTTAATTTCCTTATTTACTAGATTGTATTCTTGCTTATTATTATCCCTATCTAACTTCCTTTTATGCTTAATTAGATTTTTGGTTTCCTCTGAAATTTTACTTAGCTTAATCTGTTTCCTGAGTCCAACTAATTTCTTACCTGTTGAGGTTAGAACCGAACTAATTATAGTGTTCAATTCCTCGATGTCTGCTTCTGGGTTTAATTTCCCGTATCGATTTCCAAGTTCGAGTTCGAATTCCTTTTTCCTAGACCTTAGTTGAGCGAAATCTGGAGAGTTACTGCATCCTTTTATTAATTTCTTACGTTCGCAATTTATATTAATGGCCATCTTGGCACGGACTAATCTGTGATCGCTACCTATATCTACTTTACTTAAAACACTAACGTCTTTAACGGAGTGCATGGCATTTGTTAGGATGAAATCGATCTCGTTTCTGTCTCCTTTAGGACTCTCCCAAGTCCACTTATTGTTTGTGTTTTTCCTGAAAAATTAATTAGTGATAAAGAGCCTGTTGAGTTCTGCGAATTCTATGAGGCGATCGCCTCTTTCGTTTCTTTGGCCGGTACCAAAATTGCCTACTGCTCTTTCTGTATTTGTCTTTAGTCCTATTTTTGCGTTAAAGTCGCCCATGATTATTTTAAAGTGGTGGCGGCTTTTACCGTATGCGCCCTGCAGTTTTTCGTAGAAGTCTTCTATTTCCTCGTCTGAGTGGCTAGATGTGGGGGCGTACACTTGGAAAATTTGACAAGTGTACCTGCTCGAGATTCTTAATACTACATAGCATATGTGTACGTTCCGATATGTTGCTTATTTCTAATATACTTTTTTCTATTTTCTTATTGATAAGAAACCCTACTCCTCCTATTCTACCATTTGGTAGGCCACTCCAGTAGAGACAGTTACCACTTTTTAGGATTATTTGGTTTTGCTGTTTCCGTCTAACTTCACTAAGTCCTACTATATCCCATTTGATATTTTCTAATTCATTCTCTAATGCAAGCACACTTCCTTTACTCGATAACGTTCTTAAATTGTACGTAGCTAAATACAAATTTCTATTAGCTTAGCCAGCGTTTCCCAACCTGTGGTACGCGTACCACTTGGTGGTACCAAAATTGTTGGTGGTACCGAAGTTTCTATGACGAAGATGTTCATATATATATATATATATATATATATATATATATATATATATATATATATATATATATATATAAATATACATTCTAAGCCCGCTTTAAAGGTCACGGAATTTGACCCTTAAAGCCCTCAACATGAGGCCACCACCCCCCCGACGAATACAGTCCAAGAGTCTCGTCGGAGAACGAGACGGTTGTTCATGAATATCGCACAAGAACAACCGCACATCACTGTTCTAATAAAAAAAACCACACTGTACATAACCAAGTACAAAATTAACAACAACGCATGAACACATAAAGCGCGCATGCGGTAGGAAACAAAACCTGAGATGTGCCGTGCGAATGCACGCACACCTCAAGTAAACATACATGTACGCATGATTATGCGTGCATAAGCACGCAAGCACACACACACACACACACATACACACACACACATATATATACACACACACACACAATCACACACACACACATACACACACATAAACCATAAATACATACACTCACCTAAAAAGCAAACGCACACTCACACACACACACATTCACAGAATATAATATTAAAAAAATAATAATAATAAATCAACACATAAATGCTTTTGCAATTAAGTGGAGTAGTAGCATCCAGGGGAACACAGCTTCCCAAAGCAATATTGTAATACATATATTGTAAAGTTATTAAGAGAGACGTCCCGTAGACCGGTGACGTCATGGTGACGCCGACCAATGGTGGAGTCGGGCGTTGCGGCCAATGGCTGCACCAGACTCCTTGACCAATGACTATACATGTTTACGTGTCATACGTGTATGCGCTGAGCGCTGAATATTTATAAGTATGGTGCGCCCTCGAACGGTGGCATTCGGATCCTGACCTCCACCGGACGAGCAGCAATAAAGACTTGGAACCTGTCTGCGTGTATTCTTGTACCTCGACCTGACTCCACTTACTTCTGAATACTCTTCAATATATATATATATATATATATATATATATATATATATATATATATATATATATATATATATATATATATACATATATATATATATATATATATATATATATATATATATATATACATATATATATATATATATATATATATATATATATATATATATATATATATATATATATACATATATATATATATATATAAATATATATATATATATATATATATATATATATATATACATATATATATATATATATATATATATATATATATATATATATATATATATATATATATACATATACTCTGAACCAAAAAAAATTCGTCATTTGTCGAACAGTTTAATCGACGATAGTAGTATTGTGATTTAATGAGCAAGGGTGGTGAATGAAAATTCTTGTAACTGATTTTTTTGATTTTCTTTGTTTTATGTACTTTTTTATTTGATTTTTTTGTTTTATGTACCTTTTTTAGTTTTCTTTGCTTTATGACTTTCTTATATATAAATAAATAGTCTAACTACTGTTCCGTACGCCGCGGATTGAGCGAATTGCACTTAGACCAACGGATATCTGTTATCGGATTAACTAAATGCATGCACTTACTTCCAAAGATTATATCTGGACTCTAAGTGCATTTAGGCTAAACAATGACCGTTATTAGTTATTTCTCAGAATCGGTACGGGAAGACCCAATGTCTTGGAAATACATATCCGAATACGTGACTATACAACAGGTAAACAGATTAGGCGTCCTGAGAGATCTACCCTTTATAAGGCGGTACGTAGGCGATATAATTCATTCTGGACTTAGCCGTGACACTGCGTGTATCTCCTTAATCATCAATAAATGCTGTGAAACGACTGTTGGCCTTTTACTTGGATCCTCCACCCACCCCTACGCAACACTACTATGCATTTTTTAAAAACGTGTTTTTTTTGTTCATTATTATTTTTTGTTATCTCAGAAAGACAGACACAGCATATTATATATATGAATATATGAATAAAACGAAACTTCTATAGTTTATCTATAGTTTATTAAAGTTGTAGTACATATCCACATTACGCAATATTAAGATTTACAACTATTAATAATAAAATTTACATGCATACATTTCATAATATAGTTATGATTATTATCATTTGATATGGAAATGTATATGTATATTACATTATGTATATTATTATTTATGCTATATTACATACATATGTAATTGTATCATTAATGTTAAGTGATCAAAATGTTAATAGATGTTTTAAAATGGTATTACAATTACTTATCGACTGGAAATAAATACACTCTCTGTTAAAAATTAATCGTTCATATTTGTACATAATTAAATAAAGACATTTCATTTTCACTTAATCAAAAATCTAAATGTTTACTAAAAATACATACATAAAAGTGATATGTTAAAAATACATTATATTATATAAAATTGATACGTATGCAATAATCAAATTAAAAAAATAACGTATCCATTAAACATACATATATACTTGGACACACATTGTATGTATGTACATATGTTATTACACCTATACCCATGTACATACATATGACCGATTTTTAATACCGGAAAATGAATGTCTACATTACACTGTCTTATATTATTAGTTTAATTTACAAATAAAGGTCCGTTCATATTATTCAGGACTGCACGTCAACACGTCAGCACAACAAATAAATAAATAAACACTGCATGAAAAATAAATAAATAAACATAAATAAATAAATAAACACTGCATGAAAAATACTAGTTCTGCTCATACTATACAGTATCGCCTTTTTTCGGCACATGCTTCTTTTGGACGAGTGCAAAACAAAATTGACTTAAATATATGTATGCACATCGCAAAGCATTGAGTCAATATTCATATGCACAAATATTCACATGAGTCAATATTCATATGCACAAATATTCATGCGTGAATATTTCCAAAGTGGTCAAAGAAAACCTGTTATGTTTGAGCCGTTTCGATGATATGAACTGCTGTGTAATATGAAAAGATCGTGTCTGTTGTTGCTCTTTCAGATACGTCACATATACATACATCACGGAAAATATAAATGTGTGCATTTAGAATGTACTTAAGAATATTTTTCGTACTGCTGTTTACACAGAAATGTAATAATAATAGAAGTGGCTTCAGGTGTTATATTGTTGTCAAGTGACATTCTGTCCACAGACAGATCTAAATAATTTTAGCATCAGTCGTATTTGACGCTTGGTGCTCGACGTATGTCCGATAAAAACTTCTCTGTCTGTTTATATTACTCGCAAGATGGGCAAGCATCGGTAAAAATTGCACAATACATTCAAAAAACACACAATAAACAACATGGGATACATTTTTATAAGTAAATTGATCTGATTGTATTCCGTGCGATGTAGCGTATTTATAGAGACGTAATGCGTAAAATTGACAAAAATTATTTATTCGTAAGGGCCCCTCTAATCTAATTACATCTCTCTTTGTTTACATGCAGTTATCGGCTTGTGCTGTGCTGGTATAGATGAACCTTTATAGAGTGATATAACAATATTGGTCATAATAAAAAATAATATTTAATAATTTTCTAACATTAATTCATTCAATTAACATATATTGACTTTGGTTCCATAATGATTAATTTTGACCATTCGAATCAATCATGCATTCGAATTTCCCGAATTTCTAAGTTATTGACACGTGATCCGTAAACCGTTCGATTGTGACAATACGAAGGTTCTGGGAAAAACAACAAAGCTCGTTTGTTTTTCACCACTAAACTCTATTCATTAAAATATCGCACGATATGTAGTACGAGTTAAACATATACGGAGCGGAAAAATATGACATGAGTGGATTCTCTTTTTATGTATATTCATTCAACAAGTTTCCAATAACCGCTCATTCCATTGGACTATATGACCCAGGCAACTCTCGTCGGTCTTTCTGTGCCTGAATTTTGAACGCCCGGAAATGTCCTCTCGCTGTTGGTGATTGTTGCAGTTGGTCGAGATGATTCTCCGAAGGTTGGGTTGGAAGCTGAAGTTCCACTGGTCGGAGGAATGTTGCCTCCGAGCAGTTGCAGTCAATCGGCCCTCCATTCTATACGCGCCAGAACAAATACGCATACCAGAGTGGCAACAGTGAGAAACATTTGCACGATAGCTAATATGACCAAATCTCGTGATGACGGTCTTCTAAATTCATCAGCATCATCCTCTTCCGACGCTTGAGATGAACTGAAACGATGAAAATATATGTTTAAAATCATTACTACATACTTTTTGATACCCAAAAGTGCGATGAAATATACACGAAGAGTCACGGAAATGGTAGATAAAAGTGAGTGCTGTTATTTTTATATACATATAGGTTTATGCAACAGTGAAACTGTTATTGACTCAAACAGTAAGTATGGACATAACAAAAGAATTACAAATTCACTTTGTCAGTGATTTGTCACTCAATGTTAGTGAATTTTTAATTCGAATTACGACGTACGAATTCAAATTACAAGTACAACCAACCCTAATAACCTAATTTTAAATAAACAAAACCAACTCTAATGGTCCGTACGCACCAAGCCAACGACGATTTTGGGCCAACTTTTAAAACCAGTTTTACTATTTTTAAATTGGTTAAGTAGAACTTGAGATATCATGTCAACCGTCTCGAAAAAAGTAGTAAAACGCGTTTAAAGTTTCGGGTTAACTTACGTGCCGGTCAGATGCCACGTCACTAAAGCAGCTATATCTCCGAAAATAATTTGAATTTTGAAAAATCCTCTTAAGGACATATTCTTAAAGGTTAAAGCTTTGAAAATATGAAAGAAAAAAAAATTGATTTCTAAAAATCGAAAAAAATCGAATCTAGACTAGAGTACCCCCTTAAGTTATGCTGCGTACGGACCAAACCAACGACGATTTTGGGCCAACGTTTTAACCAGCAGGATAAAACCAGTAGCGTACAAAATATCGAAATAAAAATTAAATTAAAAAATTGAAATTAAATATCAAAATTAAGCTAAAGAGCGATATTGAGCTAAAATTAGATCATCGTTGATGTTTTGAATTACAACAATGTTTTTAATTACGACGATACGCATTTCAACCAGAGAAATATTATAATTTCTCTGAAAAAACCGAAAAAAACCTTGTTGTTATTTCTTACTGAAAGTCATCACGATATACTACTGTGTTTCCGCCGTCGACATTTAACAAAAAAACTGTCGGTGATTTGTCAAAGGGTTTTTTTTTCTTTCGTCGAAATAAAATTAATAATCACACATTATCCGATAAATTTTACCTCTGAGATGGATTTAATTATTTGATTTATTTCGACGAGAGAAACAATTGAATACATTATCCGATAAATTTTACCTCTGAAATGATTTAATTAATTGATTTATTTCGACGAGAGAAACAATTGAAGACTAAAAAATATACCGACAACGCACCGGATTGCGACCATCGCTCGGTCACCCATACTAATACATGAGATATTCTCAGTAACTGCGCATTACGGGGAAGTAAAAATAATAATTCTTTGATTTTTTTTTCGATCTTAGTGCGTATCTTCGTAAGTCAAAACATCTTCGACAAACAAAAGTCGAGGATTACCTGTATGTGATTGTTGATGATCTAATTTTAGGTCAATCTCGAAAATTTATTTAAATTGGGCATGTTCTGTTTTAACTTTCAATATTTTATTTTAATTTTAATATATTGATTATAATTTTATTTTGATATTTGAATTTAATTTTAATATAATAATAATAGTTTTAATTTTGATATTTAATTTAAATTTTTAAATTTAATTTTAATTTCGATATTTTGCACGCTACTGGTTTTATCCTGCTGGTTAAAACGTTGGCCCAAAATCGTCGTTGGTTTGGTCCGTACGCAGCATAACTTAAGGGGGTACTCTAGTCTAGATTCGATTTTTAGAAATCGATTTTTTTTCTTTCATATTTTCAAAGCTTAAACCTTTAAGAATATGTCCTTAAGAGGATTTTTCAAAATTCAAATTATTTTCGGAGATATAGCTGCTTTAGTGACGTGGCATCTGACCGGCACGTAAGTTAACCCGAAACTTTAAACGCGTTTTACTACTTTTTTCGAGACGGTTGACATGATATCTTAAGTTCTACTGAACCAATTTACTTGAAATTTGGTGTGGGTCTTCTCTATACATTCCTCTATCGCATGAACTAGAACTATGACAAAATTATAATTTTTACTATTTTTAAAAAATTCGGAAAAGTCAAAAAAACTTAAAATAGACTTTTAGGTAAAAAATAGACTTTTTATTTCAAACAGCCGCTATTTTGCGAAAAAATTTTTGTTTGACTTTTCCGTAGTTCATGCCATAGCAGCATTTGTTTGGATTAAGAATTAATTTGCTTTTTTGATTTTGGAATACTAGGAGGGTTGGAATCGTGTCAACCAGGGCGCACCATTTTTTTGAGACCCCTCACTTCATCAGCCTGTAACTTTTTGAATTTAGAATTTTTTCTTTTCATTTTTTTTCTATGTATTCTTCAAACATTAATAAATATTTGGTAAAATAATGGCTTGTAAAAATATTTTTTGTTTTTTTTATTGCACCTGAAAAAATACCTAAAATTCATGCCTCTAGACTAGAATACCCCCTTAACACAAAGACCAATTAATATGTAATTGGATTTGATTTCACTGAACTATGTCCAGTGAAAATGCAGCTGGTTATTTCACTTTTATATTTCACGAGATTTCACTTTTATATTGATAACTATGTAACATAACATGTAACATATTGTACATGTATGTACAATATTTATTTATTTATTTATATATATTTTAGCTATCAAGCTAATTTAATATGTTACATACTATAAATATAATATATATTGTAAATATAATGAATTCATCTGAAATTCAATAAAGCTTATATAAAAGCCAGAGGGATTAAAATCATGAATTTTTAAATACGCATACAACATCGTAAGCGAATTTGCGCCGACAAAACGTCTATGAATAAATGACGACTTTCAAGAAGTGATTGTGGCCTCATTAGTATTCTGTCGGCTAATCTTATGAATATTATAAGCTTCCTTTGATTGGGTGCGAATAAGCTTTTCGACGCACGTCGTTTGGATAAGCACGATAAACAAGAGTAGCGTGGGTAAAGCTAAAGTTTGCAATTCGTTTTAAAACTTTGCGGCCGGGTCGAAAGCTCCCTTGAGCGGAACACTTTGCCATTGCGCAAATAGACTATCGGTATTTGCGAATTTGTATAGGTGTCGGGAAGCTCTTAGTCGAAGCAAGGTTTGCTTAGAACACTCAAATCGCCTGATCGAATTCAAATTTAAAATTGGCGTCTTTGTTCTATTAATTATAAAAAAAACATCGTTAAAAAATTTATGTATAAAACACATCTCTGTCATTTGGATTTACAAGAGTCATTTGCAAGAATCGTTTCGTACATTGACATCTAAATTGTGGAGGAATTTTCGTTGAAGAGTTGGTAAAATTTGATAAACATCGGCAACGTTAGGTATGGGTTTTCAGTAGTATTCAAATAATTTTTATACGAACTTTTTTATTTTTATCTATATCACGTTTGACACTACATACTAGATGTAATAGACTAGGATCTGACATTTCCAAAACTCGATCTAAATAATTTAAAGCTTACTATTCGATATTTAATATTCGAATGATTCGAATATTTGGTAACTCCAGTTTTCAGGTCAATCAGATGACATGATTCCGTACTGTATGGATGGTTCAATATTTCCCATAGACTACTTTTGTATATTTGTTTTGCAAATATTTTACCGCTTCGTTGAATAGACAATCAGTTGGTGAGACTGAAAATCGTTGTGGTGAATAAAATGCTACTGAAAAGTAGCTTCTAAAGCACTTAAAAGCTCTTAATTAACTACATATGTACATACATGAATTAAAATTTTAAATATAAATTTTTTCGGCATTATTTGTGTTGAAATTAAAGGTACGTACGTATACATATGTATACCCAAAGAAGATCTTAAAAAGTTTGATTGTCAAAATAATGACGGCAACACGAAAAAACTTTTTTTTCGTGTTGGAAAAGAAGGTTTTTGTACCAAAAAGAAGGTTTTTGCCATACAAATGGTTGTTGCCACCGAGACGCGCTATGTATGGGATTTTTTGATAAAATGATGAATTTTCGTTAATCAGCCAAAATGTATCATACTTGACCCAATAAAACGGCTATAGGTGAACATTGAGATGGTTTTTATCTATGTACGTAGTAACAATAGAAAATTCGAATTCGAGATTTTGACTGATTCGAACTCATAATCGATTACTGATCACGTTTTCATGATCTAGAAAAAAATGTGTGTGTGTCTGTGTACTTTGGGGATTTTTTGAACACCGTTAGTTTTATTGAACTGAAACTTAGTATAGGTTACTGACATTTTTATCGACACGACGTAAATTTTTTTCAAAATTTTAAGTAATGGTGCTTCCCCTCTTTCTTTTAAGTTTTTGAATTCAATCAACTTTTACTCTAGAGAATCGAGGTTTTTTATTTTTTTCTCAGAAACTTTTTAGTTTATTATAGAACTTAATTATAGTTTATTATAAGTTTAAGCTTAATACCAAGTTATTTATAAAATTTGGTAAGCATCCGTCTACCGGAAGTGGCAGTTTACTCTTGTTCGATTTTTCTTCCACTATTTTTTTCGACCCCTTAAGCATGTGTTCTCGTCAAAAAAAAAGTATAATTCTTGTATCAATGTGATGAAAAAAAAATCATTGAATTTTATAAACCGGAAGTGGGATTTTTTCCTCTTAGAAAGGTCAAAAATGTTGTGCCCACTATTCTGTCCACACCCTGAACGTGTCAATCTGAAAATTTATATTTGTATTCTTTATGTACAAACTAAGAGCTGATAAGGTTTTGGTCAGAATTCGTAAGCCAGAAGTAGTATTTTTTTTAAAACAATATTTCATTATTTAATTTTGACCTTTTAAATTATTTTTATTTTCTTGATATTTAATGTGTATAATACTGATAGTAATATTAAGTATTAAAAACAATTTGAATAAAATTCGACAACCGGAAGTAGAACTTTTGTTTTGTGAAAGTTTCCATATATTTGCTCTCAATTTGTATGGAAAATGCTGTAATACATAGCTATTAGTATTTCATAACGTTGACGGTATGTGTGAATGTGTCTGTACGGTTCAATATAGAAGTTTGTTTTGTGATTTTCTGATATTCCTCAAATACATAGATACATAGGTCTGTCACACCCAATTTTTTTTTCTATTATTTTTGTTATTTACTTTACATTATTTTCGTCCATTGCTTTTGTTTCATTTTTGTTTACATTTTATTTCATTTTGATATTTAATTTTATTTTTGCATCTTTTGTTTTGTCATTACACATATGTATAAAGACGCTAAACTGTGTATCCTAACGCTAGCCGAACATAATGAATGAATCGATAAAAAGCTTTAGCTTTGTATAAATTCTCATTCGGAGTCGAACCCCCGAACCCCCAAGCGAACACAAATATCTAATTTTAGGTATATGTATGTACATGACTTCAGAGAGTTAGCGATGAAACCATCGTAGAATATTAAAATGGCTTTTATTTTTTAAACAGTAATTGAATTTTTCGTTTTCGTTATATAAAAATACGTAATTATAATAATTTTATTTAGCGAGGTTTTGAACCATTTATTTTTGTATGTATATATGTATGTATGTATGTCATATGAGTTGTATGTATAGTAAAAAAAAGGCATTTATAGGAAGCGTGCAATCAAGAAAGAGAGAGAAAAAATATAGGACGAATCGATTTCGTCCCTTAGCTTGGTATTTATACATCTGCAAAAACAGAATTAATTGAAACGTTTCGACATTATGATCACAGGCATACATACATACAGTGGCGGACTGGCCATACAAGCGAACATGCCCGATGGCATGTGGGCCCCACGTTCTGTTAGAAAATATGGGCCCTCAGTAAAATTAAATAACTTTTTATCTATTTCACGTGTGTAAAAATTTATAGGATATTGCACTTTGGGACCTAAAGTTTGTGTATTTCAACAAAACAAATTTCTTACGATATACAAAAACAACTAATACCTGCTTTAACAGCCCAAGGATTGGTTAACTTTTTTTATTAGGCTCGAAATGTAAGTTTCAACATTGGCGTGGGCCCTTTTGCCGGGCCCATTTCCAACGTCAATATTATGTATATACCAATACCTATGTAACAACTACCTACTGAAATAAAAATGGTAATAAACAAATTTCCGTGAATAATATAAACTGAATTGCTTAAACCAATTTTGTTAGGACGATTCATCATCAACCAGCTATTTAAATTTACTTCATACTTTCGAAATAACATTTGATTATACTTCGACGATATAGTAAGATTTAAATACACAATTGTAAACAGTTTCCGAATATAAAATCTATTCCTAATCTAGACACATCCATGTATATAGAAATATAGGATAGGGGCCCCTTCCCCAAAATCCCGATTTTCGATTAACATTTAATTGAAAATATTATGCATCGTTTTCAGGGACGTAATTTGGGGGGGGGGGGCATAGGGGGTACTCGCCCCCCTAAATTAAGGAATATTGTGAATTTAGAAAATATTATGAATTTAATGATTAATGGGATACTATGGATCTATGAATACTACGTTTATTTCTTGTGTATGTTACTTTTGGGTAACTAATAAAATAATCGCTGCAATGTGCTTTGAAAAAAAAAATATTATTTCAAAGCATATTTTGGTTTTTAAGTGGTATGCTTTGGGTAAAATTTGTCCATCCTATGAAGCGAATCGTTAGAAAGGTCCCCTTTACTTTATTTTGTCTCAAAAACAGATGTGTAACGTTTATTTTTCCGAAAGTTCGTATATTTTTTGTTTTCAAGAAATGTTTTAAATTAATATTTTACTGAATCGGTTCGATCACAAATGATTTTATTTCTTTTATTTTTATTTTATTTGCAGACGTCCATTATCTCACAAAACAACGAATGAGATGGATTTAAACTTCTTGTGTAACGAATTCGGTCCAAAACAAGTTTTAGTTATTTAATAAAATTGCTTTCTGACCAAAACCTCATCAAATTTAGTACATAAAGAATAAAAATATAAATTTTCAGCTTGATACGTTCAGGGGTGTGGTAAAAATTTTTTTTACTTTTTTAAGAGGAAAAAATCCCACTTTTGGTTAATTAAATTTAATGATTTTTTTTATTATATTTTCATCACTTGATACAAGGAATTATACATAAAATCGTGAAGAACAGACATATTTAAAGGGTCGATTAAAATAGTGGAAGAAAAATCCGGTAAACTGCTAACAGGAGTAAACTGTCACTTTCGGTTAACGGGTGTTCACGAAATTTTACACACACTCAGACAGAGCCACACACATTTTTCTATATTATGTAAACGTGATCAGTGATCGATTCTGAGTTCGAATTTTCGCATGATCACAAAACTTTATCTATTGTTATTACTAGTCACCGGAGCCTGAGGGGGCCGTGTATTGTTCAAAGGTTGTAAATGCATTGTTAAAGGTTTGACGAACAATGGATAGCACTGTGACTATCCTACCTCTAGTTATTACGTACATATGAACATAGATAAAGTGAAAAGACAGTCGGTAGAAATTAAGTTAATTGATAGTTTTTTAATGACTCAGTTTGATGGTCGATTTTTGTTGACCATGTGAAGATTTTTGGAAAAAAATTTTCGCCTGCGGCGCTTTTTTCGCTTTTTACATAATATTTTTTCAAATATAAGCTTATTTTTTCCATATTTTATAACTCAATAAGGTGTATTCAAAGAATATTTTCCATTTTTATTCCGATATAAAAAGATTTTTTGAAAAAAAATTAAATTTGACCAATCTTTGCCAGCCCAAGAAAAAGCTTAAATGACGTCCCTGATTCTTTTATGATGCATTCTATTTACCTAGGACAAGGGTTAAAACGAAATATACAATGTAATTTATGGATCTATTTTGCTTTTGCCATTTTTCTTTTACCTAAATTTGTTTATTCCCATTTTTGAAAAAAAAAAATTTTTTCCCTTGATTTTTAGCGTGATGGAAAGAAGAAAATTTAGTTATATGGGGGGGGGGGGGGGGGACAAATTTTTTTAACCCTGGGGGGCCCCCTTTGACTCCTGGCATGCACTGATTTCAGTCCCAGTCCGCCACTGCATACATATGTACATATACATAGTATACATGACATGGAGCAAGATATATTGTAATATGTGAAATCTATCGAAGTCGAGGTATCTGTCGATACAGCCCAACATAAATTAAATCCACAATAAAGTAAAAATAAACGGTGAAGATGGTAGTTAAATCCCGCACGGCTTTTCTTCAGGAGGCGTGTACGGACAGGCCAAATCCAGGGCCCGCATAGAAAGGGTTAATTCGGACGTAAGAATAAATCAAGACGTTTTGGAAATAACGGACGAACATGTCCCGCAAGATAGAGATAAAATCGGACCTTCAGATGGCACTGTTCGAATCTGGGCTTAGTTACGAATCCCTACGGAATCCGTTGATACATGTACTACGTATGTACACAAATATGTATTTATATACATACATATATCATGAAGCGTTTTCTTATTTTATTTTAGTACTGATGTTCTTTTTTGCTATTTTTTTATTTTCTGTTTGAATAATTCAAGATATTGCAGGGTTTTGCGACAGGGCGTCGCCCACATGTCGTAGCTGAAAATGACACTGCGGGTAGATATTGAGTTGTGTTCCAACACTAATGGACGAATTTATTGCTTTGATAGGTTTTCCATTAAATTTGCTTCTATGCTGGAAGCCAATATGAAATTGAGTGCCACACCCTCGCTGTGTTAATTTAGATAATTGATGCGAATAAATGCCTTCACATTTACCAACCAATTTATGTATGTACATACATATGTATGTACATATATGTTATATAAACTTTTGTGGTGCTGATCAAAGTGATCAGTAAGCGTTTTGCACTTGTGCAAATATAGTTGACATATTTTTCTTCTCAATGCCCTATCCGCATCCGGTAATTGAATTATTAGTCACATTGCAATGGTCACAAAGACAATTTTTGCTATGAAAACCGCGAATGCGGAATATTTGGCACTCTAGTTTTCGTTAGTATGGTAGTTATCGTTAGTATGATGGACTTTTCGGCTGCCAGATGTTCCGTTATATAGATTTTAGTGACTTTTGGGGGAGCGCTTTGTGACCAATGATCACCGAACCCTACATCCAAACGTTGGCGACCACCTCGTCGATTATTTGAAAATATCTGCATCGGTCTTCAGCGGCTCGGATCAGATCTTTGGGCTCATATCGGTCCACATGTGCACGTTTCAAAGCCAAGATAACTTTTTCCTGCCAATCCATTTTTTACCTTCTATTTTTCCCACGGCGATCAAATAGAGAAATTCATATTTTGGACCCCGTATCATGTGTCCGAAATACTTCATCCTCTCCATCCAACGTTAGATCATCGATGTCTGTTTGCATTCTATCTACTATCATAAATTTTGTTTTCTTAATATTTATGCGCAGACCTCTTCGATTTCTTTCTTGGTGTACACGGTCTAGAGATCTTTGCAGGTCTGCCAAATTTTCTGCGACTAGTGCCGTATCATTAGCATATCTTACATTGGTGATTATCTCGCCGCCCACCTTGATACCCTCCGCTTCTTGGAGAGCATCGTGGATGATGGATTCGGTGTAGGTGTTAAAAAAAGAGTAGGTGATAGGATGCATCCTTGCCTGACGCCATGCTCTATAGGAATCTCATCGGTGAATTGATCATCGACGCGCACTACTTCAGTCTGATTCCAATAAATATTTCGTAGCAAACTGACATCTCTGTCATCCAGGCCAATATTTTTTAAAACTTCCATCAGGCGAGCGAGTTGGACACGGTCAAAGGCCTTTTCAATGTCTATAAAGCAGATGTACACAGGTTTACGGACTTCTCTACATCTTTGGAGTATTGTTTTCATGCAGAAAAGGGCCTCTCGGGTACCCAAGCCTCGTCTGAACCCAAACTGCTATCTGCCAATCGCCTCTTCACACCTTGAGTAAATTCTGTCCAGTATTATCCTTAGTAGGATCTTCAATGTGTGACTCATTAGGCTAATTATTCTGATGTCACTACACGTCCTCGCGTTACTCTTTTTTGGCAACGGGATAAATATGGATTGTAACCAATCGTTAGGTAGTTCGCCTGATAAATATATTTTATTGAAGAGTTTTATGAGATCTTCTATGTTGTCGTCGTCATAAATTCGGCAGGAATCAGATCCGGTCCAGTAGCTTTCTGACTATTTGCTAGTTTTACAGCATGTTCCACTTCGGATTTCAATATATATTGGTCCTGTATGTGGATCTTCAATATGCCCTCCGATCTCTCTATTGTCTTTAGAGAGCAATTTTGTGTACTCAGTCAATTCTGATTTCTTCTCATCCATATTTAAAATGATTTTTCCTTTTTATTCCTAAGGAGTATGAAATCTTTTTTTCTGAATGATCCTGTTGCTTCTTTTAGTTTTTATGTACGTTAAATTCTTTTAATTTCGTCACATTTATTTTTCATCCAATTTTCTTTGATTTCTTTAATTTTCCTTTTAATTTGGCGGTGAATATTTATATACTACTTTTATGCCCGATACGGTCCTATGAATTTAGGTCTTAGTTTCATTCCCGATTCAAATTGTGAATCCTTTTTTATTCCGACCAAATCTTCTTCTTTGTACTGCTTTTCTGATGTTCGTGTCTTATTGTATGTCCGTCTGTTTTTCTTCTTGAATTTCTTATACAAGATATCTTCATTCGATAAAATATTTTTATCTGAAACATTTTCTTTCTGAACACTGTCAGTCAATCTCTTTTTCCAAGTCTCTTTCTTTGAAACAGCATGCAATTCTCCCGGCTCCATGTAATATTCTGATACTTCAACAGACACCTCCGCCTGTAGATCAGTCTTCCTTCTCGGTACAATCCTTTTTGAAGAACACGCCTTGTTTGACATCAAGTCTTCAAGCTCTTCCAAGCGTAACTTCATAAAATTTCTCTCCGTTCTGAGCTGTGAAATTTCTTTGTTTCTCTCCGCTAGCTCTTCTTGTACTTTATTGAGATTCTCGGTGAGAACAGTCAGTTCCTCACCATTATTCTTCTGTTTTTCTTCCGTTGACCCGACATCTCCGGTCATCGTTTGATTTATTTTTTTGGTGACAACTATGTTTGCATATAGAATTTGTGTCATCTTCTTTTCTTCCTCATTGGTGACAAGTTCTTACGTATATATATATATATATCAGTGGCGGGCGGTGACTTTTCAAACAAGGGATGCTGTCCCTTGTTTGAAAAAAAAAACCGACCAATTTATTTTTTAAAATTTAATTTTATTCTTCGTTCCTTTTTACAAAATTCATCGATAACCGCATCATAGAATTTTTTATTGTTTTTTAAATTTGACATTATTTTCTTTTCGATTGCAATTAAAGCAAGACCAGAGAGTCTTTCTTCACTTTGACTACTTCTGGTGAACGTTTTAATTCTTTTCATAGTCGAAAATGATCGTTCAGCCGATGCGCTCGTGGAAGGTATCGTACAAATTAATTGTATTAAACTAAATACTTGTTCCAAAACGTCTATTAGATCATCTTTCACAATTAATTCCTTTACGTCATTTATAGATTTCAAATGAAAATCTTGCGTTGAGTACATGTAAATTAATTCGCTTTTTAATTTCATAAAATCAAAGTATTTTCCATAAGTTAGGTGGAGTGATTTAAATAGGAAATCTGGAAAATTATTTTCATATTCTTTAAATTTTTTGACGTTAAAAAATTCGAGAAATTTTAAATTTTCGATATCTCGAAATCGATTGGTTGTATTTACTGAAAGAGTTTCTAAAATTTCAGAATAGTGAAGTTTATACGTTGTTTTCACATCTTCTTCACATTCAGCATATTTTCTTTTTCTATTAAAATTTTTAGTTATTACTTTGTTCCACAATGAATCAAAATCGTCTTTTTTGTTATCTAAATATTTTACAAATTTTTTAATTTCACTTACGCAATACGATATGTCAAAGGTTTTTTTTTGTAAAATTTCAAATAAAAAATCTGCCGAATTAAATATTGCAGAAAATAAATGCAAATTGAAATTGAATTCAAACTCTTTTAAATAACGATGAAGGACTTCAGCATTTATGACAGCATCAGTATCCCATTCGTCTTCGTCATTAATTATTTGATTAAATATTTCCATTAATTCTGTTTGATATTCTAATATCATATTTAAAATTTTGCTATTGTAGTTCCATCGTGTAGGGGCAGCAGTGGGAAATCGTTTTTTTATTTGACAATCGAGAAGGGAAATTCTTCTTGAAGACTTACAAAAAAAAGTTGAAAATGACAACATACGGCTGAAAAAACGTTTGCATCCGGATATATGTTTAACAGATTGCGACAAAACTAAATTCAATCTGTGAGCGTAACAATGGACAAATAAAGAATTAGGACAAATATCTCGAATTTTTCGTTGCACTCCATTATGCTCCCCGGACATTACAGCCGCTCCATCGTACGTTTGTGCAATTAATTTGTCCAAACAACCAAATTCTTCCAAGGTCTCACGTATGTGCTGAAAAAGAGCATTAGCTGTTCTATTGGGACTAACATCGACAAATCCAACAAATCTCTCCTGAATTTCATTATTTTCATCTACATATCTAAAAATAGTAGATAGCTGAGCTTTGCGACTGATATCTGTAGATTCGTCCACAATTATGGAAACAAATTTTGATGCACGTATTTCAGTTTTAATCTCATCTAGCAAGACTTTTGATATTGCGGATACCAAGTCATTTTGTATATGGTTCGATAGTCCAGTAAACACCGTAGAGTTATCTAAATGAGTTTTCAATTTTATGTCTGATTCACTCAACAGATACAGCAATTCAATATAATTCCCTCTATTTTCCGATTCCTGGTGCTCAAAATGTCCTCGTAAAGGTTGTTCTTGTTTTGCTAAAAAATAGATCGCGCTTATTAATTTCGACAAAATGTATCTATTTGCAGTAACTTCTTTGTTGTGCATTTCAGTATTTGCTTTGAATTGAGCACTTAAAAAATTTTCTATACGAGGTCCCTTTCCAAATTTTTTAAATTGAGCAGCAGAACATATATGAGCTTGAGAACATTCATGTCTCTTGCGCGATTTACTTAAATTGTTTAGGTCAGAAAATCCAAATTTACTCCAGACATTCACTTCTTGAGAAAATAAAATACATGGCCAACAGAATAATTTCGTTAAGTGAGCACATCCACAAATCCATGAAATTTTTTCGTATGTTTCTGTGTTAAAATACCTTTTAAATGTTTTTGTTTTAGACTGAATATTTAATATTGGTGTGGGTTTGGGGCTCTTAACAATAATCTCCTTTTCATTAAATGGGAGAGAAGCAAATCTTCTTTTCAGCACATTTTCAATTAAACAATTGCAATTATTATTGATCTCGACGACAAGTCCACTCTCATTGTTATTTTCGATATCCATATTAAAGGCAATAATGAAAACTCGTAAGTAGTGGAACGTAAACTAAAAATAAAGTTAGACGAAACTAATTTAAATGAAAACTTAATTCAAAAGTAAAAAATAACCAACTTACAGTATAAATGATTAACTTCGTCTAAAGAAATGAATCGGCTAGCTTTTTGATAAATAACTTGGGGCGTAGCGTGCGGAAATATCGATCAACAGCGGCTTCCAAGTGAAACTCAATAGATAAGCAAACAGAGAAACCGAATCCACCGTAGAGGTTAAACAAGTGTCAACGCGTCCGCGCGAATAAGACAGCCTCATAGTGCGCATGCGCAAATGGGATCGGTCGCGACTCCGAATCCATGACGCGCGCGCACTTCACTCAGCGTCTACTCGCCAGCGTCACTCGCCTGTGGCCGGCCTATGCGAATGCGGCCTATGCGAATCCTTAATAAAAATTATCAAAAGATCCTATATAATGCATCATGTAACAAAAAACACGTGATATGTGAAATATATATCATATACTACATCATAATCACGTACATCACTAAGAATACATCGAAGCGAAATTCAAATATTTATTAAAAATACTCTTGGCTTTTTAAAGTTATAGGGGATGCGCCGCATCCACCGCATCCATGGACCGCACGCCACTGATATATATATATATATATATATATATATATATATATATATATATATATATATATATATATATATATATAAATGTAGGATATTAATATAAAATGATTATAATTATGTATAATGATGTGGCTCATGCCGAACAGTTGGTATTATACACATATGTATTAATGTTAAGGTTGGTAGCCCATAATGCGGGCCGGCGACAGTAGCGTCGCAGTGTGACGTTAGACCGGGTACCTATGGTTCTAAATAAACGTATAAGATTGAATTGAGATCGCTTTTACTTGTCTTTCTCTCCTGCAATCCTCCCTACTACCCAGCGGACTTCCTATAAAATGGGGGATTAAGATTGGAAGAGAGGACGACGCTGACGAACTGTCAGATGGCGGCCATTCGTGTTGGTATTAACGGACGCGTCATTTGCTGTCTGGTAGCTGGTGGACGGCGCTAGCTAAGACGATCAGAGAACTGCAGTGACGGGAAGACGACCAAGAAAGGTTTCTTTCGCCGAAATTCACCACATTAGCAAACGACTTGCTAAGACGACCTGATGACTGATGATTTCATCGAGAGCTGATCACCTACAAAGCATCATTGAGTGTTTGTGTGTGTGTTCAGTGATTACGGTTCAGTGCTGTGTGCATGTCTATATGCCCCGCCGTATGTATTAGTGCAACGATTTTGATGAGTTGTGTTGAAACTCTTTAGGTTATAATTGACATTCTATTTGTTTATTTACCATTCGATTTGTTTATTTGTCATTGTATTTAATTTCATTTGCAAAATGGCGACGTTAGAATCGTTTGAGAATGTTAAGCGGAGTTTGAATGAAGCGGAACTGAGTGAAATAAGAGAATTATATTTATTTATGTTTGGAGAAATTGGAAATTCGAGACAGTTGAGAGAGAATTTGAAAGCATTTTCAGGTTATAGATTAGATACTTCATCGGAAGAATATGAAAAGATAATAGAAAAAGTAAAGAATATGCCTGCAAATAATCTCATAATGATATGTCGGATTTTAAATATAAAAATGATCGGGACAACGAACGATATTGCCGATCGTATTGGATCATTCTTAAACAATTTGGTCCAAGATGAAGAAGAAGATGAAGAACCGAACCAAGATGAAGACGATGAAGAAGCGGACCAAGCTGAGGACACCGACCAAGAAGACAAGGAAGAAGATGGACAAAGACGAGATGCGACTTCATTGCCATTTCGAGATGTAGAAGACTCTATTCGCCGTATAAACGAAATGAAGAATATCCTGTGGAGAAATGGATAGCAGAATTTGAAGAGCTGGCCCAGATGACGCATTTTTGACGACTTAAGGAAGCTCATGTATGCCAAAATATACTTTGATTTCCGGGGGAAAAAATCTTTCTTTGAATGAATTAGAAGTCGAGGGGGTAGTATATAATGATAAAGAGGATATGGTTGAAAGATTGAATGAGTTTTACATCAATAGTGTGAATGATATAGTTAATTCAATACAAACAAGGCATAATAGTGTGAATGATGATATTAATTTGGGTTTAAATAAGTTTGAAAGGTTTAAATTAGTGGAAATGGGGGGATTAAATGGTGTATTGAAGGGCATGAAATCAGTTTCTAGTATGGATGGATTGATCAAAATGGTGTGGTTGAATGGTAAAAATAAAAATATATTGAATGAAATTAGAATTGATGATAAGTTAATTGAAAAAGTTGAAAATATAAAATACTTAGGTGTATACATAGATTCAGGACTAAATTTTAAAATGCACGCTGACTATATAATAAAAAAAATGGCTAGAAAAGTTGGTGTATTATGTAGATTAAGAAATATTTTAAGTAAAAAAAGTAAAATTTTGGTGTTTAATTCAATTGTCTTGCCACATGTGGTTTATTGTGCCACTGTGCTTAATTTGTTTAGTGGCCAAGATTTAGAAATAATGCAAAAAATACAGAATAAAGCTATGAGAGCTATTTTGAATGTGAGTGGATTTAAGAGTATTGGAAGTATGTTAGATGAATTAGGATGGATGAGTATTAGAGTTAGTCTAAATATTAGTACATTGTCTTTTGTTTATAAGTTAGATCATAAGTTATTACCTAAGTATTTTGATGATATTAATATAAAATGATTATAATTATGATATATAATGATGTGGCTCATGCCAAACCTTTGGTATTATGCACATGTATTAATGTTAGGGTTGGTACCCCATAATGCGGGCCGGCGACAGTAGCGTCGCTGTGTGACGATAGACCGGGTGCTTATGCGCATCGAGTACCTATGGTTCTAAATAAACGTATAAGATTGAATTGAAATCGCTTTTACTTGTCTTTCTCTCCTGCAATCCTCCCTACTACATATATATATATATATATATATATATATATATATATATATATATATATATATATATATATATATATATATTTTATTATTTTTATTTTATTTATTTTATTTTTTATTTTATTAATTGAAAAATCAACAGACAGGATGTACAGAGATAGGTATAAAAAACACAAAAAGTAAATAAATAATATATGTAACACCCGAGTCCAATAATAGATTTTTACAAAAATGAAAAAGATAAATATAAGGAAAACAAATTAAAAAGTAAAGAATAAAGGCATGACAAAATATGTAGTACATTGCATAATTAAACTATAGTATTAAAATATTTGGAAAAGGTTATAAGATAGAATATAAGAAGAAATTGAAATTTACAAATATAAAAAACAAATGAAAAAGGTAAATACAAAATAAACAAATGAAATGGAAAGGAATGAAAGCTATAATATGATTAAATAGCACATTACATAACTAAACTAAAGTATAAAAATAATGGAAATATTGGAAAAATAGAATAGAAGAAAAAATGAATCAATCGGTCAAGATTCTCTTGATGTTAGACCTGAATTGATGTAGGGAAATACCAAACAGATCAACCTCATTCAGCTCTCCGTTAAACATACGATAAACGCGCTGCAGATAAAAATATTTTTGGGAATTAGTATTGAAAGGATCAAGTGAAAAGAGTGCAACGCGTCTAGAGTATCGAACTGGGATTCTGAAATTAACCTTATTCAGTAAATCAGAACAATCAAGGAAACCATTTATGAGCTTAAAGAAGAATATAGCATCAGAATGTCGTCGCCTGACAGAAAGATTGTTAAAAGAAAGGATTTTTAAAATGTCGGAAACAGTAGAATGGGTATAGGTAGGAAAAAGGTAGCGTAAGGATTTAATAAATTTAAGTTGAACTTTCTCAATACAATTAATATGGGATAAATAAAAAGGTGACCAGATAATTGAGGCAAATTCAAGGTGAGACCTTACAAAGGAAAAATAAAGTAATTTTAGTACATAAGGATCATTAAAGGGTTTTGTTGAGCGGAGTAGGAATCCAAGAGATTTAAATGCTTTGTTGGTAATAAAAGAAATATGTTCAGAGAAATCTAGTTTATTATTGAGTATTACACCAAGATCCTTAATAGAAGATGACGTGTTAAGGATTGAATGATTTAATTGATATTGATTAGTAATAATTGACTTATTTCTAGTGAAATTTAAAATAGAGCATTTTTCTAGATTAATAAAAAGATCATTATTTAAACAATATATAGAGAATCTATCTAGATCTTCTTGTATCTTATGACAATCGTCTATGGTGTATATAGGTTTGTAAATTTTTAAATCATCAGCGTAAAGAAGTATAAAGGAATGTTTGAAGATGTATGAGATATCATTAATATAGAGTAAAAAGAATAAGGGACCTAAATGCGACCCTTGTGGGACACCGGAAGGAATATGTCTAAGTGATGATCTAAAACCATTGAGAATTATGATTTGGTGACGATTTAGTATATACGAAGAGATCCAACGAAATAAATTTCCTCGGATTCCAAGGGACCAAAGTTTATTGAGTAAAAGGTTGTGATTGATTTTATCAAAAGCTTTAGAGAAATCCGTATAAACGACGTCTATTTGGATTCGTTTGTCCATATAAGATGTGAGAGTACTAGTGAAATTAAGCAGGTTAGTCTCTACCGATCTCCCCTTAAAAAAACCATGTTGTTCAGGTATAATGTAGTTTTTGAAATTGGAGAAAAGGAAATTATAGATAATTTTTTCAAAGATTTATATATATATATATATATATATATATATATATATATATATATATATATATATATATATATATATATATATATATATATATATATATATATATATATATATATATATATATATATATATATATATATATATATATATATATATATATATATATATATATATATATATATATATATATATATATATATATATATATATATATATATATATATATATATATATATATATATATATATATATATATATATATATATATATATATATATATATATATATATATATATATATATATATATATATATATATATATATATATATATATATATATATATATATATATATATATATATATATATATATATATATATATATATATATATGGTTCGGTCTTTCGTGTCATGCGGGGAAGACGTGCTTCTGCGTTCTTCCCGCTATTACTCGCTTAAACCCGGCTATTGCACGAAATTTAATCTAAAAACTTAACCATCTAATCACTTATTTTACTAATTGCATCCTAGTATAATTTAAGTGTAAAAATAAACAGCAAATCGGTCGTAAAAAGCGGTTTTATATCAGTTATTTCGAAAAATTTTGTGCTAATTTTTGTGTCAAATCTGAGCAAAAAAATATACGAACGAGATACATCTCCTTACCTGAATACAAAAAAAGGGTCCTTCAGTCGGTCCCACAGAAGCAATAAATCTTCCACATAATTACTTCCAGCCAAAAATCTTTAACGAACTTTACTTAATAGAATAATAGCAAACAGAAACGGTGTTTCCCAACTGTCTATCAGTTCTTTTTTATATTTAAATTATATTAAAGTAATTCGTGTAATTTTATATTCTTTACTAAAGTTATTATTAAAATATTAAATTGCAAACCGCACTCACATATATAAATCCGTTGTCTCCAAAGAGGCGTCTCACGATAAAGATCTATAAAAAAGTAGTATAACAATTGCTAATCTATTATTATCATAACTAACTACTTTCACTTACAAAGTAACCCTGTTAAATGGCATGTAATAATTCATAAGTGATCCAAGTGATACCTAGGATGACTATCTGTCAAAGCTGACCACAGAGAAGAGTCTATGGCGGTAAGAACTCACTCCTTGAATGGAAATCTCTCTCAGGTACCGCCTTTTTCTCAACACATCTTGGATAAATGCGAGAAAAATAATATCCAAACCTCCAACAAGGTAAGAGTGACGATGAATGATAGCTTAGCTAATAGAAACCTGTATTTAGCCACGTACAATGTAAGAACGTTATCGAGTGAAGGAAGTGTGCTTGCATTAGAGAATGAATTAGAAAATATCAAATGGGATATAGTAGGACTTAGTGAAGTAAGACGAAAACAGCAAAACCAAATAATCCTAAAAAGTGGTAACTGTCTCTACTGGAGAGGGCTACCAAATGGTAGAATAGGAGGAGTAGGGTTTCTTATCAATAAGAGAATAGAAAGAAATATTATAGAAATAAGCGACATATCGGAACGTATATGCTATATAGTATTAAGAATCTCGAGCAGGTACACTTGTCAAATCTTCCAAGTGTACGCCCCCACATCTAGCCACCCAGACGAGGAAATAGAAGACTTCTACGAAAAAATACAGGACGCATACGATAATAGCCGTCACCACTTTAAAATAATCATGGGCGACTTTAACGCAAAAATAGGACAAAAGGCAAATACAGAAAGAGCAGTAGGCAATTTTGGTACCGGCCAAAGAAACGACAGAGGCGATCGCCTCATAGAATTCGCAGAACACAACAGGCTCTTTATCACTAATTCATTTTTCAGGAAAAACACCAACAATAAGTGGACTTGGGAGAGTCCTAAAGGAGACAGAAACGAGATCGATTTCATCCTAACAAATGCCCTGCACTCCGTTAAAGACGTTAGTGTTTTAAGTAAAGTAGATATAGGTAGCGATCACAGATTAGTCCGTGCCAAGATGGCCATTAATATAAATTGCGAACGAAGGAAATTAATAAAAGGATGCAGTAACTCTCCAGATTTCGCTCAACTAAGGTCTAGGAAAAAGGAATTCGAACTCGAACTTGGAAATCGATACGGGAAATTAAACCCAGAAGCAGACATCGAGGAATTGAACACTGTAATTAGTTCGGTTCTAACCTCAACAGGTAAGAAATTAGGTGGATTCAGGAAACAGATTAAATTAAGCAAAATTTCAGCGGAAACAAAAAACCTAATTAAGCATAAAAGGAATTTAGATAGGGATAATAATAAGCAAGAATACAATCTAGTAAATAAGGAAATTAAAAAGAGAATAGTCAGGGATGTCAGGGATTTTAACAGCAAGCTAATAGAAAATACCATTAAGAATAACCGTAGCCTGAAAAAGTGCAAACAGGATCTTTTCTTAGGCAAAAACCAAATGATCGCAATCAGATCAGAGAGCGGAGTAATAATTAGGAATAGAGAAGAAATCATAGACAGAGTTTACACGTTCTATGCAAAACTATACGAGAACGACAACGGCCAATTCCCCGCTCTGGAATCGACACACGGCCAAAGGGTTCCTGCAGTATTGCCTAGCGAAGTAGAGGCCGCGCTAAAAACTGCAAAGAACGGTAAAACCCCAGGGGAAGATAATATTCCCATTGACTTACTAAAATGTGGCGGCCCCCCCCTAATTAATATCTTAGCTAGGCTTTTCAGCAAATGCATCCAGAACCAAGCTATACCAGAAGGATGGAATAACGCAACTATCATTTTAATACACAAAAAAGGCGACAAAAGCGATATCAAGAACTACCGACCCATTAGTCTACTTTCAGCGGTCTACAAGCTCTTCACGAAGGTTATTACAGAAAGGCTGAAAAATATCCTCGACGAGAACCAACCTATAGAGCAGGCAGGGTTTAGGGCAAATTTCAGCACAATGGACCACCTCCAAGTAGTTGGCGAACTAATCGAGCGCGCCAACGAATATCAACGGCCATTGTGCCTAGGTTTCGTCGATTATGAGAAAGCCTTCGATACAGTTAGTCATAATGCAGTACTTAACGCTCTAAAAACACAGGGAGTGCCGGAACCCTATGTGGGACTGTTAGCTGCAATATATAAGAATGCCACAGCTTCGGTTAAAATTTTTTCAGGTACAGATAGATTTAGCATAGGAAAAGGAGTAAGACAAGGAGATACAATCTCGCCCAAGTTATTCAATGCGGTGCTTGAGGGAGTTTTCAGGAAATTGGATTGGGATACAGCCGGAGTAAGCATCAATGGTCGCTTTTTGAGTCACCTTCGGTTCGCAGACGATATAGTTTTAGTAGCTCGTGATTCAGCTGACCTACTTATCAGACTAACACAGCTGGACAGGGAAAGTAGAAAAGTAGGATTAAAAATTAACGTAGATAAGACTAAACTAATGTTCAATAGTTATTGCATGCCTGATAGCATCCCCTTAGATGATAAACCAGTAGAAGTAGTAAATAATTATTTATATTTAGGTCAAATAATTGACATGTCTGGTAGTAAAAATGAAGAGATAAAGAGACGTATGAAATTAGGATGGAGTGAATTTGGACGGATGAATGCTGTTTTTAAATCAAAAATGCCACTCTGCCTGAAGAAAAGGATCTTTGATCAATGCGTTTTGCCAGTGATGACGTATGGATGTGAAACTTGGACACTGAACGCCAAGATGCAAAATAAAATCCAATGTACTCAAAGAAGTATGGAACGCTGTATGCTCGGCATAACGAGGAAAGACAGAAAGCGGAACACGTGGGTGAGAAATATGACAAGGGTAGTGGACATAGTGGATAGAGTGAAGAGATTGAAATGGCAATGGGCGGGTCACGTAGCTAGGAGGATGGACGAAAGGTGGACAAAAGAAGTGCTTGAATGGTACCCGAGAGAAGGCAAAAGAGTAAAAGGAAGACCGCAAGGAAGATGGGTGAACGAAATTAGGAAAATGTGCGGAATGAGATGGATGAGTGTTGCGCAAAACAGAGACGAGTGGAAGCGTGTTGGAGAGGCCTTCATCCAGCAGTGGATGGCGAATGGCTGTAAATGATGATGATGATATATATATATATATATATATATATATATATATATATATATATATATATATATATATATATATACACGATATTTTGTAGGCATTTTCTGTGAATTTTATAATGAATTTTTCATGTTATAAAAATCTAATTTAAGGATTAATTAAACTCGAGATGAAAATCTAATACGATTATCATCTAGAAAGCTTTGTTGAGCTTAAGAAAATGAAGAGGTAATGTAAGAAATTGCTGTTACACAGCTATTTTGAACTATATATAGGTGTATACTTCTTTAGGTATAAAATTCGCTTTGCAGATAGCAAACGCGATTATATATTTAATTTTTAACAGAAATTTAATAAATAACCCGAAAAGTAAATCTTAATAGGCACATGTACTTGATTTCAACTTAAAATATTTCTCAGTTTGAAAATTTATCAATACCAGCTGTTATTCAACGTCGCTGTAATTGACTTTAAAAATTAACATTAATTGTTTTGAAATTTTGACGAACATAAAATAATCATAAACTCGTTTAGTATGTCATTTCGCATGTAATTTTCAAGATTTTCGGGCCAAAGTTTACCTTTGTTTACGCTAAATTCAGATCGCTGTCGGAAGTTTATTATTCATCGCCAAGAAAGTTTCATAACAAGCGTATGTTTAATTAAATTTACACAAAGTATCCATACTAGCGAATAGAATTATACTTAAATAATTTTGCACCACGACATCATAAAAATTGAAGTAATAATGGAATATTACACTAAGTGACTTTAAAATCAGAGTAGTCCAATTTCTAATCTCGTCGCTCACCTCATTTTATATTCATTACAGCAATTAAGGCATGAGCATGCAAATTGTGTTGGCTTTATTACCCATCCTTCCCTGTTTTCATCAGCCCTTTAAGTCAAACACCACTCTACATATATTGAGAGCTTGTCCAGTGTTGAGTTTTCGGACACTTTCGGCTCGATTTCACCGCATAATTAACATAAATACACATAGTGCCCTTTTGCTAGATCAGGGATGGCGAACCCTGTTGGGTCCGCATGCCAAAAATCCTCAAATATTATTTCTCGATTGTCTGGCGTGTCCAAGCAGTAAAAAAATTAGCAAAACAGAAAAAATAAAAAATATTCTAAGTTCTCATTATTTATTATTCTGCTTTTGTATTAATTGTGTTCGTTAATCGACCACTTTCAATTATTTCCAAATCATTTCTTTTTCAATTTTTTTTTCCATTTAGAACTTGATTGGAATTCGATAAATTGTATTTCAATGTCTTCCAGATTTAGCCACTCGAAAATCTCCAAATTGAGGTCATCTGCTGATCTGGATATAAAATTAATTTTGATGTATTTTCAAATCTCCTGAAATGTTTGAATCTTGAAGAAAACTCGTTGATTATCGATTGAATAACAGTATAAAATTCTCGTGTTAATTTTATTTGATGTGGCTTTTCTTCTGAAATTTTTTTTTTGTATTTGGAAAATATTTGATGGTGTCAGATACAACGTCACGATCCAAAATTTGTAATTTAGCTTCAAATGACTTGAGTAAATCAAACATAACAATAATTTTTTCGTTAGCACCTCATAGTTTAATTTTTAATTCATTTAAATCTAAGCACAAATCAGTAAAAAACATTAATTTTGAAAGCCATTCGACGTCCAGTAACTCGTTATATTTTTCAATGACATTCTCATTAATTAAAAAAAGCTTAACTTCATCCAAACATTCAACGAAAATTTGAAGAATTTTTCCACGACTTAACCATTGCACATTGTTGTACGATGAAAAGTAAACCATTATACACTGAGTTTACGCCATTTAATAATCCTAAAAATTTTCGTTTGTTTAATCCGCGTGCACATATCAGATTGACCAATCTTGTTACAAGAATCATAACATGTGACAGTGACTGAAATCCATGCTTTGCGCAAAAAACTTGCTGGTGTATAATGCAATGAAAGCCCAGAACGGAATGTCCAATACGTTCAGTAAATAAAATGATAAATTCATTTTCCTATCAATCTATTCGTTTTGATGTTTTTGCTAATAATGTTAAACTGATCAATTCTTCTTTGATATTATTTCCATTGCAGTATCGAGTAAAAATTGCTAAACGGGCTGATCCAGTTATATCAGTACTTTCATCAAGACAAAGAGAAATTAAATCGGAAGACTTTATATCTATGTACATTTGTTTTGCTGATGAGTTACATTTTTAGCCATTTCTACGATTCTATGTATCTTTCACCGTATTTCTAGCCAAAGGCATATCTTTTATTCTTCGAATCCCTTTTTCTTTGTTTTCAAAATTTTCAAAGAAATTGGGAACGCATTTAGCCATGCTTCTTTCAGATATTCTCCATCGCCGAATGGTTTTCCGTGTTTAGCGATTATGTTTGAGGCATCAAAACTAGCAGCAGCTATATTTGAATGACCGCAATACATCCCATTAGGGATGTTAACTGCACATTTTTATTTTTATTTGCCCGAGCAATAAATTCTTTTTGTTCTTCTTGTAAAGTTTAAAAAAAAGGCGAAATGAAAATTGGATTTGGCGTGATGTCCAAGACCATTAGCTCATTAGACCCATATTCAGGCTATTTGGGGTGATCGGTTCGAGTCGCGATAAAGTCGTCTCGTCGAAAAATGAATTAATCGATTTTTATCGATTCGTTCATTATGTTCGGCGAGAGTTAGGACACACACACACACACACACACACACACACACACACACACACACAGATTACCGTCGTTATATATATGATTCTTTCTCCTATTTATCGGAGGCACTGTGATAAATATACGTATCGCTAATTCGATATTGGTATCTACCCAGTATATTTTATTAACAATGTGATACATTCTTCTGGTATCTTTATCTTCGCAAAAACTTTATAATTCATGTTTTAAACATTTAAGTTTATTTAGAATTGATAACAATGTATTTCCAAGTATTTTTGAGAAAGTGTTATGACTTATTTTTCTAAATTTTGTTCAGATAAAGTCAATATGCCCTCACCAGTTAAAAAATAAAATTCTTTTGCCACCTGTTGCATGCATTGAAATCTTTCTTTTCATTGCATTATAATATTATAAATGATATTTTAACATGAAGTTTTCACGAAGTTTTAAAGCTTGGGATTCGTCTTCGGCCGATTCATCTGATATCTTTTTATGTTTAGATTTTCTAACTATTTTCTCGTTCAGTTTAGATAACTATTTTCTCAAAAATTCCTTAAATCATTAACGAGCCCCTGAATTAATAACGATGATTTATAAATATCCTGTTCTTTCTTATGAATAGCAATGTTAACCTTATTCAATTTATCAATTGCAATCACTGCTTTCAATTTCGAACAACATCTCGTATCCGAATGTTTTTTCAAACTTATTATGATGAACGATGATATTTTTTCCCATCTATTAGTAGACGATGAAAAAACATTGAGTTTGCAAGCTTCCAAAATTTTCGTTTTCATTCGTTCGGTCAATTTCTCAGAATTCAAAAGTAAAACATGCATACTGATCCTTTGAACAAAATACACAATTGAATCATAATACGTACTATGTACATAAGTATATATATACAAATGGATATTTCAAAAACACATCGAATCCTTCTTAAATTTTACAAGTTTTATTAAAAAAAAAATAGGGGAGAGGCGATTTGCCATAGAGAGTCCATTTGCCATAGCCTCGCTACGGCACTGACGACACCTTATCTGTGACACCTGAGACGGCGATAAACAACAACAAATAACAACGAAAATAACCTCAAACGATAACAAACGTCAATGGAAGTGTTGCCAGCATAAAAATTGTTTGAAGCTGCAACGATAAAATAATAAACGATTATCGTTTACCTTGGGAAACATTTGATAATTAATAAAAGGCAATAAATTAATAATTCACGGATTATTTAATCAAAATTTTAATTTTCTAAAATTAAAAATTAAAAAAAAATTTGAACTTAGAAATCGTTCGCGTACCATCCAAATTTTCAAACGTGCCACCTCGGGCACGCGTGCCATAGGTTCGCCATCCCTGTCCTAGATGAATGGACGCAACGTATACCGGAAATGGTACAGATGTTGCTACTCTTAATGGCCTCGTTAGATCATCCATTACGACGGGTTATATATTAGGGTGTTTGCTTAATTAATGTGAGTTTTCAGAATTTAAGATTTTCCACGCATGACATAAATCAAATATTTTTTTTAAACTTGGAACTAAGTATGTAAGTTGCTCAACGCTGTTCTCTCGATGTACTGCGCTTATGAAAAATTAAGAGTTATGGTGTTTAATTTCATTTTTAAAATGCCATAATTTATTTACATCTTAAATTCTTGTATTTTCAAGAACCTCGTCGAAGTTAACCACTTCACTGCGTATAAATTTTAAACGTCATCTTATAAACTTTAACACTTTCTTTGATCTGTGTGAATATTTTAAACGGGACCATTTTTACGAACAAATTTTAATTACAAATTATAAATTTTAACTACATTCATACACCGTATACATTATTAATATTAATTAATTGACATGGTAACGTACGGTCAGTTTTCTGTAAATCTTCTACGTTATGTGAAGAGTATATGAAACTGTGTATTGTTAATTTCAATGATTTTAAACAAATATTTAAGACAATGGTACAATAATGAATTAAATAAATATTTGTAAAACAGTGACTTAGGTATTTTTATTTCCGCAAGAAATCCTAAGCTAGGATGTTCATATGTACATATATACGAAACTAATGAAACATTATTGAAAAAAAAGTTTTATTATAATATTTGTATATGTATACTTTTATTTATATTGCACCGTCATAAAATTCTCACGGTCTAAATTAAAGTAATATGAGACTTGTATAAATGTAACAATACGATAAGACAGAAATGCCAAATGTTGAATCAGGCCCGGCCCGAGGGTATATGGCATAAAGATTGGTTTACAATCCCCACCCCCTTAATTTATTTAAACAATAAATGTTAGAAAAGTCGTTGAAATTTCATGTTGAAGAAAAATATATGAAGGAAAAAAATATAATTAAATTTTCAAATTTTTAATCAAATAGACATATTTCATATTCAATTTAAAATATTAATAAAAATGAATAAAATAAAATTTGAAAAAGGAACATGTAATTGTGGAACACATTTTTAAAAATATTTAAAATTATATTCATTACATTTTATAATGAATTATAAACTTTTACAATATAATATAATATTTACTTCAGCGTAAATATTATATTATATTGTTTTTGAATATTTACGTTATAATAAATATTCAAAAACCATCAAAAAATATTTTTTAATAAAGTTTTTGCTGATGCAAAATTTGTGATCAATTATTCCATATCGAGTTGTTTTAAAAGGTCTGGTTCATATTGAGCCAGACCGCTCCTGATTCATGGGTGATCTTAAACTTGTTTTTATTAATTTCAAGCTTTATTAATTTTATTTAGGCTTTATTAATTAGTTTTCAGCTTTTTTAAGCACAAAACGGGTAAAAATTCGGATGGCAATCAATACATTTTGCAACGAAGACATGCGTTGCTCGTAAATTATAATATTTTATAGTCAGTATTGTTACTTCAAGTAGAAAAATAAGTTCAATATAAAATAAATTTGAATGAAAACCAATTTTTTTCCAATTTTATAATCAAAAAAACAAAAAATGACGGCGCCTCGTGGCGCCCCTTGTCTAGTCTGCTGCACTTTTGAACTGGCCCTAGTTAACTTCAAAAAGTTTTCATGCTTTAAATTAAAAAATGTAATATAAAACACTGATATCAGAAAATCATTTTTTTATAAACAATACCCCCAGTACGAAAGTCAGTACGAGCTTAAGCTCATAAAATTATAATAAGTCAGTACATAATTTACCTACTACGCGCTATCTTTTCCAGTTCAACGTTCCAATTTCTTGCTCAAGTTCAAGTGTTTTCGAATATAAAAGTGATTGTTGAAAATTTATTTATTAAAGTAAAATATAAGATTCAGTTTTAAAACGAATTCTTTCATTTCTCCTAACTTGTGTTAGAAAAAAAAAAAATCGGATGTGATCAACCCACGACTGTCTCGAATAGGCTCCTAAACCAAAGACCCGATTACGATGAAACTTTCAGGATTTGTTGTATGCAATACGACGAAGCGACTCGGCGACGAAGGAATCACGTCGCCGAGCTGTCGCATACCGCTTTGCAAAGATCCCCGTTTTTGGCGGAGAACTTCGCGCGAAGTCCAGTGGCGTAGCTACCATTGCGCAGAACGATGCAAAGCATCATGGCCCATGCTCGATATGAAAAAAGTTCACCGTACGCCACTGCTATACACATATGTATAAGCTAAGTAGGCGTGTCAATAACAAATGAGGCATGAAGCCGCTCGAGTACGAAAATATTGCAGAAACGAGATCTTACTTTAAAGTTTGGATGAAACCACGTTATTGTTGAATCGTATATATGAGAATGTTAGTAAATTACGAAATTCATAAGAAATAAAATCAGGAGCGAACAAACTGGCCAGGAATTGGGGAGAAATTTTTGCATCAGGGCCCAAAATTTCTAGCTACGCCACTGGCGCTAAAGGGTTAGTAAAAAGTAGTAAAAAGATTTCACCACAATCATTGAATCGTGGCGCGATGTTGAGATAAAAATATTAGTGTATGAAATTTATTACATCTAAAAAAAATTCGGTTTGATTCGTTGAGTGGTTTGTGAGATAATTGAATCCAAAAACTTTATAATTATAATTTTTCTGTAATTTTCTTTCATCTTTAGCTGTTTCTCGCGCAGATACATTTTCCACGTAAGAAGATCATTTTTCGCATCATTTTACGACATATTTAATATGTTTACTTTTTCATCATTTTAATATTCCGCTTGGGACGTACATTCATAAAAATTATGTAAAGCGAAACGGGCTTATTATAAATAATATGTAGGTACATACATATGTACATACATACATACATACATACATACATGCATATGTCGGGTCAAAATAACCCTAAAAATATTGGAGAATCCCCCGCTTAAGAGAGCACTCGCAAAAATAAATGAATGATTTACCTGGAGATTTTCGTATCCGGATAGATTAAAGTCCTTAGGCTCTGGACGAAGAGTGCCAAGTGAAAGGAGCACGCAGCAATCCATAAAGTTGCCAAAGGCGTGGGGCCCAATGCGCGTAAACACGCGCAGCACACTCGTAAAGGTCCAGCCCTTGTCCTAGAGCTGATTCCAGTTCGTGCTCCCGAATTTCTACTTCTGCACGAGTGTATGGACGCAGCTGAAAATAAAAATAAAATATCGTGGTATCGTAAAGGCAATATATTTTACAGCCAGTACACGGCCGGTCAGTACGTGTTACAAAATATACATATATATTATACTAGTGTTGAGCCCGTTGAAATTTCAACGGGTAGTTTCGGAAACAAATTGATACATGATTTAAAATAAAGTTAAAATGCGAATAGTAATAACACTGTTCGACAAATGACGACTTTTTTTTTGGTTCAGAGACGATATATAACTTTTCTTATAGAATTATGCACAGTGAACACGAATCTGGTAATAAAAAATGTTGATTGGCTCGAGATTCGGAGATATATGTGTTTTATAAATAGCGCGATTTTTCTATATCTTGCTGTTGTTCGATCGATGTCTCAACATCTGTCAATTTCCTGTTCAAAATGAATATTGAAATCTATAGTCGGGTATTTTATCTTCCATTTGTAGTACTTTTCAGCTTTCAAATCTCTCTAAGTAGTCATCCAGTTCAAATCAAAAGTCAAAAGTACGTATTTTCACTTGGGATTTTTTCCCACTGTTAATACTATTTTATATCGAGTTTTTTCTATTGAAACATATTTATTGAGATAGTGTTCTGACCACATTATTTTTTGTTTTCGTTTAAAAAGGTTAATTGGAAGTGTGCTGAACTTTAAATCGGTAAAATTGCGAGCAAAAAGCTCGTACTAGTGTTTACTCGTATTTACACGAATCTGAATTGAATTAATATGGATAATATATTAAATTATCTTTATATGAGTATTAAATAAAATTCCACTTAGAAAAATCATATTTCGACTATTCTTATGAAAGTAGAATTTTATTTAATTCTCATATAAAGATACAACCGATGGAAAGAATACTGTTCGGAATTGTACAGTGGTAGTTCGTCGACCTCAATTGTTTCCCTAATTGATGATGTCAGGGAGCCTGACATCTTGACATCTGAAGTTGTAAATGCCATAAAGAAACTGAAATGTAAAAAAGTCTCCTGGCAGCGATGGTATACAAGCTGAACTTCTGAAAGAGCTTGGTGAAACTGCGATAAAGGCGCTATGTAATATGTGCAACAAGATCTGGGTAAACAGAGTATGGCCGAAAGATTGGGTCAATTCAATATTCATTCCCTTACACAAGAAAGGATCTACAAAAAAATGCGAGAATTACAGGACCTTAGCCTTAATATCACACTCTAGTAAAGTATTGCTGTATATAATTAAAGATCGTTTGAGCAGTTACCTTGGATGGCAAATACCGAACGAACAAGCAGGGTTTGTAAAAGGCAAAGGGACGAGGGAACAAATACTGAATATACGTCAACTTATTGGAAAATTTCGGGAGTTTCAAACTCTAGCCGTTCTTTGTTTTATAGACTATAAAAAAGCTTTTGACTTTGTGAACTGGGACTATCTGTGGAAAGTTCTACTGGACATGGGAGTCCCCATGCATCTTGTAAAAATAATATATAACTTATATAATGATAACAATGCAGTAGTTCGAATCAATTCGCTAAACTCGACAAATTTTCGAGTACAGCGTGGAGTAAGGCAAGGGTGTATATTACCTCCAGACCTATTTAATATATATATGGAGAGTATATAATGCGTAGAGCACTGGATGGTTGGAAGGGTGAAGTGTCCATTGGTGAAAAAAAACTATCCAATCTTCGGTATGCGGATGACACAACGCTCATAGCTAATAATCATGAAGAAATGGCCGAACTGATCCGTCGTGTTGAGACAGAGAGTAATGTGCTTGGCCTCCAGATAAACCACCCCAAAACAAAAATTACGATAATTGACCGTCACCAACAGCTGCAAAACAACAACTCAGCTTTAAACGGTATAGAGGTGGTCGATAATTTTGTCTATCTGGGGTCACTCATATCTAACAACGGCGGCAGCGAATTGGAAATTCGGCGCCGGATTACATCAGCAAAATCGGCAATGTCACAACTAACGAAGATTTGGAAGAATAGAGCCTTTACAACTTCTGTCAAAATCCGTCTCGTGAAGAGTCTCGTTTTTTTCTATCTGCTTTTATGGTGTCGAGACGTGGACCATGAAGGCGGCGGATAGACGGAGAATCGATGCCTTCGAGATGTGGTCCTGGAGACGGCTACTGCGCGTGCCTTGGACCAACAAACGCACGAATGTGTCTATTCTTGAAGAATTAAAAATCAAGGATAGACTGTCAACAATATGCCTGAAACGTATATTGCAGTTCTTCGGCCACATTGCACGAAGAGGTGTGGAGAGCCTGGAGCGGTTGGTTGTGGTAGGGTAGCGTCGAAGGCAGAAGAGCCAGAGGCAGATCCCCCGCACGCTGGACTGACCAAGTATCTGCAGCGACGGGTGCTTCCACGGTAGCAAGTCTTCACCTGGGCGAATTTAGAACTGAATGGAGGCAGCTGGTTGACTGGACATCATAGTCACGATCCTCGGTGATGAGGGAACCGACAGCAATATATAAAGATAATTTAATATATTATCCCTATTAATTCAATTCAGATTCGTGTAAATACGAGTAAACACTAGTACGAGCTTTTAGCTCGCAATTTTACTGATTTAAAGTTCAGCACACTTCCAATTAACCCTTTGAAACGAAAAAAACAAATAGTGTGGTCAGAACACTATCTTAATAAACATGTTTCAATAGAAAATACTCAATATAAAATAGTAATAACAGTGGGAAAAAATCCCAAGTAAAAATACGTACTTTTGACTTTTGATTTGAACTGGATGACTACTTAGAGAGATTTGAAAGCTGAAAAGTACTACAAATGGAAGATAAAATACCCGACTATAGATTTCAATATTCATTTTGAACAGGAAATTGACAGATTTTGAGACATCGACCGAACAACAGCAAGATATAGAAAAATCGCGCTATCAAGTGGCTTCTCGATTGAGAACCCCTGGTGTCCGTACTGAGATGACTTTGCGGCGTATCGAACCCGCGATCTCAATAGCCTCATATAGTTCTAATTGAGTTTCAAGGTCTCAACCACGAAGCCAAAGCCACTTCTTCGATTGGCTTTTTTTTTAAACATTAATTGAAATATTATATAAAATAAAATAAAATATTATAATATATATAATAAATAAAAAATACGTAATTATAATAATTTTATTTAGCGAGGTTTTGAACCATTTTTTTCCTTTTCATATTAAATTAAACAATTAAATATATGTATGTATATATTTTAATTAAAATTAAATTTTAACGATATTAAAATTTTAACAATATTCGAAAAATAAAATCATTGTCTCATAAAATTATCATCGTTTCAGCTTTCAAATCTCTCTAAGTAGTCGCCCAGTTCAAATCAAAAGTCAAAAGTACGAATTTTCACTTGTGATTTTTTCCCACTGTTAATACTATTTTATATTGAGTTTTTTCTATCGAAACATGTTTATTGGGATAGTGTTCTAGCCATACTATTTGATACAAGTGGAACAGTCTGTTCCTCTTGTATCCTGCTCGCGCACATTAAGTAAGGCTGTACGACAAAAAGAGAGAGAATTTTACCGCACGCCACTGATATACATACATATATTATATACTATCTGCTCTTCATATGTATGCATGGTAAAGAATAAAGATTTCGATGCGGTTACGGCCACCGAAAATAAACATATACATAATACATTATAATAGCATCTAACTTATGACGTGTTTGTACACTCTGGTTCGTTATATATTATATCATTCATTAATTTGTCTTCACAGGCAACGATATAACTTGAGAGCAATTTGCTAATTTCGAGACCATTTGCATATTTGCTGTTCAAATGCAAAATGCCATATTATTGACCTGAAATTGAAATTTAGCAACATTTTTGTAAAATAAATCCATTTAAAAAACAAAATACTTAATTAGCCTCTGGAAAATTCCCAATAAAATACCTACACAGTTTGATGCACATACTTCATTACATTATTAATTAAAATAAATTATAATGTTGTAATTTATAATAGAATAAAAATTCAAAAGATGTGCTCATATTTGGTAAATAAAATGTATTTCGAAATACAAATAACTATTTAACTACCATACGGTTTCTTTCAATTGCTAATGTTTGGTTCATGAAAAATAATTTTAAATGTGAATTTGATGGGGCTCACCGATTTTTTACAATGTTTTTATTTATGTCTGAAATGGTGGAGGTGTTAATTCAGCCGAATTTGATGTTGGAAAAAGAATAGAAAAACTGCTTCTCTTTTTTATCCGCATATTCAGAAAACAAGAGGGACGAACAAACTAAGCGATGAAACGGAAACACTTTTTTATTTTATTTTCGTATTCCTATGTAGCAACGATGAAATCATGCGAAAATTTGTACATGTTCGAAATTCGTACAGTAAAAAAACATAGCCAAAGCAGGATTTTTCTACTTTATTTATATTGTATCACAGTTTTCCTTTTCATTAAAATTAAATTAGCCTCGATATGGTTTCCTATGTGTTATTTTTTCTTAATGGTTCTGGACAGAAATAAACAATTCGATTAATTTTATAAGTTTGTTTTAAACACGTATTTCAATCTATTAAATTTATAAATTGGATCCTAATTAGTTGAAAACGAGCTGTAAGTAATAATACGCGTGTATTCGTTTAATACGTGTTTTTCTGAGCATAAAACAAATAAACATAATATTTAATTTGTGAATTTAACATATTTATTTTTAGTTTCGTTCTAACTCTCTCTTCAAACTTTCCGTATATTGTGAATCAATTTCTAGCTAAATATAATTCTATTTATATTATTTCGAATACTTTTCATATACCTAAATATGAATGTACATACATATCTTTCAATAAATTTCCTAACCACCTATTTCCATTTTCGTCTTTCTACACATGTCAGTCATAATATATATCAAAATTGTAATAACGTAATAAAGAAATAAAAGCAACAGTATAATAAATATTAAAAAAAGTCGTTAATCGTACGGAACGCTGATTTTCACTGACGTTTGGTATACGAGAGCCGTTTTTCACGCTTCTGCAATTTTTTCTCGCTTTTCATCCGCCTTTTCTCCCTACCATTCCAATTCAGAGCACGTACTTTTGATTTTGTATTCACGGCGAAAATAAAAAGGCAAAAATAATACGACTAATGAAATAAAAGGACTACGCATATCGGTCACCGGAATTTTCGCACTTCGTACGGCGCGTCGAATTATCAAGAGTTTTTCGCGATATTTGTAAAATTTTAAGACGAATTAAATTAATTAAAATTACCTCACAGCTGCCGAATTACAAAAAAAGAAACGAATTTTACTTCCATAAGACGACTTGATTAAAATGACGCACGCATTGCCATAAATCATGGCAATGTGAACAGGAAAAGCTACGAGTAAGTGTCAGCGAAAAAGTGGCGTTATTTACGACCAAGAAAACTCTCTCATCTTCTCGTCCTTACAAAAGGGATGAAATTTCATAAATATTCCGGATTATCAAGCGGTCCGATCGGATTGAGACGAGGGGTAGACTTTTCATCGTCGTAGTGTTAAATATGCTCGACCGATGATTCGACAGTTTTCAAAGACGACACATTCTGCGGTGAAATTTTCAACGGGATAATATTCAAGAAAGGGATCGAAGACATCCGAGCGTGAAAATGACAGTCGGAATCGTCGTCGTTTTCGTGCCAAAAACCATTAGTGAAATCATCCGAAAATTTTGTAAACATCCGAGGGATTTCTGGGATTAAGATGAGCGTTTCGGTGGTTTTGGAACCAGTTGTAGGTGTGTGCACGACGGCAGTGGATTTTCTTTACGAGGACTATCAATTATGTAAACAAAAGGTAATGTTTTTGTCACGTGTACGTGGCTTTAGCGGTTCCCATTGTTATTTCGTAAACCTTGTGATATTTATTTTCCGGTCAGGCTGGTAGAGGACCCCGAGGGTTGATTGAAACGTCGATTATGCAAATTGGTCTCCTTTTTTGAAACTCTCTCAATCGACATATACTTAATCGAATTCGAAATTTGAATAGAAATGAATCAACCATCGAAGCATTACATAGTCGATTACTCGATTTGGATCGTGCGCAACAAGCAAGATTGATTTTAAATCAAATCAAATATCCGAAGTACCAGACACTTTTAAATTTTTTTTTCCTTTTTTGGATATATTCCACACGATCATCAAAGTAGAATTGAAAGATAACTTAATATACAAAAATACATATGTATATTTACATATATCAGTGAACGGAAACGTTCATCGAGCATAGATGAGTGTGATCAATGAAAATAAAAGCTTTTCATTGAGGTATACGTATACATAAATACATACATAGCGATAATCCATATGTACACCTTGTATATATGTACATATGTATATTTCTAGTTAGATTCGTATTTATAAATTATTCAAAGATAATTACAAATCGTATTTACAGCTCCAATCATATGTAAATTAACACGATCGTTACCAAAATCATATCTTATATTATATAAACATTTATATTGAACATACATACTTCATATATATTCTGTCGATTTTAAATGTACATATGATAAAATTGCACAAGCTTTGTGAGCATTACGCATCATATACGATTTTCATTTTTGTGGTAAATACATACGTATGTACATATTATATGTATGTATATATATAAACTTTATATTATAAAGCATATGAATTTTTTTTCTGCTTTATTAAAACGTGCAGAAATTTTATATGGTAGATATTTGAAATAAATATATAATACATATTATATGTAATACGCAATTCGTGAAATTGCTCGTTTCAAAGGAATTTCTAAATTAGCTGTAGAATGAAAATCGTATCGATCAACTCATCATTTAAATTTAAATTAATTGTGTTTATTCGAAGTGCACGTCGCCATATTATTGTTTTAGACTTTTTTGGCAACGAAATCAAATTGAATTTAAATACATACGAAGTTTCTTTCGGAAACATTTCAAATGTAAAAACGATCGGATAAGAGCCAAAATTTTTCTTGACTAGTGATCGTAAGCGAAAGTAAGAAGAGGTTAGTAAAAAGGAGTCCGACAGATATGTATACTCTATCTTGATATTATGTAATATATATTGGGTATATACATACATATATGATATTATGTAATATATACATAATGAGAAGAGTACCAGGCAGATGGAAAGGGGGCGTAAAAATAAGCGGCAGAAATATTTCTAATATGAGATTCACGGACGACACGGCGTTAATACCCAGCTATGAAAATGAAATGCCTGAACTACTTGGTAAAAAAGAAATAAAGAGTTAGCACCTGGGTATAGAGATAAATAAAAATAAAATAAAAATCCTCGTTGCTGACAGATTCGAGTTTCCCATAAAGTCCAATGCTTCAAAAGACCACAAGGAAGACAACGATTTTATTTATAGGTGCCCCGTAGAAGAAAAGGGCGAAAACTGGGATTATTAGTCTGACAAAGATATGGGAAAACTAATATTTGTATAATGAGAAAACGAAAATTCGTCTCTGGTGATCTCCATTGCGTTGTATGGAGTCAAGATATGGATGCCAAAAACGGCATGTTAGATACTTTACTCATTTGGTGAAATCGGCAGATATTTATGAAAATTCAATGGAAATAGCTACTACGGACTTACACCGTTTATGAACTGAATATTATCATGAAATTTTATGATTTTTTTTCATAAAATGAGAAATTTACTAAAACACATATATTTCACAAAATATAGCTGTGTATGTATATACATTTGTATGTATATATATATGTATGCGTACTCTGAGAAATCAAAGTAAAATTTTGGGGATATTACAAAATCGTTTTCAATTTCAGCTGAATAAACAGTTGCCGAGCAGAGTTTCTGTTTGAGTGTTATCGCAAATTTAGAAGCGACTCATTGAATACATTCTCTTTACGTCTCGTTATAAATTCATCAAAGAATTAATTAAGAAAACCGTTTATTTGGATTTGATCAAACAAATCAATGCTTGAATTGCGCCAAATATGTGAATACATAAGAGGTCCTCATCAATATTGGAACAATCCTCATCCAAGAGCCATACTGCATGCTATTTACATACATAAGTGCACGTTGTTGTGATTTCGTAAATTGCAGATTAAGAATCGTGGCCTTACAACTTTCGTTCATGCGTAATGGATTAATATTGGACTAATACTAAAAACAACTTTACGATCAATAGCACTAATATGAGTATACACACATATACGTACACATATTCATACATAATTTTACGGATAGTTACTCTATGTGGAACAAATCTATATTCAGTTTCAAGTAATGTGAATATATATATATATATATATATATATATATATATATATATATATATATATATATATATATATATATATATATATATATATATAAGGTTTATAACAATAATATACCTGCTGCTAAAACCGTTGCACCACCGGCCGGTATTCCAAGTCCCAAGTTGGATTCTCTTCGCTCTTCTATGAAAGCCACACTGCCCATCACTAGGGCTGAAATTCCACATACAATCTGTAAAGAAATAATAATCAGTGAGCTTGAAAATAGTATATGTATGTATGTATGTATGTATATATTATATTTATCGAAAATTGGTTGAAAATGGGTGTGGCAACTTCTTTCGACCTCACCCCGTTCTGCAAACATTAATTAAATGGTGGAGAAGGACGGTGACTTTAATGCAATTTGCCTGCCAACTAAATGCATTATGACTGCTTAAAATACTACCGATCGGAGGCTTTCATGGTCCGTATAGCTAAAATTGAATTTCCGCAAATTTAAACGTATTAGGGTAGGAGTGAGGGAAGCCGGCAGGTAGAAATAACAATAAGGAAACAGATTTTTTTTCTGATTCGGGTTGCTATTTCTGATCAACTAAACAAAATTCGTTCGATTTGATAAATTGAAAATCAAACGAGAGCATATATTTAAAGAAATAGTTTTATTCATTAATAAAATTATCATCACAATCTGACACACTTTTCCAACGATATAAGATTAAAACTCTCGTTATGTACATATATACATATTAAAGCCACACTTTTAATCCCAAGATGGAACCGTTCAATGTTTTTAAAACAAATTTCGGTGTATTCATACATGAAAATTTAAATTCAACACTCGATTCCGATTTTCAGAAATGCTTTACATATTTTATACTAGTTTGCTTTGCTCAGTATTATTTGTAATATAAATAGCTTAAACATGGCGAATCTAATAGTGAATATTCATTTGTTTTTCTATTAAATCTATTTGAATCGAAAAAAATATATATCGAATCGCCGTCATAGAAACTTTGATTTGTTTTCGATGTTACCAACCAACCTTACATACATACATAATTACAAATTCTTTTTCGAATTAATATTATACAACAGTACATGTCGCCGGAACGTATTTGAAACGTAGATTTGTGATATTATTTTTGCAAAATAGTTCATCTATGTTAAATATTTACATGTAGTATGTACATATGCATTTACATACAAACATATGTTGTAAATTGACTTCTATATTATGGTGACCATTTTTTTCAAATTGAAAACCAGAATATTTTACCAAAAAAAATTTGTTTTTTCTAAATACTTCCATTATTAAAAACTAACATAAATAATTAATTTTCTTTAATGCTACTATAAAATTCTACGTTGAACTTGTTAAAATTATTCTTATCGATTAGCAAACATTTTAAAGTTTTAACATTCAATATTGCGTTTAATCACTGGACCACATATTGTTCATTGAAGAAAAATGTCCTTCAGCAGATACGTATGTTCTTGGTAAACAGAGACAATATTTCACTAATTTACCGATACTTTTGTAAGATACATCATTTTCAGTGAAGGCTTTGTATATTTAAATTCATCTATAGATAATTGTACTGGTTTTATCTCACGACTTACCAGGACAGATATTCACAAAACCAGTAGGTACTGTATGGTCACCTTATTCTGTATTCAGTTATAAATAGACAAAAGGTGGAAACTTCATTCCACCTTGAATTAACTGAAACTTCGTTCAGCCAAATTAATTCCAATGAAAAACATTACAAATGTACATAATAAAATTTCTAAGAAAATGTCCCTTTGATCTTACCCAACAAAATATTGTCATTTGGAGCATAACAATTTGCTGAAATACATTTTTAAACATTCCAGCTTAAAATGAAGTTCTATAAAGTTAACACCTAAATCTGATAAGATCTTGCGAGCCATCATTATTTTCTCATAACTTGGATCGGAAATTACTTGGAATGAAAATATCAATAATTGTACACAACGTTATTTAGTTTACGTTTGAAGTCAACACAACATTTTTAAATATCGTTTTCAAACAATTTATCGCATGAATTATGCCCTCTTTTTATTTTGTTTCTGCTGAGATATTAATTTTTAAAAGATATTACCCTAGGAAATTAATTTCCAAATTGCCTACTAATTAGTTACGGGATTGCATATAATATATATATTTTAAATCATCAGTTATTTTAATTAAATACTAACGCATTTACAATTAAGTATATATAGATACGTAAATACATACTAATGTATTATAATTTCATTTAATTTTAATATTTATAATACAATTTTTTTAATGCGAAAGCTAACTAAGGACCCGCAATAAAATCTTACTTGAGAAAAATTTAAAGACACACATACATAAATACCAATATAAAAATGAATAATGAATACCAGTTAAAAACTCAAAAAGGAAATGGCATTATATCATCCCGGTGCTTTATTATAGTTAACGCAGAAAGAATTAATAAATTACCATAATAAATTTTATGTTTTTGTTCGTAGAAAAATATACAAACCTGAAAAATTTCGCGACATGAATTAACATCAAAAATTGAAGAACTTATAATACGTACATTGTATATGTACATATTATAAGTATATATATGTATGTACATTGTATATGTACATATGTATATACATACATATATTCTATGTATTATGTATGTACAAACAAACATACGAGGCACAGTATTAAAAAAAAATTACGTATTTAATATTTGACATCCATTTTAAAAATATGATGCTATTTATTGAAATCGTACCTACATCCATACATACATACATACAACAATTTGAAAAAATAATAAGAGTTTGCTACTTTTCATATATGAAATGGAACTTGATTATTTTTTTGATTATATTTCTTAAAATAGCTAGGGCCGCGTTTTCGCTAGATTACGTTTTCAAACGCGATTTAACTTTCAGCTTTGATGATATTCGACAGTTTAAACCTTTTTTCCATTGATGCGAAACGAAGAACTTTCAACACAAAAGACGTAAAATATCAACGTGTTTTCATTATCGATAACGACACAATATGCGCACACGATAATGTAAAAAAATCACTCTATCAGTTTCACGTGCAATATTTATTGTTTAAAAATATTTAAATGCAAGAACTACAAATGTATACTGAAAACAATATTATTCTTATGGAAAAAGTTTTTTAATTTTGAGTTCAAACTTTAAAAATTTCCAACGCGAAAAGCAAATGGCAAAATTGGATTTGCATAATTGGCAAAATATTCTTAAGAAGTTATAAAGGGTGAGTTTTCCATTTCCCGCTTGTTACAAGATAATATATTTTGAGATGAAAAATATTCGATTAAGTGCGATTGATGACGACGTTATATTGAGGAAAACCATTCATTGGAATATTTAAAATGTATGAGTCAAAATTAAAAGATGAATCCCCATTTCCATTACATGTACCCAAATACATATACATACATATGAATACATACATAATATATGTATTTATATGTACATATTTATTTATTTATACAGGCCCAAAACCCATTTAAGTAAATTTAGGCCCCAAAACCATTTAGGTAAAAACCCATTTAAGTAAATTACATAATAAAGACATATAATGAATTCTTATAATATAAAAATAACAATAAAAGAAAAAAGAAAATCAGAAAAAATAGTAGAATACCCATCTAAGTAAATTACATAATAAAAACATATAATGAAATCTTATAATATAAAATTAACAATGAAAGAAAAAAAGAAAATCAGAAAAGATGGTAAAAATTAAGGAAACACAATATTCTGAATGGATTCTATAAACCAACCAAAAGTAACATTAAATATGTCAATGTCCGTCTGATCAGCTAAGTGATTCAAAAGCCCCATGCCTGTGGATATAGGAGAATTTAGTAAAGAATGTTAGTTTTAGCTGTTATAATTGGCGAAAACATAAAACGTTTGCGTATTCTAAAATAATTTTCTGGTGCATATAAAGTGAGTTCGCTAAGAATTGCTGGATTATAAATATTTCAACGATTGTTTGAACACATTGTATAATATGTACCATAAATTTCCTCTCATTTATTACAAAATCATATTTATTTATTTATTTATACATATACGGCCGCAAGGACCATTAAAACAATAATACAATAGAACAGTAATAAAAAACAATATTAATATAGGAATAGAATAATAGGAGTTTTAAACAATGAAGATACCCGAAGTGAATAAATAAATGATAAGAAAACAATAAAACACAATGCATTTAGCCTATGTACATATTAGAGAAATGATAATGTAACAATTTTTTTAAATTTTGTTTACTAATATTAAATAGATCAAATTGTGCAAGTGCAAGATATAGGAAAATGTTATTTGTGTCTTACCGTTAATGCTATTTGTGTCAAGACCGTTTCCAACTTAAATTTTAAGCAATAAATAGGAGAAAGTTTTGGTTTGTCTAGTTTTAGATAAAAAAAAATGACAAATGTAGATGTGTATATGTATGTATATTGTATGTATGTATGTGTGAACATATATATATACATACATATATTACAGTGAAAATTTTACTGTCAGTGAAATTATAATTTCCTTAACTCAGGTGGTTAGCACGGATGGAACAATAGAATTACAAAATTCAATTCTTAATGTCAGTGAAATTATAATAACTATAATTCAATAAATTAAAAAAAATATTAACAACGTAGTGTTTTAATAACTTTTATTAAAACTAGTTTTTATTTTTTTTTTTAAATACGTGAACTCGAAATGTTAAATGTAAATAAAGTCTTCTTCTATAATATTTTGACGATAATATTCAGTTTGGGGTGAATGTAAAAGCATTATTCGGGACATTGTAATCAGAAACTTAATTTTAAATCTAATACGAGTTTTTAGCTCGCAATTTTACCGATTTAAAATTCAGCACACTTCCAATTAACCCTTTAAACGAAAACAAAAAATAGTGTGACCAGAAAACTATCCCAATAAACATGTTTCAATAGAAAATACTCAATATAAAATAGTATTAACAGTGGGAAAAAATCCCAAGTGAAAATACGTACTTTTGACTTTTGATTTGAACTGGACGACTACTTAGAGATATTTGAAAGCTGAAACGTACTACAAATGAAAGACAAAATACCCGACTATAGATTCCAATATTCATTTTGAACAGAAAATTGACAGACTTTGAGACATCGACCGAATAACACCAATATATAGAAAAATCGCGCGATTTAAAAAACACATATATCTCCGAATCTCGAGCCAATCAACATTTTTATTACCAGATTCGTGTTTACTGGGCATAGACTAGTAAATTATAACTCTACAAGCGCAAATACACTTTCAACAATGTGCGCCAGTTGTAATATAATATCTCTGACAGTCGAGTTTTGACAGATTCAATAATGCCTTCATATTTCCTAGATATTACGAATTATGTTAATGAGTATCACATTAGGATATCTTTAAGAATGTGTTCAAAACAAAAAAATGTGACTTTCTAACTCAATTTACCAGTCGAGTGACGTTTTCACGAAAACCTAACATCTCCATCTAACTTGGTATCAACTAATAGTGTAATGTATTTGTAATATATTTTGACCAGTTGGAATGTAATTAGCCATCAACTTAAGTGGATTAGATGGAATATATTCCAACTAGTCAAAATATGTACATATATTACAACTGAAAATACATGTCAACTATAACGGTAGTTGGTACCAGGTCAGTTGGAATGTATTCCAACTTCTTAGTCAATATATATTACAAATGGAAGATTGTACTGTAACATAAATAAATAAAATATAAACTCGTTTAGAAATAATAGTTTATAAATGGTTTCTGAATCGTTTTTCAGCTGTTACATATAAATATTTTGCAAACGATGAATTAAATGTCGAATATGTTTACTATGTATTTGTGTTAGAAGTTCATGTTTGTTTTACTGATTTGGTGTATTTTAAGGTTCTAATGAAGTTGGATCTTTACAAATAGTTCGTATTTACCTGGAGGACTCTAAGTCGAAGTACGAGGGCAAAAGGGTATGTGTTGAGCAGAGGTCGATCACCATCGTCGGTTGTAGGCCGCAGGGGAGACAAATCCGACGTCAAGTGTACGTTTGACTCTTTTCGTTGCGACAAACCAACCTGAAAAATAATTTCTCGATTTAAATGAATTCTTTTGATGCAGAAAATTACTTATTTTCTTATTTGAAACAAACTGAAATAATAAGAGTGTAACGTTGTCGGTCGAATACAAAAAAGTTTTTCATTTTAATTTCATATTCGTTCGGAGTTTTACATAACTTTGAAACATGAATCCGTTTCGAAAATTTATAAGGTTTTAATTTCCTTTACAACAAAAGTAATTTTTAAGATTTTCATAATCAAAGTGAGTTCTTAAAGATAATTTTTTTTTCTGATAAATTTCTGATGAGCTTTGAATGTAAATATTATAACGTAAGTAATTTTTAAATTAAGAAAAATATTTTAACGTAAGTAAAATTAATTAATTAAAAGTAATTTATGCACATAAGTCTACGAAAAAAAAATTATACAGTACATTTAATATTAACTTATAATTGTATTTTAATTGGAAAATTTATTAAAATATTTTTAGTCTTTTCTACTCTGGTAATGCAATTTAATATAAGAAAAACAGCTTTATAAAATTTTTCACCTTCTTTTTATAACGTAGTGGATCAGTTTGCTCCAGATATGACGAAGGATTATATTTCCACAAAATAAACTCGCGTTTATTTATATGTAGAAGGAAATATTTGAATGGAGTTTTCTAGATATTTTTACGGATTCTTTGAGATGATTAAGTTCGATATACACTCGATAAGCATTTGTTATTAAATATATATGTACATACATATGTATATGTATGCCCATACATATGTACCTTTTTCAAAACACATGTGTTTTATAATCAAAATTTACATTTAGTCATAAGTAGAAATCATTGATATTGTATAATATGTACATACATATGTCTATAGAAAATATATCTAATAGTAAAATACAAGTGAATTGTAACTTAACCGTATTTGATCTAAGTTGTAGAGGGTTATTTTATCCCTTGTGCCTAATACCGATCGGACCCTTCTAAATAACTACAGTTACATAGGTACTTGGTAAATATACATGTGTACATAGAAACATTCCGTACCTGGTACATCGCATCGTCTACATACATAGTAGTGATAGCAACGCTTGTTGTGTTTTTAACAAACGTTTTTCTATTATTTTTTATTCCCTTTGTGACTACAGCTTTCGAAGATCTCGGAAGTGTATACTGAATTATTAAAGATAAATCGTATATAAAAAAATAGTTCAATATGAATATCGATTCTGAAGATGACGACGACGTTTTTCTGGACCATCTTGATTCACTCAAAGAAAAGACGCTTGTTCAAAGTTAGTACTTCTTGAGTATAAATAATTTTTATAATTATTAAAACAAATGAATTTTTTTAAACTGATTTCAAACAATTTTGATTGTATTTTTAGTGAACAATTTTTCCGTGGACGATGAGCCGACGAAACGAAAGAAAAAATTTGTACCCAATTACGACGTAGAAGGAGTCTACAAAATCATATTGAATGAATTGACACAAACGAGCCTCGGAGTTGTGGTTGGATTAGATGTCACATGTGAGCAACCCTGGAAAATAGTCAAAAAAGAATTGCTCTTCGATAATATCGCTGTACTTGGAGACGAATCACCCTTTGCCGCTCTCACATCTGATTTGCAAGCGAATGAAAATGAGGATATTCTATTAGGATACATACCGGACGAGACAAATGACAGCGATGACTTTTATATTTGTTTGACTCCCGAAGCGAGAAGTCATTGCGAAGTTCAAGCTATTAAGTTTTTGAAAAAGCAGGCCAAAAAACTGGAAAGAGCAGTGCAAAAAGTCGGTAAGCCTTGGCAATCTTTAGGTAGCGAAAAAGAAGTGGACGATACAATTTCGAAAAATAGCAGACCTTTGATCCAAGTTGAATTAAAAACCAAGTTTCCGAAACCTAATCAACCGGACAGATTTACGAAGCGGTTGGCTGACGATGTCAAAGATGCGTATACCGAATTAATAACAAACCGAATTAAATACGAGAATGTATTTAAGAAAAGAGTAGATTTTGCAGTCCAAGCTACGCCAGAAACTGTATCGTCTGAAGCTCAAACAATTCCAAAATTTCCCGAAAATGTTTGGACACAATGCAGCGTCGAAGATGCTGATATAAAAATCGAACAAATAGATTTATCATCCTCAAAAAGTCCAGAAACAGAAGACTTTGAAGAAATGGAAGAAGAAAAAGAGGAAGAAGAAGAAGAAGAAGCGCATGAAAACGAAAATGAAGAACAAGAAGAACCAATCAAGGTTGTGGAGGAAGACCTTCAAATAGTAGTAGACCCAATAAATGAACAGGCTTTGAAACTATTAAATTTGGTGAAATTTAACAGCGTTATAGATAAATACAATATAGATTATCCTGCATTAATAAAAGACGAAAAACATTGCCAGAGTACGGATGATATTTATTTCGAAGAAAAATCTTGTTTTAGAAGCGCTAAAACCAAAGATAAAGTAGTATCGAGCGTGTCTTGGCATTCGATGTGGTCTGGTATAATAGCCGTAGCATACACGAACGTAGCTCACTATAATATAATAAAAGTCACAAAAGAAGTTGACGAAATACAACAGGACATTTATGGATACAATTCGGTATTGTTGTGGAGTATTTACGATACTCTAAATCCGATTTTATACTTGGAAAGTACGAGGGAAGTTAGAACGGTATCGTTTTGTCCATTCAAGGAAAATTTACTGATAGGTGGTTGCGTTAATGGACAAGTCATGCTGTGGGATTTGCAGGACAAGTTGAAAGAAGCGGAAAAAATTGAAGTACTAACCGAAGAACAGCAGAAGTATCGAAGCGTTATTTATTCGCAAATAGGGTGGCCAAAGAAGATCAATAGCGAAACGTTTATAAGACAAACTGTCTTGTCGAACCTGAGGACGAGTCATGCGTTCGACGTGACCGATTTCGCATGGGTACATCCTAATATAGAAATAGCCGACAATGGAAAATTGAAAACGTTGAACGATGAAGTGGAACGATCACTCCAATTCTTGTCGATCTCTTTGGATGGATGCATTTTGATTTGGAATCTGAAAGCTAGTCAGGCAGACGATGGCAACGAAACATTGTCCGAAAAGGTGCAAATAAATCCATCCGAGCTGGGAATGGACGTGTCGCCATATAAAGTTTTAAATGGGAAATTTGAACCTTTGTATAAAATAATAGTAGGAACTCAAGGTAGGGTTCCATTAACATCGCTATCGTTTACTGAGATTGAAATAAAATACGATTTGAAAGAAAGCTGTAGAGCGGCGGAACGACGAACGTTTTATCCGCTTGTTCAACCGATAAAGGAAAACGTGTCTCAAGCAATCCTCTTAGGTTCTTTGTACGGCGAAGTTTTTAAAATATCCTGGATGGGACAAGATGACGATATTGAGCCGGCCGTGAACGTAGAAGACTGCAAATTCGGGTCGAGAGTGAAAATACACGATGGCTCCATAGCGTGCACCGTGAGAAATCCATTCTGCAAAAATATTTTCGCTACAGTCGGCGGTAAAGTATTTGCCATTTGGATAGATTCTCTGCTAGATAAACCGCTCATGTGGAAAAAGACGCAATATCGTTTAACGAAAGCGGTTTGGTCCTCGTACAGACCTAGTCAAATATTTATAACGGGGGAAAAGGGAAACGTGGATGTGTGGGATTTTATGCACTGCAGCAATGCTCCTATTGCAACCCAAATAATATCAGGTAATGCACTCATTGGAATATACATGAATATAATTCCAAACGAAGATAAAGTAATAGCAGTCGCAGATTTAAATGGCTCTTTGCGTATTTTTCGCTTGTCTGATTCGTTGGCTTCGTACAGAGAAATTGACGTCGTTTATACGAAAGAGTTCTTTGACAGAGAATTAGTGGCAAAGGATCAACATTATGATTGGGAAAAGGCTTGGTATATTAAACACGCAGAATTATTAGAAAAAGCGAAAAAGCAAGAGCTAGTGAAACAACGTGAAAGGGAAAGGTTGAATAAAATTGAAGCGAGGAAAGAACTGGAAAGAAAAGAATTAGAAGAAGAGAGGAGGAGGGAGGAGAGAAAAAGGGTTATTACGCCACAAGAGAAGTGGAAAAAAATGCAATGGTTGCATGCAGTGAAAACAATCCAAGAAAAAAAGCGACTCGATAAAATGGAGCTGCTGAAGCAGGTTAAACCGTTACGCGATCTTGAACAATCTTGTTTATCAAGACAGCGAAAGTACGTAGAGACGTTGCAGAATCAACAGAAAGTTTTTAATGAGACAGTTGCCATTTTGTATCCAGAAGTAGTGACGAAGCCGACAGAGCCTGTAAAGTTGACCCCAATAGATCAGATCAAAGAAGCAACAAAGCAAGTATTGGAGGATTATGAGAGGATGGCTGGCGAAGCGAAGAAGTTCATCAAGGATAATCCTTTTAAAGGTGAATTCGAGTGGCAAAAGATGATGATGGAGGGCAAGGAAAGACGGCGAGCTTTAGACGTAGCTAATATCAAACGACTGAAAAGTGTTGACTTTGAAGATATTTAAATATTCCAAATAAAATGTTTAAACAAATTTTTCAAATTTTTCGATTTAAAAATAAATATAAAATTATATTTAAATTCAAAAAATGCGTCTTTAATATTTGTACAATATGTATGATTACTGTAATCAGAGAATTTCAGGAAAAAACATTTTTATCTCGGATTCTCTTTTATGTTATTTTATACAGAAATATCTCGTTTGTTAATCCCGTATTGCCAAAGGCGACAAATCCAGAAAACCCTAAGAAATTCGTCAGTGTTTCATAAATACTTAATTAGATTTTTTCTACAAATACCCATTATTTCACGTGAAAGACGAGTCAAAGATGCTGCGCGGAAAATACGGCTAATGGTTTTCACCTATCGAGCTTATTCGGGTGTGTCGATTTATCCTAAACCCCATTTTCCCCACAACTGATGTTTTTATTATTTTTTTTCCAAGCTACAACACGTGCTTTAATATTGAAAGTAGTCTTCACAATGTCAAAAAGTAGCTTTCTGACATTAGGTATTAAATTTTAAATAAATACAATATTCTTTATATACAATTTATGTATAAATTGAAATATTGTAAAGAAGATTTTACATAATAAAATTTACATTTCATTCAACATATGTACATACATACTGTACTTCTAGAAATTTAATAAAGTATTTATTCAGTATCAAAAGAGTACTTTTATAAATCGACCTTTTGAATTTAATAATTACAATAATAATGTATTCTTTCATGTCTTCTATTTAATTTAGATAAGCAAACAGATCGCGGTAAGATGTACAGCTACTACATGTATGTATACATATGTAGTATATAGGAATATTCATTTACAAAATATTATCCAATAAACCAATGCAAAATTATATGTGATTCGCGTATTTTATTAACAAAAACGAGTCATCTGAAAATGGCAGGTGTCAGCTGAGTTTTTACTATGAATGACACGAAATTTCAGGCTTGCATTGCTTTGAAAATTGATCGACTAAAACTTGAATATCGATTTACATATTTATAGAATAATGATAATGCTGTTATGAAATGCTTAATATGCATTCATTTTATGTTCACTATCAACCTGTAAATTATATTATAAAACTTCGCGTAAGCTTACATATTTGGTTGGAAAATATAAATTATCTGACCTGCTGGAATTTTTAATTAAATTTATTGTTCGAAAATGAGTGGTTTTGCGATTCAACGCACATATAAAACTATCCATATATGTACATACATAAGTGTTATTTATATCCAAAGTGTATAAAAAGAAAAAAATTATCTCTCGAAAGATCGGCTCTCTTACGTTTTCCAAATTTGTTCGACACGTGTCAAAGCCGGTATGAAATATAGGACTAATAAAGGGCACACATCAGAAAGGTTCTTTCAGCTAAGGCTTAACTCACGCATATCTTAAGTTGTACATATGCATGTATATATGTATTTGTATATTACAGTTAAAATGTATATACGTTTTAAAATTTTCCCAGTTATATGATACGAAAGAACGAACAGACATATTTACTAGTCAATGTATAAATTAAGTATATAGATGTAATCAAATCATTCGCGCGTGCACTCATAGGGTCCATATATGAGCAAATCTTTTGAAAACTCTTGCAATAAATGATTGAAACATATTATTTTCAAAATTAATATTACATAGAATGAATGATATTTTCATTAAATTGCTTTTTTTTTGTATATTTTATGTAATGAAAAAAAAAGTTTCGATCATTCGAATTGTATATATATATATATTTTTCTTATATGAATTTGTTGTGTTCAAATTATAGATATATGTATACCCAAAAAAAATATTCACGGGAACATGAAAAAACATTCGAATGTGACCAACCCATGACTTTATCTATGTATTTGAGGAATATAAGAAGGTCACAAAACAAAATTCAATAATTAAACATACATAAACTTTCACACATGCCGGTTATGGGACCGTTTTCGATACAAATTGAGCGCAAATGTAGGGAAACTTACACAAGACAAGAGTTCGTCTTCCGGTTGGTTCGTCGGATTTTGTTCGAAAATTTTTTATTACTTAAAATCACTATAATTATTATATACATTAAATATCGAGTAAATAAAAATTATTAAAATGGTCAAAATGAATTATTGTTTTAAAAAAAATACTACTTCCGGTTTACGAATTCTGACCAAAACCTTATTAGCTCTAAGTTAGTACATAAAGAATACAAATATAAATTTTTAGCTTGATATGCTTAGGGGTGTAGACAGAATAGTGGCCACAACATTTTTGACATTTCTAAGAGGAAAAAATTCCACTTCTGGCTTAAGTAAAAGTACTACTTCCGGTTCAGGTAAAAATATTTAGCAAAAAAAATTCAGTCCGATTCAGTTGCGGTTTGGGAGATAATTTAATTCAAAAACTTAAAAATAAGAGGTACCTCCCCTTATGGGAGGTACCATTTCCGGTCGACTTTAAAATTTGAAAAAAAATACGTCTTGTCGATAAGAATTTCAGTAACCAATACTAAGTTTCAATTCGATAAGACTAGTGTTCAAAAAATACCCCAAAATACACACACACACACACACACAGCAACACACATTTTTTCTAGATCATGAAAACTTGATCAGTGATCGATTCCGAATTCGAATCAGTCAAAATTTCGAGTTCGAATTTTCGCATGATCACAAAACTTCATCTATTGTTACTACGTACAAAGATAAAGTAAATATAAATTTTCTGAAAACAACGCTTCCCCAAACAAACACTCATTGCGAGCATGGCGTGCTTTCTATAGGGCGAAAAGGCGGCTTTGTATTCAATCACAATAACTCATTTGATATGAAATAGAATACTATTTATTTTTAAAATATTTTAAGCTCTTTATTATATTACGTATCTCGTTTGTATATCGCGATTTGATCACATTAGTCGGTGATTACCATGTGCCGCAAGTGACGGTCGGTAATTACAGTGGGCAGTCAGCACATCAGCAGCTTAACAAAGTGAAACAAAGTTAAATAGTGAACCCAAGTTAAATAGTGAACCAAAGTTAATTAGTGAAACAAAGTTCTACCTATCTCATTTTAAATTCACCGTTCCACAATAAAATCTGTAGTTTTCGAATATATCTACCAATAAGATGAATATAACGTTTTAATAATAAATAAATCTTGGTTTTGTTAACCAAGTAATTAAAAAATATATAAACTGTGTTTTGGAACGTGACAGTATGTACATATGTACATACTAAACGGGATGCTGTAAAATCTCGTTTATTAGATTTAGCTGGCGTATTTCAACAAGTTTATACATTTAGGCCGAAAATACACAACAGTGAACGGCACATCGTGTGCATAGATCCTCGCTGTGAGTGGTCTCCTACATTGCTTCAAATATGCGATACACCGTTATCGATCACTGTCAAGCAAGGATAAATACAAGCATATAATTTTACCGAAAAAGGTTCAGAGGGTCATTTTGGGGAGGGGCGTGCCGGGCGTTCAATGAATCTATGCATGGCACAGCTCATTTTTTTCACATGTTTAAAAGTATCTAAAAAAAATCATGTGTCACATTCACTGCTGTGTGCTTTCGCCCTTTCTGTTTAATTCATACATTGTTTAGTTAAAATAAATATGGAATGTATGCTATGTGCCTTGACTTATAAATTTACTAGTGAGTGTTACACATTAACGATAATAACACTTTAACTGTAACAGGCATATGTTTGGGATATATTACAAAAATAGTTTTATTGAAAAATTTAATTTTCTCGAACATAAAAGCGTTGTTTGATCTGGTTATTCTTAAACTACTACACACGTCCAAATGCTTAATGTTGAATTAAATTTAGACGCCGGAAAACACGAATAAAACTGCAATAATTCTGGCATTTAAATATCGCAGACGCATTTCCAAACACACATAAAAAACAGAGAACACGTTAAAAGTGAAAGTGAAAAACGTAAAACTTTATTCGACGAAAAAGTTGAATACCTTTACAGCACCGCTGCGCTGCAGAGACATGGGAAAACTTTTATTTGTCCCATCTTGTTTTATTTATGACCACGCTGCGATGGATACGGCCTTTCGACGTTTTTTTTTAGATATGTACATATATATGTATGTATTGTCTATTCATCGGAATAGTTATATTTGCACAAAATCGATTTTTATTATATCTTACGAACGAATGAGGCTAGGAGCTATAATCATTTGAAACTCAATGCTTCACCTTAAAGTGGTATGATATTCGTTCATAAACGATCATGATCATGACCGCAGAGATTTCAAATCGGGCTTTTTTGAAACAACCGTATTGGTATAACATTGAAACGTTCGTCTTCACAAGGCTTTTTTATCCTCTCAATATCAAATAATTTGAATGAAACATAATCCCGTTATCAAATAATACTGACAGCATAAGCAAAATAATTGATCTTGTCATATATCAATATGTACATATATTACTATCTCTAATAAAATTTATAGGAAGTCGTTTAATATTAGTTCTTTTGAAATATAATAAAATATTAAAACAATTGAATTAAACCTTCAATGAAATTAAATATGCATGTGTGTATGAAAAAATCTATACTTGACTAGATAACAATTAATCGAATCCATTTAACATTTAAGCTTTCACTTATTTTATTACATAGTATTGTTTTATAATGTTATACATTATCACGAAATAGTATTGTTTTATAATCTTATACATTACCTAATGTTATAAATAAATTTTCGCAATTTAATAATGCAATTTTTGATATACATAGACTGCTGAAGTTCGAGAAAACAGGCACATATATGTACATATATGAAAATTGTATAGCGTTTCTCTTGGGACGTATCAGAAAATATACCGAAAATTAGCATATTTTTACAATCTCAATGGTCTTAACACTACATATTATATATGTATGTATATACCTGCATGTCTACATATGTAAATATGTATAGAGGGATAAATTATTTAAATTAGTAAAATAATTACATATTTTGCGGTATATGATTTATGCAATGAATTGTGAATCTCTTTTGTTTTTTTTTATTTTAATCATTAATATTTAGATTTGTATATGTATGTATGTATGTAAATGTACATACAGTACATTTATGACGAGCATACATCAGACGTCTTTATTCGATTCGCGAAGAAAATTTTATATTTCATTCCCTTTTCATTTCTATCGTTATCTCAGAAGGTCCGTTTTTGGGATTTTGAAAGACATGGTAGATAAAATAAGATCTTAACGCAGTGCTCTTTCCATATTCTTCCCGTTTTTTTCCCCCGAACCAACTTCACTGTATCCTTTTAATGTCGTCTGGAACATAAATTGTGATTATTTAATTTGTTTGGAAATTTTAATCTCGATCCTTGAAAATATATTTAAATGATATGAGCCCCCGTTCTCTTTATTCAATTCCCGTGTTTTGGCATTATTCAATTAAATAAGATGCTCTTTATTAAAAAAAAAAAACAGAAATGGAGACAATAAAAACAACGTGTCGAAACATTAATTTGTGTATAATGTACAATTTAGTTTTTATTTCAAAATAATAAGTGTAATGCGGCCTAATACATTTGTTCACGACTGTATATTCATTTATAGCTGCAGATTAAACTAGGAGAATCCAAGTTGATAGTTACAAATATCAACTGAATAAGTTCTGTCTATCTACAAAATACACCATACATATACTTTTTTATATATTTAACATGGTGTCATTACAGGCTGCCCCAAATTTACAATTATAGTTTTAAACTTGTACATACATATATAAATTTTAAATCATATTCGAATAATGATGACGCATAGTAGGTAGACTGGTTGCCAAATTGGTGAGGAACCGTTTCAACAATGGAATCAGATAAATTGACAACATGTAATAGAAAATGATCAACTTTGAGTCAAAAATATCCAAGTTTGAGCAGCAGCACTCCAGAAACACTCCGAATATATTCTTTTCAATCGAGTTCAAGCCAGGACTTGAATCTGGGACCCATTGGTGGTTAGCATTAACGCAAGCTATACTACTGGCTATTTTATAGTGGGATGAATACGTAATGAGAACAATCTATTGAAACTGCAGCACGTACTATGCACAATCAAACTCATTTCAGTGAATTTCATATATGTACATATACAATGCAGATTCGACAGAAAATGTATGCATTTACATATAATTTCGTTGACAGCCAATGGAAGTACATAGGTACATAATATGAAATTCAAGGTACATATGTACATACATACATACATTTACCGACTGCATTATTTTATAATAAATATAATTTTCTTTCTTTTTACGTACATATGTATGTATAATATGTACATATATAGTTGACAATACAATTACCTATAAAATTGAATAAAGCAAATAAAAATATTAAAATTCGAGTTCAATTCCGAAGGTTCGGTTTAATGTCGACGTCAGTGCAAATACTGACAAAGGAATCCTGAATTGCAATTCTAGTTATTTGAGCTTAGTATGCACCTATGAACATATATATGTATGTATGTATGTGTGATTCGACTACATTCGTCGTATAGGTACGGAATGGCACGTTTTAGCTATGTATTTCCGGGTGAAGGAAAATTTCATCCTTACAGTTCAGTCAACAATTTTACATTGCAAATAATTTTATATTTAAATTTAAATATTTGATAGATCATACTGTACGGGTTACCTTTAATGCGTCGTTCAAATTGCGCGTCAAAGTCAATGGCACGTATAAAATGAGTGATCCTATTATTGAGAGAAATAAAAAATTTATTGAAATTCCCTTTTTGCGATTTACGAATTTTCGTACAATATTAATTATGTACATATAAAATGTACTGTAGAATGATTCTCACTTTGCTTGAAAATTTTGACTACTTCAAAAATTTCCGTTGAATAATCGTCTCTTTGAAATGTTTTAATATTATTTGTTTATTCAACATAATATGCGATGTATAATGCCCTTCCTAAAAGCATTAGAAGTTCTAATAACATTGATGCTTTCTTGAAGGGTGTTAGTGGATACCTTCGTGGAAGATGATTTATAATTTTTTGTTGTTATTTTGTGTTATATGTATTAGCAGTTTGCTATATAAATAAATAAATAAATAAAAAATCTCCAAAAGAAGTGATTAAATAAAATTTTCATCACGATTCTTGACTCCTTAGCAAGAACTATGTTCATAACTAAAATAAATTATTGTAATCGAAAGTGAAACGTAAAGGAGGTTCGTAATAATCACTGGGCCTGGTTTGGATAACATATTTTTGTACACATCTAGCAAGTTTAATTACAAAATATGTGGTGCATTATTCGATTTTTCGCTATATCAACAACGGTGTTTTGACAGATCAAATCTTCGACACGTGGGAGTACAAAAACGAAGTAGAAAGACTTTAAAATGTCTTATAAAATCTAGTATGATAAAAGGTTTTTAAAATATCTTTAAATGTTCTATATTAGTGGAAATGTTATTGTCATAAAAATATTTTATTTTATAATATTGAATAAATAAAGATACTTACCACACTCAATTCTTCCATGTTTGATTGATTTACACTTGTTTTTATTGCACAAAATGTATGTCTATTATTTTTTTAGATTATTATGTATGTCTATTATTTTTTTAGAAATTCACAAAACTGATTATTTTTTAACACATTTTTGTTATATACATAGTTCATAGTATTACATTACACTGAGTATACATACATACATACATGCATGTAAATACGTTCATATTCATCTGTATAACGTTTACATTGAATTATGTATATTCTGCTTAAGAATGGAATTCTTAATTTAATAGGATCACTACAGTATTCCGGCGAATTTCCGTAGAAAATGTCATTAGTTTAATTTTATGTACATCAAGCTATCGTTATGAATACTTATGTATATAATAAGAGGTACCATTTATCGGCCCGGCAAATAAAAATAATGCTCCTCTCTAAAATAGCTCGCACGACAGATTCGGTTTTCGCCCGGCAAATCAAACGTTAAATGGGTTGCCAGCAACAAAAATAAAATTTGACAAAAATAAATATCGACCATAACAACCTAATTTTAAATGAATAGGACCAACCCTAACTTAACCTAACCTAACCTAACCCTTAAATGAATAAGTTTTGGCTGCTAAGATACTACGATTACCATACCATAAGATACTATGATTTTATTGAAACGTAAAATTTTATTTTTGTTACTGGCAACCCATTCGACTTTTGATTTGCCGGGCGAACGCTGATTCTGTCGCGCGAGCTATTTTAGAAATTTTAATTTGACATTAAATGTCGTTTTGACATTTGTGGTATAATTTATTTTACAGCCGTGCCAAAATATTATCCCTATAATAAGTTATCGTTCATGTTTTTTTAGACAGAATGGAAATCAGTTTCAAAGTTCATTGATTTCAAAATCGGAATTTAATATTTCATTTTGATATTTGATTTCATATGTACATACATATATCTTAATAAATATCTGAAATTTATTAACAAAGACTTTTTATTTATTTTCGTTCATATTCTATCAACCCACCTTTAGTCCGAATCATATGTATTTTTCTTTACGTTTACTTTATACCTGACCACCTTCGTTTTATTTTTATTTTTTGTACGTACATACGTAAACATGTTTCACGTATAATCTGAAGACAGCAAATACTGTTGTATTTGCGAAACCAATAAAGTGATTCAATTCGTTGTGTTGAGTGTTTAGGCTTATTTAGTTTTGACACCTAAAAAAACAATATATGGATTTTGGCCATGATAAACAGTCAGGTTTACCTACAAACATGTAAAACATTATTATATTTTTGATATAATAATACCTCATATCAAAATATTAAGAAAGAGAGGATCCATCCATATTCTAAGAAAATCAATACACGTGATGAATTAATTATGACTATTTTTCAAATAAAAACACGAGGCTTACGTTTAAAGATTCGTTTATACCAGTACAGCTCAAGCCGACAACTGCAAGTATGAAAGTACGAAAAATATTCTGTAGTACATTTTATATGTACACATTCATATTTTCCGTAATATGTTGGTAATCACAGCAGTAACCGACATGATCTATTCATATTATACAGTAGTACATGTCACCAAAACGTCGTATTATTTGACCACGGACATATTCATGCACGGTGAGTGCACTCTTACTAATGAAAGTGCTGCCATGTGTATATGAATATTTCTGTACATAAGTCGACTTTGCCTTGCAATCGTCCAAAACAAGTATGAACGTGCCGAAACTGGGTAGTGCTGTATAGTATGAATAGAAGCAGTCCTTTCCGTGAATTGTTGTGCCGAGCTGTTGATATGCAGTGCTGAATAATATAAATGGTCCTCAAACTGAGCAATTTTATATATGCATCTACAACAGGGATTCCCAAACTGCGGCCCATGACCATTTTTTATTTAGCTCGTAAGCTCAGGTCTCAAATCTCAAATTACAAGTATTATAAATAGTACACATGTAAGCCATAATATATTTTTAGAATGTCAAAAAAGGTCATTCTCAGTGTAATTAATTACATATATCTATATAGGTATAAAAATAAAATATACATGTTTTATAAGAAGTTTTTTTTTATTTTAGAAATATTTTCTTCATTTCAAATTATAGTAACTGAATCTGAATATCTTTACGAACTAACTTGAATTTTTTAAACCATTTTTTTTCATTTAAACTAAAATTTATTTATTTAAGTACAAAAATAGGTACATGCATAAATGTGTATGTACATATGTATATGTATGTATGTAATTGGATACATTTAGGTATAACTCAAACGAAAATCACTTGATCCTTTGAATTAATAACGAGAAATCAATATACACATTAATATATTAATCGTATATGGTTTCCCTAGTGCAGTAGCTAGAAGCTAGATTGTAATTAGTATTAGCTTCTGTCTGTCTGCCTTTTGTACATTGAAGTTCCGCCCCGAGGGGGAAACAACCCTCTCTCACCTTACTGGGAATTAAACCAATTTAACAAGCGTTCGCAGATCTTGTGGAGCACACATCAGACTTCATCAAGTACATTGAATTACCGGTGCTACGATCAAATATTGCCCAACTCCGCAAATTTCGCACATTTTGCATGAATTGTGCTAGTCTCTAGCTATGTATGACTGAGCGCTTCCCAAATTTTTTTCCGATAACCAAGCACTTTTTGTTTCACAATTTATTCAATCATGCAGGATAAAGGTTCGTTTATACAGAACGGATCAAGCCTGCAACTGCACGTAAACAACATTAGGAAAAATATTCTTTCATATGTTCATATGTTCCGTAATGTGTACGTACCGAAACAGCAACAACCAACATAAACTATTACTTTTATACAGCAGTCATTTCATCGAAATGTATCAAACAGAACAGGTTTTTTTTGACCACTGTGGAAATAATCATGCATTACGTGACGTCATAGTGGCGAGCGCATCCTTACTTACGAGAGTGCTGCCATGTGCATATGAATATTCTCGGAAATCTCATATTGAAACAATATCGACTCAATATGAGATTTCACTCAATATGAAAATGTTTATGTAAAAGTGATGTCATGGAAACAGTTGGACAATTAATATTTTGAAAAGGAACACTTCGAAATGATTTTTTTTGTTTAATTAAGCCAAACTACATATGAGCCGTTATATTTGAAAGTGACAGAAGTAGAATATTCAGTTTCAAAAATACTATTTCTGTTTGACTTAATTCAATTGTTATGACTTATCGATATGTCCAGAATCTCGGAAAAGCAGAATAAACGTATTACAGTACACCAGTATGTTTAGATATTGTTAAACACAAAACAGTATATTTAATATTTTAAGAGATATTTCTAGAAATGAAGAAAAATGCCACGTTAACTATAACGGCTTATATATTATATAATATGTACATTGTGTCACGAATTCAATTTCTTAAGATGGTGTCACTTATTTAAGTACATAAAATTTTGTCAATCGCTTACATAATCTCCGACATTCGTTGAATTTTCTCACCAATGTTGTTCTTTAACGCTTAGGATAGTATGAGGTAGATAAATATACATATTCCCAAAGGAATAAATTGCACGGTAAATATCAGGTGAGCACGAAGATCAGGCAACATCTCTAAAACGAGACAGACATGTTACAGGAACATACATATCTCTAATATTTCATTGAATTTTTCGCAGTGTACATCCACCCAGTCGTACCCCATTTTGTTAAAATCGTACCATTTCAGAATTTCCATTAAGATTTGCGTGTTAGAAAACATAAGCCAAGTTCAGATCTGAAAATCCCCTCTGGAGAAAGTCTCAAATGGCAGTCAGTAATAAAATATTTAGGAGTAACGTTTGATAAAAGAATGAGATGGGCACCTCACATTGAGGCAGCGAAATGCAAGGCGATGCGGGGTATATCCTCAATATATCCAATATTTAATCGCCATAGTTCTTTATCAACGCTAAATAAAATAAAATTATATCGCGCGCTCATATTACCATTATTAACCTATGCTTCACCTGTATGGAATAACGCCTCGAATACTAACCTTTCCAAGCTCCAAGTAATACAAAATAAATCCCTTAAAATAATTTATAATACACCCATATATACTAACCTGAAAAAACTGCATGCTATATATAATATTCCGTTTGTTACAGACATTACTAACAAACTAACCAGTAGATTCTATGAAAGAATCACTAATAACCATACTAACACACTTGTGAAGAGTCTCGGTGATTACAACAAAATGTCTATACCCTTCAGGTATAAACACAGATTACCTAAACACAATCTGCTTTAGGTCATCGACTTTAGATAGTCTTTAATTAATATTATGTATTAGATGTATTATGAACATTTATAAGGATTGTAAATAGGTTTTTGAGCTCTTTTTCCTATTATGCTTTAGATTAACATTAGAATAATATAATACAGTGATTACTAACCAAATTAAATTAAAATTGTAAAATAGAAAATGATCAGTAGATCAGTAGCTATTAAAATAGATGTAAGATGTATTGTGAACATAATTTCGTAATAATAAAAAGCATTTAAAAATCAAAAAAATTAAGATTTGCAAAAAATCTTGAGATTACACCGTTTGCTTACTGTATGTACATACATACATACATATGTAGAATAAAATTAATGCTCAATTATGTATTATTGGAATAAAAGAATTTTCTCAATTTATAATAAGCTATGAACATGCTGCAATGATTATCATATAGTACCTATACGACCTGAATCGTATTTGCATATAACTTTTATTTCATGTATATTTCATACTCATCGCGATAAACTTAGGTGCAATAAATTTTGGTATACAATAAAATTGCCAAAATGGTTTTGAGTTTTAATGCGCCATTGTGCTTCTAACTGTCTGCAATAAGATAACTTATTAGGTTATAAATTTTATTGTGCGTGCTTTATATTACATTTTCACTTTTGCTAGGCGCCAAATGTAAGAAAAACTAATAAAACACTGTTAGGGTATGGTGTAGCAGTTGTTGCAGGAACAACATCTGAAGCCGAAAAAAGCTTTGTTCGGTTGGAAATAATATTATATTACATACATGAAAAATTCCAAATATCCAAGTTATTCGCGATTCACAACATCAACACATTTAATATGAAAATATTGTATGATATTTCAAATTATTATTAGACATCGTCGAATATAAATTTCGAATCATGTATCACATGTATACCCACACATATGTACGGATATATCAATTAATCAAAGTGATCCATATGTACACACAACTAAATCCGTATGTGTAGAAAATATAGCTAGAAAACAATATTAACACACAACTATTTTCAGTGTCTGTATGCGTGTACAATATACCTATATTTTGGATACCAAATGTGCGTATTTGAAGACTTTTGTAATGGATTTACAGCACAATTGATTCTATTTGATGTACCAGATTAGGATTCTGTTGAATTTTAAAAAGTATCTTGACCCTTCTAATGCTTCATTTAATAAATTAAAGCTTACTATTCGTTATTCGAATAATATGGATATTTGGTAGGCCTAATGTATGTATGTATGTATGAATTAGTAATTAAACTGGTATCAAATCAATACTTTAATAACGAATTGATTGGTTGAGAGAATTCTGTCACTTTCAAAATATGGATTTTTAGTGGAAAACACAGTGAAATTCACCCGATACAGTTCATATGTATGTATGTATGTACATATGATTTAAAAGAGGCAAAATGCAAAAAAAGTAAAAATTGTTTTATTGGCCATCGGATTATATAGTCATTACTTTTTCATTTAAAAGAGTCCATAGTACGCAGTATTAAATTTACCTTCCAGCATTCAAGTACATCCAATAGAAATAAAAAAAAAATGATTGAATTATGTATAATCATTGTATAGAATCAACTCATTTTCAATTCAGATGTAATAATATGATATAAAGTTGCTTCAATATTCATATTATACAGATTACACAATACATATTATACAATACAGATTAATATGCGATTGAAATACAAACAAATTATTACATGAAATTTTCAGGCCATCAGTTTTCATATTTGTAGAAGATGAATTTATTTTTCGCTTAGTGAAAATTTCCACGACATACATATGTATGTACATATGTATTTATACATATGGGGGTTTTCTTCTTCGTTTTGATTGTTCCTCTTTATTTAATTTAAAAACGATTGTGCTTTCAAGTGGAATATGTACATACTCGGAGACATAAAAAATGCCACATGACTACATAGTACATTCAATTCGGGTTTTTTTCTCAGAACTCTGTCTCGATTGTTTTCATTTTTTGTTTTTGGGTATGACGCACTTCAGGTACTCGCAAGTGTTTAAGGTTCGACAGTTTTTTGTTGGGCGTCATCACGCGAAACATCTCGCAAAAAATGGATAAATCGAAACAGATGTCGATTGTTTTAAAATCAAAAATTATTATGTTATTAGAAGCAAATCTTTCTATACGTAAAATATCTCGTCGAGTGAAATTTGGAGAGAGGTCAGTTCGTCGATTTTTGAAAAAATATCGAGACAGTGTTACTCAGGGGAGGAAACCTGGGATCGGAAGATGACGTGTGACTAGTGTTCTCGAAGATCGTCGTATCAAGCACATAATACTAGAAAATCCATTCAAAACAGCGGTAGAAATTCCGGCAGAGCTTTATGTATCAGATCATGTGACATTTTCAGAAATAAAAACATTGAGGAAGTGACTTTCGGAGCATGGATATCGGCCACACCACCCTGCCAAAAAGCCGTTTCTACGCTTAAAATGCGAAAAAATGATCTAAATTGGGTTAAGAACCATAGGCATTGGACTGTCGATGATCGAAAAAGGTTTTTTAGTTTCTGAAAAATCAAAGTTCAATTTCTTTGGGCAGGATGGGATGTGCATGGTTCGTCGGAAAGTTGCGAAAGATTCCGCGCGGAATGCATTTCTCCGGTCGTTGCGCATTCACCCCAATTAATGGTTTAAGGGTGTATGACCGCATATGGTTTAGGATCCCCGACCATTATTGAGGGAATAACGAATGCAGAAAAGTACAAAAATTTGCTTTTAAATTTTATAATTCCAACGATCGAGAAAATAACGCAACATTCAAAAATCCGATTTATCAAGTGATTCTGCAACGTGTCATCGCGCTCGAGCCGGAAGTACATTTTCGATTTTTTTTTTTGTCTAAATCTTATACTAAATGATTAATAATATCGTTTATCACTTACAGATCACAAAATTTAAGAATATACTGGGCATCAAATCATTAGAATGGCCGGGAAACAATCCAGATGAATCTATGGGCTATTTTAAAGAGAAAAATGGCAAAACGACGTACATCAGATATCATAGAATTACGTAAAAATATAACCGAAACTTGGGAGAAAGATATTACGATGGAATTTTTAAATTCACTGTAAGAAATCAACGCATATTATTCAAATCAACTATTATATTATATAGCATATTATTAAAGAAATCAACGCATATAATTGGCGATTATTCAAAATCGAGTCGGCAGTACGAAATATTAAAATACATATAATAAGTATAACATTATCCAAAAGTAGTTTTATTCAAAAAGTCTTTTCAATACATCACAAGGAATATTAGCTTTAGAAATCTAACTACAAAAATGGTGTAAGAATAGTCTGACCCTCATAAATTACATAGACTCAACTTCGGCGCAAGTACCGTTAATGACCGCTTTCTATTTCTGCATCCATTACAAGAACATCCTGTTAACTATTCCCATTTTTTACGACTCATTTATTTAAATTTTTTATTATTTTTATTATTCAACCCCAACACCCATGCGATGATACATATGTTATCGGCTACAACACTAGTTTATACATAATCATAAAAAACGAGTAATTAAAAGATAAATTAAAAAAAGATAATATAAATTCAAGCGTAATCGGAATATCTGTCGAACTGAACACTTGTTTGTAAAATAATGCCAAGGACTTAAACATTTTACATATAATTCGAACAAAAAAGTGATTTTCGAAACAACGAAATATGTATTTAAAATTTATTTTAAACGTTTATAAAATTAAATCAGATAAATATTTAGAAACTCCGAACGTTGAGATGGTACTTGATCGGTATTTTGTGTACGTAGTTAAGTACATTTCATCGAAAACTTAGAACCAATTTTAATATTTAATTTGCTCGTTTAATACATAATGTGTGCATATTATATGTATATTTGTACTACAAAGATATTTGAAAATCTTTTTGTTTTTTCATTAATTGATTCATGATGTCCTACTTTAAGCCCCATATTGTACGTGTACATATATCATATTTTACAATCAATCATCATCCACCGCTGGATGAAGGCCTCTCCAACACGTTTCGATTCGTCTTCGTTTTGCGCAAATTTCATCCATCTCCCCCCCCCCCCCACATATTTCATATTTCGACCACCCATCTACATATCTTGCGGTATTCGTTTCCCTTTTACATTCTCTCGGGTACCATTCCAGTATTTCTTTTGTCCACCTTTTGTCCATTATTCTGGCTACGTGACCCACCCATTGCCATTTTAATATCTCCACTATGGTGTCCAGTCAAAATCGCTCGGTCAATAAGCGCCCCGACATAACCGCGCCGACATTACCGCGCCGCGAAAAAACCGCGAGAGCCAAAAAAGCGACAGACATAACCACGCAGAGACACAGCCGCGCACCGACAATACCACCCCAGAAAAAACCGCTCAGTGACAAAACCGCGCCAGAATACGCTGTCATTTGCATGTTGCGCTCGCGCGTTATCTCGGTAAGGAGTTTTATCTGTTTCGATTTGGTTTTTTTTTATGTCGTATGGGTGGGACTGGATGCGGAATCGAACTCGTCCTTGCCGAACGGTTCAAATAATGGTAGAACATAAACGTTATACGGGTGTTTCACAATTTATATTCAGACTTATCAAGTCAACAGTCTTATAAATCGTCTCAAATGCAAGTAAAGTAGCAAAAATTTGTTGTATGTTTTACTACCTACATATGTATATTGCCTATTCGATGACTACCTACATATATTGGCTTTATGTTTAAGTATTCAGACTTGCCTTGTTTCCAATAAACATATAATACATATGTATATACTTGTGTAATATTTACGTTATTTAATTATTCACAATTACCCACAACTATGTACATATGGATTAAATTTTAATTGGATCTCCTTGGAATACTTATTAAACCAAACTATCTTTTTAAATTATTTCATAGGTTGATTAAATATTTTCAGCCATCTTCTTAGCTTAAAACTATATGTACATATGTAGATGTATACATATGTCGATTTTTAATATATTTTAATATTTATACATACATATATGTATGTAAACATATATTTTAAATGCTAAGAAGAATAATTACTTATACATATGTACATCCGTATTTTAATTTGGCACATTTAGCATTTTTCAATTATTTTAAGTACATATGTATGTATTATTCCATGATCTCAAAATTTTTACATCGTTATAGAAAAATATAGTATTTAATATTAAAAAAAAATCAGGATAAATACATAATTTGTGTTTTCCAATATAATTTAAAAAATTGAAGAAAAGTGGCGTTAGATTTTTATAATTTGCTTGTTTAATTTATCATCTCCAATTTACCATTAAATTTTATTAAAAAGCATGAGATAATCCGTAAAATTCAAATAATTGCACAATTTAGCATTATAATATTGTATGTATAAATATGTACAATGTTAGGTACAAAAATAAACATTTAGTCATTGGATGTATTGTAGAATGGAATTTAGTGTAACGAAAAACTTCACGCGGGTTCAAAATGTGATAAAGAAGAGGAAGGAAAATACATTTAATGTCGAGTTTTCTTTGGAAATAAAGAAATTTATATTAGAAATAGTATAATTTCAAAAAATTGTTAGAATAGTTAATCAAAAATTTCCGCGAAGAAATAAACCAAATACACTTGTGGATGTATTTAATTCAAATAAATTAGATTACTTAGAAGCTAAATTGTTTTTACATTCTTACCAAAAACACTTTTGATTAAAAATTAAAACAAGTTACAATTCGAATACATTAATTTCAAAATTTTGCTTGTATGAAAATTAAAATAAACCTTACTTGTATGATTTTTTTTTCGAGGGATTGATTTTTTACACTATATTTATTATTATAATTTTTTTCACTTAGATACAGTATCCGTGGAGTACAATATACATATGTACATTCACAAATATACAGCATCCGATTTTACGGAAAGCGTCTGTACGACCCGAGCGTCCCGACGCGACTGCCGCCCGGGATGACCTGACAATGTTGAGGGTATCATGTCTGAAAGAAAATGACAATTCATCCACAAAAAACGTCAAAATATTAAACTCTTCTGTTTTATATTTTAACATCTTGTGTTTTTCCCGACTGAAAAAAATGTTTGATTTTTGGCCAACTTTCCTCTACTCGAAACTTTCATTTCCATGTGAACAAAACAACAAAGGACAGCATATTCTTTGTGGAAATCTTTCGCATTTATTTCCAGTCCTTTAATTACAAAACACGCCAAAACTGAACAAAATAAAGCTGTTACTAGTAATATATTAAGTGGTATTATACAATGCATCTAAATGTATGTACATACATACATACTATGTGTATATGTACATCAAACGAGCTTGGAATATTTTAACGGCTTATGAATTTTAAATTCCAAAGGTTTCAAAAGATACTTGTGACAACGAGCAGCATTTTAAATTTAATATCCTTTTTATTATATACATACATATGAATTGTTATATTTGAAAATGGCGATATAATTTTCAGTTCCAAAAACACTATTTCTGTTTGACTTAATCCACAAATTGCTCTCACTACTTTTAATTCGATATGTCTAAAATCTCGGAAAAAAAAAAATATATATATATATACACATGAATATATGCAGGATATATATATATGAATATATGCAGGATAACAGTATTATTTTTAAAGATTGTTAAACGCAAAACAAAACAAACGAAATATTACTCGAAATAAAAAAGTGGACTTGTGCTAATTTCAAATATAACGGTTCACATACATATGTACATATAATTATGTTCATACTGTCATCATAATATGTTTGCAAATTTCAAAAAGTCGATAAAAATCTATATTATTTAAAGCTAATTTTAAGCATTTCCATTTTTATATCTCCGAATCTTTGGCTTGATGTACGAGTGTGTACATACATAAAGAAATATTTATGAGGGCCTAACTCATTCAGGTTCTTGCGATACTCAAGCGTCTTTTTGCCTGAATGTTTTCGAGAGTTCGAGAGCATCTTATCGAGAGATCGCGATAGAGTGGATTAGATCCATAAATCAAAAGGGATTCCGTCAAAATTTCGCATACTCTCTTTGACAGCATAGAAAATCACTTTAAAATATATAGAGCCGAGTGTTTTTAGTGTATATATATATATATATATATATATATATATATATATATATATATATATATATATATATATATATATATATATATATATATATATATATATAGGTAGTATACATATTACGTATCATGTGTATCTTGTGCTACGAGAAAGCTTTCTCGACGTCGATACGGTATGATCAAAAATATTTGGGAGTTTTATAAAACTTCAGGGATAGATATCCCTTTTAAGTACCCTTTTTTATACCAATAAAATACACAGGTATAAATATACCTGTGTATTTTATTAGTATAAAAAAGTGCGCTTTAAGTAATCCAAATCCTGTATAGTCGTATTTATTTGATTAAAGCTGTAATTTAAATATGAACCAATCTATTATGTATCTGGTAATTTGAACATTCTAGTTGAATCACTTCAAATTATATGTACCTATGTATATTTTCTTCGAAAACTCATGTTGGCATATTTTAAATAGTTGAATTAATAATTGATGCTAATTTTGTTTCCAAATTATTTATACTCATCATAATAAACTAAATTGAAGATCGAAAAATAAAATTGAGTTTAATTGTGACTTGTGACTTTTCAATCGTTCATAATGCTATTCATCTTCATTTCTCCAGTTTTGGCGAAATATAATCTGTTTTCGCATTTATGTACGTAAACATGACGACAGTCAACGATACTAGAAGTAAATTATTTGTCGAATTTTCAAGAGCTTTAACGTAAACCGCTTCGTGGAATTATCAAAGAAAATTCACCAACTCGCGTGAATAATGTTCGGCAATGATTTGCGCCATTTATGTCGAGCGTGAATCTTGACTGTTTCACAGTACTTTTTCTGCATTCATTTACATTACGTTTTTCCCATTTTGCTAGACGAAGATCATTACTCTTTATACGTATTTCACGCACCCGAGGCAAAAAAAATCCGAGAATGTGGAGAGCATTAACATACCACATGAAAATTCCGCTAATATTTCACCGATATATGTATGTACATATGCACATGTAGTACTATGTACATACACTCACGTACACAAACGTTTGTATGTAATCTATTTTTGAATCGAACGTTTTAATTTGTCTTAAACAGTATGCTCAATTTCTATATAGCAATATTGTAATTTTCATGACTATGCGTTTTAGACGATTTCTGATTACATCAACTACCTAATATTCCAAATAATGACAAGAGGCTACACACACACATATTATACGAGATGGGTCGAAGTGATTATGAACATGGTGAGGTTTATGTATCTACGACGTACGTTGTACATACGTAAATTTGACTTACTTGGTAAATCTTGGTCAGAAAGATTTATTCAGTAATGCTTTTTATTTAGTTTATGTTAATAATATATTTTTGAATTAATTTGAATAGCTTTACCATGAAATTTGTTGCTATTGACAAAAAACAGTATTTCCCATATAATTTTTTTTTATTAAAAACTGTATCTTTTTTAACATTAATAAGATACAGATGAAACAAAATGTTTGTACATATAAATACGTCATTATAAGTGGTTAAAGCAATTATTTAGATTTAATTCTTAAAATATAATATTTTCATAAAAAAATAAATATAAACACAAAAAAATTTAGTTGAACTTGTTTGATTCTATGGAAGTGTACACGCTCATTTTCATGTGGAATTTTATATAGAGATTAAATTTTAATTGTGCTCCACAAATCCCGAGAGTTAAATAGAGCTCTACGAGCTCCACTAAATTTTCCGTTATCGAAAAGTCCCTCGTTCCCGTTTTCAGGTCGCGTCAAAGGCGGGTACTTTAGGGTAGAATTAAATAGCCAAAGCTACATTTAATGTGCGATGCAGTCCGTCCGAGAAGATCCGAATATGCATCATTACTTTTTTCATTATTCAAAGGATTCTATCCACGTCTCAGAATGTGGAAAAGGCCGGGATGTAAAAATTCAGATCGTGACCCAATTTGCCGGAATAAATTTTTGCAATCTAGGGACAAAGTGCCCAAAAAGGACGCATCGACGATTCTTCACAAATATCTGACACGAAAATTGCATTGTCATTCATTATTATTTCTATAAAATTTCATAATTGCACGAAATGACAGTGTACAATAAATTTTGATACATAATTTTATTCTGTAATATACCGAAATGATATGCACATCTACATATGTATACATATGTTTCTGACCCGGGTTGAACCGGGACAGATATTCCCGGGAATTTGAGGAATTTTTGTTGTCCCGTATCCCGGGAATTTTTATCTCGAATCCCGGGAATTATGAATAAGCTGAAAAATGAGTTGGTGGATGAACATCGAACATTTTTGAATTTTTAATGTATATATACATACATAAATATATGTATGTATTTGGTGTTCACAATTGTTGCTCAGCAGCTCCATTTAGTCCAACCGCTACTATAATAGTAGCCAAGTAGATTTTCGAGCATGTTTTCCCCCAAGACATTTCGGTTCGTTGCATATTACTCTAAGCACATAAACGAGCTTTTGTTCCGAGTCACGTGATATGGCTGATATTAAGGCAATTCATTTTATTTTCAAAAAATACAACCTCAATATTCTATGTTAGTTGCTGTTCCAACTACAAAGGGTATAAATTGGAAGGAAAGATAGAGAGAGAGAGAGAGAGAGGTGAAATTCAATTAAACTTGAAAAGCCAGGATGCAGTCATATGAAAGTAAATATTTTTCCCATTAACTGCTTTATTACAAAATAGTTTTCATAATTAAATCGGTTGAATAAATACGCGTTATGAGTGGTCAATATTATATTGTACCAACGTTATATAAATAACTCCATAAGACTTAATTTCTATTCATTTTGAATGTCTATTCATATAAGCACAGCACAGACCGGCAACTGCACGTAACTTGCAACTGCACGTAACCGGCAACTGCACGTAAGTATGGAAACTATTTTTTGTTACATTCTATATAGAAAACGGATTATTTCGCACATTGCGAATGCCCACAGGATAGTCGTTGCCACGAAAATCGTGAATACAGAATATCTGGCACTCGAGTTCTCGTTAATACGGCAGTTCACGTGTCACGATGGATGTTCTGGGATCGAGATATTTTGAGATCGCATTGTGTGGAATGATCACCTATGTACATATATGGAAACATTCATGTATTTCATTGGCGTATGCGCATTCACGCATTCACATGCTTCCATATATAAACATATATAGAATGTTACAAAAAAATCTAGTACTTCTAGCTGGTTATGTGCAGTTGCTGGTCTGTGCTGTGCTTATATGAATAGACATTCAATGATTCAGGGCAGTGTTTAAAAATATCAATAAATTGGGGTTGAATAGAAAATTGATGTTTTAAAACTTTCATATATATTTTGAACATTTTATTGCAGAAAAAATTGGGATATTTGGAAAAGTTCAATAGTTAAATGTGCTGTGATAAAATATAAAAACATTAATAAATAAATTTATCTGATTATCCTGATTCTGACTAGTCAGATTGTAAATCCATTGTGTCTTATGAAATATGTACATAGCTACGTGGGATAAATGAAATATATTAACTAGTCAAAATACAATACAACCAGTGGCGGACTATCGAACAGCAAAATTGGCGCATATCTGTGGCCTCTAAATACAAAGGGCCTCCAAATCGTTCTGAAAAAAATTATAATTCAGAAATTCCTATGCATTTTTCCATAAAATATTGGAATTTACGACTACTTTTTTTATGTAAAGTACAAAGCTTTGCGATAATTGCTCTCGCCGTCGTAGATTGTTTGGCCTTTCTAGATAAATTTCACTGCTACAAAAGAATTCGCTAACTAATTACATAAAATGTAATTAACCAATTACATAAAAAGTCGCTAACTAATTACATAAAAATGCCAGAATATTGGAACAACTTGAAGAACAGTCTTCTGAAATAACTGGAGAGCAGCTCCCTGAAAGGAACGAACGAGCTCTTATTAAAATTAGTACGTCCGTATTTTAAAAACCTATGGGAAAACTGGAGGCAAAAAAAATTGGCAGTTTATTTCGATTAATATGAGACTGCATTACTAACTCTTTGAGATAAATTGTTACAGCGCATCAATGCTACCAATAAATTATTACAAAATATGAGACAATTTGTTGTTGAGAACAAGATTGATAAAATCCCTTTCAGAATTTATTCAAAATACGAGAAATGAATTCAGTGAAATTGAAAAAGATGCTAACATTCTTACTGAAAATCATAAATACAAAGACGCTAGAAGTAAATAATCTTATTGTAAAAAACTAAATGTATGTAAGCTTATTGTAAATCATATTAACAATTAGATACAACATAACTTCTTATTGAATACTTATCTCGCAGATAAAACCGACTGAGGAGATATACAGTGAAATGTCAGATCTGACATATTTGGCCAAAAATCAATATATATCGTGAATTACATTACATGAAGCTAGACGCCAAATTTGAAATTTATATATACATACATATGAGAGCTAAAACTATAAATATTTAAATATTAGAGATAACGAGAACCTATAGAGCAAATTTAAAAAAATATAGAGTGAATTATAGGCGTTTAAACAATTAAAATCTTATATGGCCATATCAACGCGAACAGGTTGGAAGACACGGGACGAACGCTTATTAAACGTCAGGAAGATTTACAGGCCCCGTTTTTAAAACGCGTTGTATACGATATTTTATCTCACACGTAATGGCAGACGATACATTAACGTATATTGATGACCAAAATGAGCAATAATGCAAAGTATGAAAACGATTGGATAAGAGATAAGAGATATAAAAAATGACCACTAACACGAAAGCCATGTGAAATGCAAAGGAGGTATGTAAAAAATGAAAGTTGCAATTTGGAGAGATATGCGATGAAGTTAATTTTAGTCAAAAAGAAAACTTCATAATAAATATTCATAACATTATCTGCGATGCATTCATTTCAGAAGTATCAAGAAGGAGCTCAATTTATGATAGTTTACTTGCAGATTTTCAATTTTTTTTATTTTTGAAACAAGTTAAATGTATTGAAAAAATAATTTCAAAATATAACATTGATATTGACACATATCAAAAGCGAAAATATTACGAATCCTGTCGATAATTATAAATTATTAATTGGAGGTTTAAAAACAAATTATTAATTTGTTTTTAGTGTTTAAGCCTCCGTTTTCAGTTTTAAAGCGAGTTAAAAATAGTTTAAGGAATTGGTTACATCAAAACAATTTAAATAATTTATCGATGATGTTTATTGAAAGTGATGTGGTGCATTTATTAGATTGTGATAAAATTTTTAATTTGCGGCATCAAAAGCTCGAAAAGTACCAATTTAAAATGTTTTCCTTTGTTTCTTGATTGTTTGTATAAGTTTGTAAATAGATTTATATTATTTAATAAACAAAATACAAAATAACACACGTTTTTTTATGTAAATACATACCTACACTTCACAATTGAAAAAAAAAGTCACTTTATGATAAGTGGGGGGGGGGGGCTCTAAATTACGTTGCGCCTGTGGCCTCCGAAACGCTTAATCCGCCACTGAATACAACTGGTAATAAACTTTGACTGTAACATATTTATATATATATATATATATATATATATATATATATATATATATATACATATATATATATATATATATATATATATATATATATATATATATATATATATATATATCTCCGCTGGCAAGTCTTGCGACTTCAAATCAGTCATTTCTTGTTCCAAAAAGACTCACGCGCCAGACTGAGAGATCGAAAAATAACAATCTACTACCAAAACGTACGCGGTCTCAGGACCAAGGTGGCCGCGTTTAATACGGCGATTTATTCTATTGTCGATGATATGGTGGCGTTAACTGAAACATGGTTAACGCCATCATTTTTTAATTCGGAGTTCTTTGATTCTTCGTGGACAGTGCATCGTCGGGACAGAGAGCAACGACGTGGTGGGGGTGTTTTATTTGCTTCTCGTGTCTGGTTGCGGTCTGTCAGGTTGAAGAACTTTGAAACTCCTTCTGGCGAGGACTTATGGGTGAGAGTTGATTTTGTATTTGCGAGAGTTTTTATTTGTGTTGTTTACATTCCGCCCGCTGCGAAAGACGATGTATATGAGTTATTGTTTGCAAATATGATGAATGTACGTGATTTCATAAATGAACGTGACATATTATTAATAATGGGTGATTTTAATATGCCTAGTGCCAATATTCATGTCCGCAATAAATTTAATTTTGTAATTTCCTATTGCGACCTAGTACAGGTTGGTTCACCCATTAGTCCAAGTAAGCTTGATATTATGTTGGTGAATGAATCCAATGTGTCAGCAACGATGATCCTGTGCCCAAAAGGAACTGCGATCATCCCTGAGGACCTATATCATGATGCATTACAAATTGAGCTTCTGTTTTTGTCTTCTGTGAGACCTGTTTCAGCTTGTTCATCTGTTGGGGTTCCTTCATCACGATGGAATTTTGCTCGCGTTGATTCTGAATTGGTTTATAATGAGGTTCGTTCTATGGACTGGCGCCAAATGTACCTCATGAATACTGGTGATGCTGTTGAATTTTTGTATAACAAACTATATAATATTTTTGACAGTTATGTTCCTCGGTTCATCAGTTATCCTAATTTAGAACTACATCGTCGGGTTTTTCCACCGTGGTTTGGGTCCAAACTTATAACTGATGTTCGTGCAAAATCGTTGTCTCATAGAAGATGGAAACGTAGCCAATCATTTCGTGAATATGAGAAATTTCGGATTCTTAGGAAGATCGTGAAACGTGGTGTGAGTGAGCGTTATACCCTCTATCTCAAAGAGATGGAGAGTGCTATCGCAAGTAATCCTCACCACTTTTTCAGATTTATTAAGAGTAAGCATATTTCACATGGCCTTGAGCATTCGTTCTCATTTAATAATAAAAGTTGTGTCGGTCCTGAGATCGCTAAAGCTTTTGCTAGTTTTTTTAGCTCTGTATTTGATCAGAGATCACCATCCCTTGATGCTAATTTGGCTTCCCAAATTGGTACTGAAGGTGTTGTTATAGACATTCCGCGGGTCTCGCTTGGAGATGTTAGGATAGCAATTTTGAAGCTGAAAGGGTCTGTTGGGCCTGACGGTGTGCCCCCTGACGTATTAAAGGCATGCTGTAATTCGCTCTTAGAGCCTCTTCAGTTTATTTTTAACCTTATTCTGGATTCTGGTAATTATCCTGAAAAATGGAAATTATCTAGAGTCATTCCCATTCATAAAAGTGGCTCTAAAAATGAGGTTGAAAATTACAGACCTATTGCTATCATCTCGGCTATTCCCAAAATTTTCGATAATATCCTTCACCGTTTGATTCTTTTGCAGTTCAAAAGATTGTTGTGTGATGAGCAGCATGGTTTTTCACCATGTCGTTCCACTACCACTAATCTTGCCTGCTTTTCATATTATACCATGTCTAAAGTTGACCGTGGACAACAAGTTGATGTAGCCTACTTTGACTTTCGAAAAGCATTTGATCTTGTCAACAATGACGCTCTTATGATCAGATTAGCTGAAGTGGGCTTTTCTCCACGTCTTCTTAAACTCTTTGCTTCTTATCTTAGTGATAGGAAGCAATTTGTTAGATATGGTATTTATGAATCTCCTTCATTTTTTACGCGATCTGGTGTAACTCAGGGGTCCACCTTAGGCCCTTTACTATTTACAATAGTCATTAATAACCTCCCAAAAGTACTACGCAATGCTTCATGTCTCTTGTTTGCTGACGACGTTAAACTATTCTTTGCTGTTAAGGATGAGAGGCAAGCCTCTCTCCTTCAAGCTGATATTAACGCTGTTTTAGAGTTCAGTTCCAGTTTAGGGCTTGAACTGAATACTAGTAAATGTGCTATTATGAGTTATGGACGTGCGAATTCGCTCTATTGTCACGGATATTCCATTGGATCCGTATTGTTGAAGCGCGTGGAATCAATGGTCGACTTGGGTATCACTTTTGATCCTCAATTCACCTTTCACAACCACATCAAGACAATCGCTGACGTTTCCTTTCGTCGACTTGGATTTGTCTTGAGATATGCTAGATTATTCTCCAACCCCTTGTCTTCTCGCTTGCTTTTCAACTCGCTTGTTAGAAGTAAGCTAGAGTATAATGCAATTGTGTGGAATCCGCATGAAGCAAACTACTCTCTTATTATAGAAAAAGTGCAAAAAGCATTTCTTCGTTTTCTTTATAAGAAAGAGTATGGGTACTACCCATATCTCTATCCTACTCCTTTCCTTTTGGGCATGCTTGGGTATAATTCCCTTGAACTTCGGAGAAACTTCTCGTTAATTCGTTTCGTTCTCCAGCTATTGCGTGGTAATACGTCATGCCCGTTGTTGCTGGAACAGTTGGGACTTTATGTCCCTAATAATTATGTGCGTGGTAGACATCATCATTTAATGGTTGTACCTGCTGCTCGCACAGTTCTTTTTCGAATGGCTCCTATTCCAAGAGCTATTCGACTTCTCAATGAAATCGTTGCTGCTGTCCCTGAATGTGATATTTTCCACCTTGGGGAGCGTAGATTGTCGGATATTATCTTAACATATTTATCTGGTAACCTGCGCTCATCATTACTTTCTTAATTTGAATGTGATGAATGAGTGGAATCTTAATCTACTCTCTTCCATTTGGGCCTCGCTGTGATTTTATTTTTTATTCATATTTTGTTTTATTTTATTTTATTTTTTCTTTCTCTTTTGTACATTTTTATATACTATTTTAATTTTGCTCAGTGTAAACAAAGAATGGGATTTATGGATTTTATTTTTAATTTTTACACTTTTGTTATTTTTTTTTTCTCTCTGAATGATGTATTATTTTCCTTTTGTTACTTTTTTTATTATTTTATTTTACCATGTTTTCTGATTTTGCTTTTTTCCTTTATTTACAGTTTACTTGTTTTTATATCATGTTTTTATATATTTTTCAAATGTAGGCCATTGTGGCGCATTAGGTTCTTCCTGTAATGCCACAATGGTCCAAAACTATTAAATAAATAAATAAATAAATAAATATATATATATATATATATATATATATATATATATATATATATATATATATATATATATATATATATATATATATATATATATATATATATACATACAACATAGCCCTGTATGCAGATGATACAGCTTGCTTCACAAGTAGCAAAAAACCAGACACTATTCTTAAAAATCTTGAATTTGCAATTAAAACAATGACTGAACACTTCACTAAGTGGAAAATTCAAATGAATCAAACCAAAACAGACGCCATATTCTTTGGTGTTAGAATGCATAAGCCAAGTTCAGATCTGAAAATCCCCTCTGGAGAAAGTCTGAAATGGCAGTCAGTAATAAAATATTTAGGAGTAACGTTTGATAAAAGAATGAGATGGGCACCTCACATTGAGGCAGCGAAATGCAAGGCGATGCGGGGTATATCCTCAATATATCCAAAATTAAACGCCATAGTTCTTTATCAACGCTAAATAAAATAAAATTATATCGCGCGCTCATATTACCATTATTAACTTATGCTTCACCTGTATGGAATAACGCCTCGAATACTAACCTTTCCAAGCTCCAAGTAATACAAAATAAATCCCTAACAATAATTTATAATACACCCATATACACTAACCTGAAAAAACTGCATGCCATATATAATATTCCGTTTGTTACAGACATTACTAACAAACTAACCAGTAGATTCTATGACAGAATCACTAATAACCATACTAACACACTTGTGAAGAGTCTCGGTGAATACAACAAAATGTCTATACCCTTCAGGTATAAACACAGATTACCTAAACACAATCTGCTTTAGGTCATCGACTCTAGAGACCCTTTAATTAATATTATGTATTAGATGTATTATGAACATTTATAAGGATTGTAAATAGGTTTTTGAGCTCTTTTTCCTATTATGCTTTAGATTAACATTAGAATAATATAATACTGTGATTACTAACCAAATAAAATTATATTGTACAATAGAAAATGATCAGTAGATCAGTAGCTATTAAAATAGATATAAGATGTATTGTGAACATAATTTCGTAATAATAAAAAGCATTTAAAAATCAAAAAAAATAAATATATATATATATATACACATGTATGTATGTTCATATAATATTTAAAATAAACACATTGCATCTCAATGCATTCAATCAGTGATCAAAGGTATATTAATTCCACGTTGTGGAACAAAATTTCAGCACGTGTATGAAATGGATGTACATACATACATACATATGTATGTATGCATATGTATTATACTGAGTTATTACGTACATTTCCGGACTCTACTGTGTATTGATTTTTAGGCTTTTAGATTTGTTCTAGCAAATTAATTGAAGCTTTTGAATGGATACTCGTAGGTATATTGAACTGGAAATCGACTTCGGATCGAGTATATTAGACGATAGCTTTCGTTCCGTTTAATTTCGCAAAGCTGATAGGGTTGACCTCAAATATACCTCGTAATATCCTCAGTCAATAGTGAAAACCAAATTCAAAGGACTACAGGATGAAAACAGGTCAAAGGTATATATATCTGCTGGAATTATAAATTCCGCCGAGCACCCATCAAATGCTGAATTTGACATATTGAAATTCTACATATTGTAAAAGCGGTAAAGGTAACATGTACATTTTGTGTTTAATTTGTATTTTTGTACAATAGTTTTTTCAAAGGAAATCAATATCTATAATTCTATACAAGCTGCAGAAACGTCGAGCTATTTTCTAATGAAAGTTACATATGAATTTAATACAATCCATATGTATATATGTACATATCTTTTGAGTGGCCGAAATTTTAATGAGCACACAATCTGAACAAACGGTACAATTTTCTTTGTCACAAGAACAGGGGGTGTAATTATTTTACAGTTATATTTGTGTATGGTGCGATCTGGAAACGTTCTTCTGATGAAGACGAGGGTAAACACAGCAAAATGTCCACGGTGACAGATGGAGAACGACGGGATAGGAGAGAACGTGTGCAGCATTGACTCTACATTGTCCGAAGCATTAATCTGAATGTCGAGCGAGACGGTAAATTCTCTTGGATATAAAGTAAAATTTCAGTATGCTGATTCAACCCACAACGTATTTGAGGAATATAAGAAGCATAAAAACAAAATTCGATAATGAAACATTTACATATACACAATCTCTCATGCTGGCTATGAGAGCATTTTCGATATTAAACGCAAATGTAGGGAAACTTACATACATAAGACAAAAGTTCTACTTCCGGCTATCGGATTTTGTTCAAAAATTTTAAATTTTTTAAAATCATTATGAATATTAAAAAACATAAAATATCAAACATATAGAAATAATTTTAAAAGTCAAAATAAAATAAAGAAATATTGATATGGGGTGTGGAAAAAATCGTGTGGTCATAAAATTCCTAAGAGGAAAAATTCCCCCTTCCTGTTAATTTAAATGATTTTTACGTCATCTACATATATGTACGTAGTAACAATAGATGAAATTTTGTGATCATGCGAAAATTCGAACTCGAGATTTTGACTGAATCGAACACAGAATCGATTACTGATCACGTTTTCATGATCTAGAAAAAATGTGAGTGTGTCTGTGTATCTGTGTATTTTGGGGATTTTTGGAAAATCGTTAGTCCTATCGAACTGAAACTTAGTATCGGTGAAATTTTTATCGACACGACGTTAATTTTTTTTCAAATGTTGTCGCCTCGATTCTGTCCACACCCCTAAACGTATCAAGCTGAAAATTTATATTTGTATTTTTTTATGTACTTACTTAGAGCTTAGAGTCAGAATTAATAAACCGAAAGTAGTATTTTTTATTAAAACAATATTTCATTATTTTATTTTGACCTTTTAAATAATTTTAATCTTTTTGATATTTATTGTGTATAATACTGATAGTGATTTTAAGTAATAAAAAAAAATCGAACACAATCCAACAGCCGGAAGTACAACTTTTGTCTTGTGCATGTTTCCATACATTTGCGCTCAATTTGTATCGAAAATGCTGTCAATAGCTATTAGTATTTCGTAATGCTGCCGGTATGTGTGAATGTGTCTGTACGGTTCAATATAAAATTTTGTTTTGTGACTTTCTTATATTCCCCAAATACATAGATAAAGTCATGTGTTGGTCACACCCGAATTTTTTACTTGAAAGATAAGATATAAAGAAAGATTAAAAAATGAAAAACAAAATTTTCGTGACTAACTGGCAAATTGTGAAAACGTCTAAAGGTGAATTACACAGGTAAAATCCTTTATTAAAGGCCGTTGCTAATTTGGGAAGTGATAGTAGCCCGCCTGTACGTGAGGGTCTGTTCTCACCCCGTGGAATGTAATTCGACGTTTTTAATTAGTAACAGTGTGGGAGTGTGAAAGCTTGGAACACCCAGTTCGAGACCCAGTGACGTGCACGGATACCTGAGACCTCCACAAAGACCAATTAAGCTCTCGCTTGATACGTGAACCGGGTTCACCTGATGATAATGGACTCTCCAGTATGAAATGTGTGCTTTCCTTTTACCAAGAAAATATGAATTTTTCGCCAGAGAAAAATAAAGCCAAATTCAGTACCTCACATACATATATGTATATAAAGCATGACCAATCGGATCACGTTGATGTTAAGTGTCATTATCTGGCATACATATGTACAATACACGCACAGTGAATATAATTTTTGCAGAAATTTAGACATGAAGACTTTCACACCCAAGAAATACGTAAAAGTCATCATTATGTCGTTATATTAGAAGTAGGTACATTTTATACAATTCATAATTATTTTGGACAACATTATCACTGGGAATTAGTGGAACAGTGCGACCATTCGAATAAACTGTTATAGAAGAGTTTCAATTTGTATCTTCATCCAATATTGGAACGTTGGACTAGACATTCTTGAAAATCCAATTTTATCGTCAATTTTAACACAAATTCAGAATTATTACGACAAAAATTGAATAAAACGGTTGAAAATCAGCACTAGTTTCAACAATTCATTACCACACCCCATGCAGGTCACCAAATTATCATTTTATTGCTCTCGAAATTCAATGATCGCATATTCGTTCCATTTCCAAAAACAACAAGGTAAATTGTCCTCCAAAATTATCCGATTTGACCCTTTTGGAGAACCACATTCCTGCTGCAATAATACCAATGATCCACTTTTCTTTTGAAAGTAATCAAAATTCTGATATTTGGATATTTTCCTCTAAATCAAACTTAATATTTTATCGTATATAAAGTTGCGACAAATTAAACTTTTAAATACAATTAAGATTGAATACCATTTATCGGCCCGGCAAAATAGCCCTATTTTCAGACAAATTATGTAGGTATTTATCACGACACTATATACAAATGAAACATTTCTTCCTGCAAATAAAAAGAGTGCCCCTCTCTAAAATAGCTCGCACGACAGATTCGGTGTCTGCCCGCAAATCAAATGTCAAATGGGTTGCCCGTAACAAAAATAAAATTTGACAAAAATAAATACCGACCCTAATAACCTAATCTTAAATTAATAAAACCAACCCTAAATTAACCTAACCTAACCTAACCCTTAAATAAATAAGTGTTGGCTGCCAAGATACGAAGATATTCGATGTGTGGACCATGAGAAGAGTTGGAATGGACAGGAGCGGGGCGACGCGCTATAAACCAACTGTCAAAAATTATAATTTCTAAAATGTAATTGGGTATGATTTCAATGAACTATACCTAGTGAAAATATAACTGGTTATGATTTCACTGAAACGTCAAATTTGATGCTTGATTTGCCGGGCTGACAGCGAATCTGTCGTGCGAGCAATTTTAGAGATGTTGATTTGACATTAAATGTCTTTTTGACACATGTCGTGTAATTTATTTTACAGCCGTGCCAAAAATATTATCCCATTAAGATTTCCGATATATATTATTATTATTATCCGATTATTCCGATATATGTATATTATCTGAGAAAATCTTCTATTGGACCAGCCTTAGATAAAAGTGTAAATGTCTATACCCTTCAGGTATAAATACACTCTTTTTCCTATTATGCTGTAGATTACCATTAGAATAATATAATACTATGATTACTAACCAAATTAAATTAAATTGTAAAATAGAAAATGATCAGTAGATCAGTAGCTATTAAAATAGATATAAGATGTATTGTGAACATAATTTTGTAATAATAAAAAGCATTTAAAAATCAAAAAATCAGATAAAAGTGTACTATTCTAAAAAATGAAATAAAACTACATAACTTTTAAAACCATATATTTATTTAAATTTAACAGTCCGTTATTTTACTATTTACAAAATACATTTAACAGAATGTAAGGAACACTCAATTATATATAATACATCTTAATATATACATATGTATGTATGTACACTAACTACGAGCTTAAAGTTTAACAGTCTATCAACGTAAAATAGAATTTGTATTGTGTTATATACAAAGTACACATTAAATCGGTGGGCAACCATACTATAATAACATTAAAATAATTGCATAACAGTTAAATTGTTAAATATTTACATTACATACTGTTGTTTTAAAAGTACAATACAATACATAAAAATAACTGATTCATTTGATCTTCCTCTCTTTGATTTCCATGACTCGAAACTCGTACAAGCACCACCATAAGGCAGACGTGACGTAGAAAATTTGAAAGCAGAGCATAGTAGTTTTGTCACAGCCTTCAAAAGCGTAATTTCTACTCATATATGCAAAAACTAGACATCTGAAAAGTTCTAGAAGCATTGCTGCTGGATGCCGATCGAACATCATGCCCATTACGGTGAGAGATGCCAATATATATATGACGAAATATAGGACTGAAAGTGGAGTCATACCCTGAAAATAAAATAAGAAGAACGTATATAATAGATGTGTTTGTATGTATGTAGTGCCGTTTGTGTACACAGCGAACAAACAACACTGTATTGGGGGCCTTTTGTTGCCGAGTTGCCATCTAACTTTCGAGTTGCTAACTATGTATGTACATATATGTACATATGTACTTGTAAAGTTCGGCTATTCTACGTGAAATTAGATTACTTCGTAACGAGATTGTAGAAGGATGTTCGAATAAAAGTTATTGTTTATTCATAGTTTCATTTAAAAGCGACTTCATTATCCTAATGGAAAATTGATCGTGACGACGAGTAAAATTTGATTATAAAATAAAGGGAAATTTATTTCACGCATATGTATGTACATATGTACGTAAGAGTTTAATGGAATCTCAGTATCGTATTATTTCAAGTTTTAAACATGTAATGTATATATATATATATATATATATATATATATATATATATATATATATATATATATATATGTATATATATATATATATATATATACATTACATGTTTAAAACTTGAAATAATACGATACTGAGATTCCATTAAACTCTTACGTACATATGTACATATATATATATATATATATATATATATATATATATATATATATATATATATATATATATATATATATATTATTATTATTATTATTATTATTATAATAATATTATTATATTAAAGTATTTCTGCGAGCTGCTGGCCAGACTTTTTCTGCAACTCGATCATTTCTCATCAGATTTTGTGACTTCAATTTATCTGATTTCATTATTGAAACGGTTTAGCATCAAATTGGTAAAATCATCCTAAATGTTTAACTTATATTTATAACCACTATTTGAAAATGTTTTTAAATGTACATACATATTGTACATATACATATATAGCATAAGTGTAGCTCAGGGGTAAAACCCGTAATGGCATCATGGTAAAATATACAAAAAATAACTAGTTTTTATTTTAATAGTTAAAACCATTATTATAAAATACAGTCAAGAGATTTTAGATAAAATTTTGTATTATTATAATCTTCAAAATATATTTACGTTAATGGTGCTAATAAACTAAAAAGCTATATATGTACGTATATGTAAAAAAAACGTATATTAAGTCCTTTTCATTCCAATTTTTAACTAAGAATTAACTTGTTTGTTTAATCTTAAAAATTCTATTTTTATGTAAATATGTAAATTTGAACTATTAATTAATCAGCAATATAAAGTTTCTTAAATTAATCTAACAAAATAATATATATATATATTTTTAAGCCCCGGAATTCAAGTAAAGAATTCAACCTATGTAAGGACGGGTCTACCTCACGAGCCGGAATGTGAAATTACCAAAAACGCAAATATCGGAAGGAAAAGATCGAAAATCGAAAGATCTTAAGTCGAAAGATCAAAAAAAAGGGTGCATGGTACATACTCACTTAATTTGCGCGAGCAGGATACAACAGGAACAAGAGGAACAGGCTTTTCTTCCCGTATTCTGCGTGCGCACATTAATACGGTAGGAAAAGCCTGTTCCTCTTTTTCCTGTTGTATCCTGCTCGCGCAAATTAAGTGAGTATGTACCGTTTACCATGCACCTATTTTTTATCTTTCGATTTTCGATCTTTGCCTTCCGATATTTGCGTTTTCGGTAATTTCACATTCCGGCTCGTCACGGAGACCGGTAAGGACATATGCACATATGTATGTACATATTGAATGGTATAAATTCATATGTACAATGGAAATAATCCGAAAATATCAAATTGAAATGTATACATTTTTCAGCATATCGTAAACATCTTCTTACTACAAATGGAAATAATTTGTAAATTTATAAAGTATATTCAACAGTCGTCAAAGCGAATTCTTCAGCGGGTGGTTTTGTTTAAACGTTTTATCGTGTAAAAGTTACGTAAATAACATTGTTATGATCGAAACAACGCCGGCCCTGGATTAAGGACGTTTATATAGTAAAAGGTTCAGTATTAAATATTAAGCCGGGTTACCAAGCTTCCTTGTTGACCTTAGATGTGTATGCTTGGATTTGTAAGCTCCTCAATAAATCAGGGATCAGTAAGGACGAGTACATACATACAAACATACATACATGTATGAACGTATGTATGAAAATATGTATGTACATATATGCACACGTCCATCTACATACATACATATACATATACATGAATAAATTGTTTAAATCGGAACTAATGTATAAAATTTAATATAACATACCATGTGCCTTATTGCGAGTTCTTGAAATCCATATACAACCACACCAAAGTGAATTAAAAGGTAAAAATTGCACCAGACGGGAAGAACAACGTCGTACTTTTTGCGATGTCGTATCTAGAAAATAAATATTTGAATTAAAAGCGTTTATGAGAATTCTGACTTGTTTATACTTGAAATGTCAATATCATATATTTTTTAAATGTAAACAAAACAAATACATAAATACATTTACATATATGCACATACATATATTACGCATGATATTTACTAACAAATATTCGTTTATTTGGTCTAGGGATTCCATAAATACAGAAATTTGTCGCTACTGGTACTACCGAGGAAAAATTCTTACTATCGCTAGTACCGGTATTGATTTATTTACGCAATGAGTGCAATAAAATTAAAATTAATGGTTAATAAAATATTGATTCATTAATTTGAGATTTATTGTTGGTTAATCATTTTAGTCCTTCCACACAGTGCGTATTAACCTCAAAAAAAGAGTAAATACATTTTTGCTTTGAAGAATATTTGTGCGAAAGGGATTGTTTTAGCTCATAAATATTATATGTACATATGTATATGTTTTTAAATAATTGCCAAGTTAAAAAGATAGGTTTCCGAAACGAGGATTCTTATTGTCTTATATGTACAACTCTTATACAACTCACCGACAGATTTCTCGCAACTATTTTTTTTAATTATGTATATTAAACGGCAATAAAATTTTTTGAACAAAATATTTAATTCATTGTTTTGTTGATAAAAGAAAGCTAGAAAATTTTCAATTAATTTGATTAAAAAAGAGTAACTGCATAGTACGATTCAAAAAATCATTGCTCCAAATATTTGAATAACAGTTTCAATAAACATTTTTAAAAGTATAGTCAAAATAAAAATTAAAGATTAATATTGTGGATAAAAAATATTTGCATGAAATCTGTCAGTGAGATGTCCCCGCGATGAAATGGTATTGTGATGAAATGTCCGGACACGTATTCAATATTTTTTCTATTTTTTTTTATAAATATTTGCAATCGACCAAATAAGCAAATTTTATCACTGGTCAATTTTATTTTAAAAGTTTTGGCAATCCTTTAATTGCCAGCTTTTTATCAATTATTCAAGCACTCTGCGGCGCTTTAGTCTAGTGTCTTTTGCACTAGACTTTATAAGAGCTTTTGTCAGCTCGTTTGATTGGGTTTCGAGTCTAGTCTTGTTGTTCTTTGTATAAATATCTATTTCAATTTTAATTAATGGTATAGATACATGTTTATGAATTTCAATGTTTCTCGCAAACCATGGGGCATTTTTTATTATTCTAAGAGCTTTATTTTGGAATCGTTGTATGATTTCTACGTTAGAATTACTACTCGTTTCCCATAGTTGGATACCAAATGTCCAGACTGGCTTTAAGATTGACTTACATATATACTAACATTTTATTCTCTAATATTAGACTGGATTTTCTTCCTATCAACCAGTTCATTTTGTGTAGCCGCTGGGTGAGTTCCTGTCTTTTATTTTTGATGTGATCTTTCCATGTCAGTCTCCTATCAAGGGTGAAACCCAGGTATTTTGCTGCGGTACTTTCAGTCAGTTCATCGTTTTTCAGTCTGACTACTGGGCAGTTCCCTCGTTGAAGTGTGAATGTGACATGAACAGATTTGCCAGTGCTAGCCTTCACTCGCCATTTTTTCATCTACTCTTGAAAGCCATTTAATTGATCCTGTAGCACTTCCGATGCGAGCGTGGGGTCGCTACTACTTGTTAGGAATGCTGTGTCATCGGCGTACGTTGCTACTGTGACATTTTTGTTTGGTGTTGGGATGTCTGCTGTGTAGATCGTGTATAATATTGGTCCCAAAATGGATCCCTGTGGTACTCCCGCTCTGATTTTGTATAGCTTTGAAAACGCCTCGCCTTGTCTCACTTGGAATATTCTGTCCTCGATATACGATTTAATAATTGTGTATAAAGTGTGTGGGAGCTCCTTTTTGACCTTATATATCAACCCCTTGTGCCAGACTCTGCCAAATGCCTGTTTATGTCTAAGAAGGCTGCAAAGCAGTATTCTCTATCTTTCAGAGTTTGTCGGATTTTTTGGACCACTCTATGGACCTGCTCGATTGTGGAGTGGTTTGCTCTGAACCCAAATTGGTGTTCTGGAATTATTCCTTCCTCCGTCACTACAGGTAGGACATTGCAGCCTTTGTATGTAGTTTGCTGGGTGTTCATTGTGACATAATGCACATTTAGCTAGGGTGTTTTTATCTGTTTTGTATTTAATTTTTGATTTAAAATTTTTGATATACTTAGAGGTTTCTTTGAATAGCAGGTCAAAAAGGACAGTGAGTGATGATATTGACTCATTTTTCGACTAATCCAAACAAATTCGCGGATACTACGTTTTTTTTCTAAATTGAAAACAATTCAACAAAATTTAAATAATTATATTTTAGTACTACCGGTAGTACCGAATCACTCTCTAAGAATGTACGTACACATGTACATATGAAAATATATAATTATTTACTTAAATTTATGACACAATACGTCTAATTATTTATTTAATTATGACACATTACAATTTGTGACGCTCGCTTAATAATTTAAAATAATGATTTTTACATTCCGCCGGAAATCAAATTAAGTGAATAGAAATCGCAGCTAACGAATAAATTGATTAAATCCGCCAAGTACTAATATTAACAGTATTATCTGTTACTAAGTATTAACATTATTAATATTATTATCCACTAAGTACTAATATCATTAGATCCTGATATTCTGGGAATTTTCATGATTTTCGTTTTGTTAGATATTTCGCAATTTTGCTGCTATGAAATGAAAGAATATTATATTAAACTCACATCCATTTTTTCGGTTTCCTCGCCCAGTCTCGGTTTTCCCGGGGACCAACTCGGTCCAGCGAATGCAGCTGCAAAACGAAACCACCAATAATTGTACGATGCGATCGCTTTCATCACGTACACCGTATAAAACGTCTGAAACAAAATTAACAAAAAAAAACATGATCAAATATACATACTCGTAGGTGTGGAAAAACATTAGGATATTTGGCATCGAGGTCCATTATTGGAAAACTCAATTAAAGTGTTTTTATCGCCGTCCTGGATATTCCGACAGGGGAGAATGAACGAGACTAGTTTTCGCACGTATTTACATACATATCTAATGGAGATAGATGTACGTTGCTATTTCCGATACTAGTGACACTACGTAATTTTCTCTGATTGGATGGAAATGTGCAAAACGGCACGATCGTCTATTGGGAAATTAGTGCTAGAGATTTATTGGAACGACCGGCGAGACGCTGTTTGTTGAGTAAAGAAATAATCGACAGTCAACTATGGAAAATATCTACTGTTTTATGAGCAGGAGTGCTCAGTTGAATTAAACGCTCGGGAACAAATTTTCTTTGTCGAAAAGCTTCAATTCAGGTTGCCGTTAAATTGTTTTCTCGGAGAAATCTTAATTAAAATAAGCGGCACAATTTCCCCAAAATTAAATCAGTGACGGAGAATAAAGCGTTAAGTAAAAATTTTGCCGCATAACAGAACATTGATTTATTTTATTTTTAATACTTAATCTTTAATTCCTTTCACATACATATGTACATTTGAATTTGTGCAATATTTGAATGTTGAAAATATGTTTTAATTTACATCCAGGTTCGTTTATACCGGTACAGCTCAAGCCAGCACCTTAAGTGCAGTAAAGTGCAGCACAAAACTGCACGTAAAAGAGCGGTACGACAAATATGTGTGATTTAGTACATTCTATATGGACACATGCTCTGTATGCTCTGTAATGTGTGTGCGACGTACCAAAGCAGCGGTAGCCGACACGATCTACTCATATTATACAGCAGTACATACAAATCATCGAAACGTATCAAGGAGAACTGTTTATTCTTTGGATGAGATGTCATAGTGGTGAGTGCAACCGTACTACCGTAAGTGTTGCCATGTGTAGATGAATATTTTTGGAAACGTCATAATGTGTCAATGTTGACTAAACATTGTCACAATATGAGAATGTTTATTGTCATATGTGACAATGTTGACTAAAGACGCAAGCAATATTACACCGTATCGTCACACTCTGTCATGTATGTATGTATGTACATATATGTAAGCCGATTTGGTCGGTGCTTTATAATATGAATTAAAGTTTTTTTACGTGCATTGCTGTGCCAAGCTGTTGACATGCAGTGTTGAATAACATAATATACATACGTAGTTTAATCAAATTGTTGCTATTTTTGTCAAAAGTACAGCCGCAAAGTATGCAGGTATAAATATATACATTTTCATTTCACTAATAAAATTTGAAATGAAAATTTTTAATTCAATAATACGGCCTGAAAGGGTTTTTCTCGTTGAGCGAATGTTATGCAAATTGATTTAAATTTGCATTACAGATGAGCGAGTGTCACTAATTGCATGTATAATATGTGATTAAAAATATTTGAAAGTCTATTTACACGTGCCCACTTTTATCATAAAATACTATAAAATTCAATGATGGGTCAAATCAATTTAGTAGGATGCTTTTCGCCGCTAATTGTCATTACTAATGATTTTGATCAATTTGACCAAACTATGCATTAAAAATAGTTCTCGCAACAAATTTTGACCGAGCCAATTTACTTGAAATATTGCAAATATGTACCTACATACAAATAATTTCGATGAAAATACTTTATGAGTTAATTTGAGACTAGTTTAGATTTTTTTTCAATCATTAACAAGAGTTGATAGAAGATTTACCATATCAGTGTGATTATATGACGAGTATTCCAATAGTCGAGACATGAAAAAAAAACATTAAAACTATATGATTTAAAAAATGTTTTTATACGATCTTATTATACATATCGACTGATGATGTGCACATATGTATGTATGTACATGCATATAATAGAAACACATAAATATATATGAAATAGCGACATCTCTGATTCGTTCGTTAAAACAATTTTCTGGTTTAAAAAAATAAATATATTATGTATTTTAATTGTGATTGATTTACCTGAAGGTGTAGAGGATTGAATGACGGTTGATTATAAACCAAACCGTATACTATGTCTTCTTTTTCGCGTTCTTGCGCAAACGTGCCAAACATGCGATCCCAAATAATGAGAAAGCCTCCGTAATTTTTATCCAAGCAATATTTATTACATCCTGAAATCCACAACGTCGAATTCGTATATCAAATAGATTAATAATGCGTTATTTATAGAATTGATTTTTTTTCTTGTACCGTGATGAACACGATGATGCCGTGGTGTATTGAAAATGTATTCCAAAGGTCCCAAAGTGGTTATGGCCTTAGTGTGAATCCAAAATTGGTATAGCAATGAAAACTGCTGATGAGTCAGAAAGTGAGCTGGGGGTATGATGAAAGCCATCGGAAGATAAAATATCTGAAATACATTCATTCAAAATTATATCAATTTTCAACATTTCTTATGCAATTATATATATATATATATATATATATATATATATATATATATATATATATATATATATATATATATATATATATATATATATATATATACATGTATATATGTATATATACATATATATATAAACCAAACGTCGAAATTTCAACGGGTACAACACTAGTATATAAATATATAATTCAAATAAAAACATAAAAATTACGATTGAGCATAAAAAAATAATAATACATACAAATCCACACCATCCTTGCAGAGCAGATTGTCGAAGACCCACAGCCAAATTAAACTCTTCTGAACTATGGTGCACTTGATGCTGCGCCCACAAAATATGCACTTCTACATAATCGTAATAATTGGAATCAATTTTAAAACATGTGTATTAAATAAATATTTGTGTTTAGTACAAATAATCGAAACAATAAATATTTACCATGACTTGCTCTGTGTACCCAATAGTAACAAAAATCTACCCCGATAGCAGCAGCATACCACGTTAATGCATAATCCCATTTTAGATCAACAATTCGAAAGTGGTTGTAGATGAAAACGTATGCTAAAGATTCTCCACCTCTAAACAACAATCTGAAATATATATATATTAAAATTCAAAAGTCGTCAGAAATAAATGCGCAGTCTTGAATTTGTAATTTGTTTTATTTTGAATTAATTTTTTAGATCTGCTAGCAACTGCTCACTTAATACTTGAGCTGACTCTTTAAGTTTACAAATACAAATATGTAGGGCTATTTTGTTACAAAGAATTCCAGCCAACAATTTAGTAGAGATTCAAATGCTACGCAATATGAAGCAAAGTGAAAAGCGCAAAGAAATTTTTTCACATTCCCGGTAAAAAAAATATATTTAGAATGATGTACATAGTCTACATATATCATTACTGTATTCGTATTATATTACACGCGTATATAATATGCTTATTTCAAAATTTGAAGTTAAATTATATATATTGTACATATAAATTCATATATAGGTAAATCAGAAACGCGTACCCGATTTCCGCAACTCTCCTCATTGCGGTTTAAACAAAACCGACAGAAAATAATTATTTGCTTTATTTAGCTATTGTGGAGCGATATGATAAAATAATATTTATAAAAACAATATGTGTAAAAAAAATACGTGTTTAAAGAAACGCTAGCACGCCTGATCTATGCTATGACAATCTAGGACTAAACTTATCCCTTAGAGTGTTTTCGGTGATAATTTATCCTTGTACTGACATAGGATTGATAGTGATCGATAAGCCACAGCGTTGTTCTAATGAATGATTTGCAAGAGAGATTGGAAAAGAGATGCCAATTTACAGGAACCGTTTCAATGAATATCAGAAAAATTGGCAAACTCTGATAGGAAACGATCAACCTGGAGTCACAAACCAAGATCTGGCCAACATATACTAGTGCTCGAGAGCATAATATGCTAACCACTAATCCACGCTGCTAGCATATTATAGAGTAAAAATAACGTAAATTCCCATATTTGAAGAAATGTGGGAGAAAATAGTCGAAATAATAATAGGGAACAATTTAAACGTCCATAAAATAAATGTGCATTTAAAAAAGCAATTAAAAAAATGTTTCTGTACATTACAAAAAATTGTGTACATTTTTAAATTACAGATACAGATTTTATTAGAAACTTTGCTCTGATAATTGAAAAAAAATTTCTAGTTTAAAAGCGGATGTTTGCTACTTAAATGTGTATTACAATGACCAAAATATGAACCGACAACGACCAACGCTTCTCTCTACTGGATTCCTTCTTTTTTACTCTTCGGCTTGCGATCTTCGACACCTACGACCTTGACTTCGACTCTACAACCTGACATCATCATTCATATTCATACGTAATACGTAAACAATAGTAAACACTTTTGACAGTTGCCTGCAACGTTGCCACTATTTGTATAATGCTAAAATCTATTTTTTCGAATGATCGTTTCATATTTTTTAATGATCACTTTACAATGTCAAAATATTTTATTCGATGCACAATACGAGATTGTTTAATGCACCGAAAATAATGTAAATTTTAAATGCACAAACATTTTTTTTTAAGATACAAAGTATTTTTCTCAATGTTCAGTTAAATCGCACCCATAATAATATCGTGCTAATTAACAGTGACATGAAGAAATGCCTATCACAGCTAGAGTCTAACTAGACGTGCCACGACTCACTTTAGAGTATGTTCTTATCTTTATGCGATGTATTAATTCATATTGTAAATGTTACGATATATATTTGACCAATAGTCTATGAAAGAAATCACATACATGCATATCAATTATCTATGAAATAATACATATGTATGTACATATCATATTACAATATGCAAAAGATTTGAAAAATTTTTGACCCTCTACTAATTCTCTTTCACCCTTTAGTTGCGTAAAGTACGATACTATCGTTGAAACGTCATCGTATTGCATAAATGTTTACAAATTGCACTCGATTTCATATAATAGTATATGTATGTATGTATATATGTACTGACCTTCCACATTCTTGTATGAGACCATTAGATAGGCTGGTGATTGTGTCGTTCAGTCTTATTGACGGCTTTCCTTCCAAAATAAGAATTAAATTTTCAAGCACAATGAAGAGGATGAAGTAAGGCCATGACTTAAAAAAAAAGATTATGCAATGCATTAAATATTGACACGAAATTAAAAATAAACAAAAGACATAACATAAAATAAGTCGGCAGGAAAATTGAATCTCATTTGTTATTAATTTATACTTGAAACATTAATATATTATTTCCCGATACAGAACAGTGTCACTTCCAAGTGAAATCGTGATATTTATCTATAATATAATATATACATTTTAAAATAATACAATGTCGAAGAATTTCCTGTTAAGTAAATCCAACATGACTCGTTATATGTACATATGTATGCATGCAAAAATAGATAAAGAAAAAACATACTTTGTCATACGAATGTTTTAAATAGAATAAAGAATTTCATTCTTAAAATAATGAATTATTTACAAAGCACGACAATAGACGTGATAGGTTTTCTATGTTAATTTAATACAGAAGGAAGTACATATGTATATGTAAAATTCGTCAAAACATTAAATTTGCAATCAAAGCATGTGCAAGCTTTGCATGGACGATTATGAAAGAAGATTTAATGGTCGAATTTAAAATCTGGAAAAAAAACAACTTCAAAGAACGTTCTGATATTTTTGTATGTGTGTATTTTATATATGTATCTACATGTATAGAGGCACATAACGGGCGAATTTTGTAAAAATAAACAGTGATATGAAAGTAGTTGATGCATTTAACCTTGATGCGATTACGTCGACGATATTTAACCGAATAAGTTCAGGTAAAAATTTTAACGCATTTTTAACACGCAAACTCAAGCATACATATACTGCTACTTTTTTAATTGGTTTAATGATAAAATTTTGTGAATTCGTTCGAAAAATTAACTGGTGTATACCTATGGTTAATCGAATTCACACATTTATACATTTAGATATCAAAAAAACAAGCTATGAAAACGATTCTTATAATTGAATACACAATTTCAATGTACCTATCCTTGCTCTTAATAAATTTCAAAAACACATCGAGCGTGTCCTTTTTGCGCAATTAACTTGTTTACTTGTTACTTGTCGATCAATTATATTATGTTTACATGTCTACAAAGAATGTATTTACCAAGTATTTTTTTATTATTACGGAGAGTGATATTATATTTTATTGCGCGACATTAAGGAAAATATACCTTTACATATGTATGTACGTATGTACATACATATGTACATGTATGTATGTATCAATTGGTAAACAACGTGAATTGAATCGCTTTTATTTGGAAAAATAAATAACGTAATAAAATTTTATGTTTACGTAAATAAAAATGCTATGAAATCTGATATAAATTTGACTGTAAAGTGAAATTTATTTGTGTTATTTCATTATGTATAAATTACAAAAGCGTATTTTAAAAAATCGTTCTAAATAATTATGGTATTTTTTAACTTCACTTCTTACAATATTTTATACTTCTATTTTTATACATCATAAATTCTTATTATACATCATTATTTCTTGAAATTCATCAGCTTGGAATAATTTAAAACAGGGAATATACTTAAAATTCAATTGAATTTCTAATCGAACATATTGAATGGTTGCATAAGATCATTTCCGATTTTCATACGTTTTTCAAAGGTATGTAAATAGGAACGAACTTATGCAATCATCTAAAACATACGACACGAAAATAAAATCGGAATATAATAAATCATCTATATATTTAAAATTAAAATCTTAATATGCTAAATTAATCAATTAGTGATCCAAAACTATATGTAGTGTTATTTAATTTTTCACATCAAAACAACTTCACTTTTATGTTTTTCAGAAACCGTAAAATTTATAATATTATTTTTTAGTTGAAAATGTCGAATAATTCTTTTTTTATTAGAATATTTACATAAACCGAAACTCTATACAAGATATGTACCACTGTTTGTAAATATTTTACTGTGATCTGATTTTTCGTATCTTTTATTTGCACCTCTAACTTTATCTCTATAGCTCTATCATTTAAAGTAAAAATTAAAAAAGGGAAACAAAAAAACAATTTTACAGTCACACATTACTATATATTATATTACAGTTATTGCTTGAACTTTTGCTTTTTATTAACTGTATGTATGTATGTATGTATAAATATGTTTTTAACTTCTGCATAATTAATTTATTTCGTTTCTTTTCGACCATTGTGAGCGTATTAGGAATTCCTGTAATGCCACAGTGATCCAAACTTTAAATAAATAAATAACATGCACACACACACACATACACACACACACATCATATATATATATAATATATTATATAAATAATAAATAATATTGTATAATGGAATATAGACAGAATTTTCTCTTACCTGTCTAAAGAAATTGGGAACTTGAGTCGTGTCTTCAAAAGATGTTTCTCTGTGATCGATCAAATAAAAAAACTGTCCTAGACCCTTAGCAAAGTTCAAAAACTGTCCACGTTCTAGCGCATAATACCTAGTGGTATTTTCAATGTCCTCTCGCACTATGTCCAATATTTCAGAGGTCCAACCCTCTTCTGAATCCCACATTTTTTTGCACTGATTCTACTTCACCACATTTAGCTGTCGATCGATTATACATATATTATATGTACATATGTATGTACATTCATACAATATATACAATACTACTAGTCCCCCCTACTGGTACGTCCACTGGTCACTGGTCACTGTTGTGGCTGTCACTGCACAAGTGCTATCGTGCCTGCAATTGTTACATTTATATATAAACTATGTATGTATATACACATCGGTCACCGATCGTGTTTATCATTTTGAAAACATTCCGTGAATATCGTGAGTGTGTGAGGTTCTTATGGCAAGGTCGTTACACCGCCTAATACGTATGTACGTAAAGTAAACATTTGCCTAATTTACTTTTATCATTATATCAATGGAGATAGGTATCTGCATATCATATATAATATGATATGCAGATACCTATCTCATGTCGTTTTATTTTCAGCTGTGTAAGCAAAAATTCTGTCTATTTTCCGATTTGAATTTTTAATGATATTTGAACTGTGCATACGAATTTTGATATTTCTTCAAAGAAAAGTAAAAAAGGAAGAAGTAGCAAGCTTAAATACATAGGAATGAAATACGTATTTGAAAATTCTATTTTCCTGGTTTTCTTTTATAACTATACCAGGATGGCTCGAAAAATCTACAAGGCCAGAGCGAAAAACGCAAATTTTGAATGCGCCTAGTGGAAAAGTTGCGTCTTGTCAAAAAAACATTAAATAAAAAATCACAAATTTTATAATCCATATATCATGTGCCTCCAAACCAATCAGTTTATTTCGAAAAAGTGGGCTTTTTTCAAATATATTTTTCTTTTAAAATAGTTTCGATTTTTTGTCTTATAAAAACAAAAATGAATGCTCAATATTCACCTATTTCAATTTACTTGGATCGATTATTATAAGTATTGACTGATTAACGAAAATTCAAAGTCGTCGTTTTACCAGAAACTCTCATACAGAGCGCGCCACGCTTACAACGAACATTTGTATGGCGGAAGCGTTCTTTTCAGAAAATCGTCATTTTTATCATGGTCTCATCACTATTTTGAAAATAAAAGTCGTCACGAACTTCCTTGGGCATATATGTAGATATAATTTGAATAACATTTACATAAGTACTATTCAAGGCCAATTACAAACATCGATCAACAAACATTACATATAATTGTTCAATCGTTGCCATGAAAATCATGACGACGGAATATTTGGCACTCGAGTTCTCGTTAGTATGACAGTTCGCGTGCGTGGCTCCGGATAGATGGAATTTTCGGGTGCCAGATGTTCCGTAATCGAGATTTTAGTGCCGCGCGTGAGATCACCGAACCCATGGAATTAATCGATTCAATCATAATTAATGTTGCCGTTATATTCGAAAGTGGCATAAGTCCAGTTTTCATCGTTTCGAGAAATATTTCGCAAAACATTAAATATAATATATTGCGTTTAACAATATATCTAAAAATACTGGTGGCCTGTAATACGTTTATTCTGATTTTCCAAGATTCTGGACATATCGAATTAAAAGAAGTAATAACAATTTGTAAATTAAGTCAAACAGAAATAGTGTTTTTGGAACTGAAAATTTGGCTTCCGCCACGAAAATATAATAAATATAAAATTAGTTTTCCCAGTGAAATCACCGATATCCAGAAGATTTACTGAGCAAAATCTCTTGTCATGCCACGGAGCACCCCACCCTCGTCATGTCATGGAGTATTACCATCCAGTTTTATGTGCAAATGCGTATTATAATGATTGGTATTGTCTAAGTGTGCCCACCTTGTTGTATATAAAGTGTAGCGAATTTCTATAGAAAATTTTTGTACAGCTTCATATTTGCGATGTTTATTGGTAGAATTTCGCAAACTTTGCTATTTGAAGCGTAGCGAAATTTGGAAATTAATTTATTAGCATCGGAGATGAAAATCTGATACGGAAATATTAATTCCAAAATTTTGGAATACGTGTCAATGAAACGCGTGTCGAAACATAAATTTGATTAATTGCCCTGATTTTAAGCGCGTCCTTCTAGTGAAGTGTTTGCGAATTTAATAATAAATAAACCGAAGGAAAATTAGCTAGAATTTTTTTTAGGACATGGCAAACGACTCAACATTGACCGTTGTGCATTATTATAATTACCAAGAAATATTACAATTTATAATTTATAGTAAAAATAAAAATAAAGTATTAGTTATTGCATAAACTCATGCCCGATTTTCATAAGCGACGGTATGCATTATTTAATGACAAACGGGCAAGAACTTACGCAATCATATTAATACGAGTACCAAATATATGTGTACCTATAGATTGTGAACGAATACACGTGCACTGACATTCAAAGGATCATCTCTAATGCAATCTACATAGTCTTGGACACGTTCTATTATGCAAATTTATATAAAATATCGATTTCGAGATGATAAGTAGTATGAGATGTAGTCTAATTTACATTTATGTCGCTTTTCCGGTCAGACTACCACCTGGTAACTGGATACATCTCAGTTGCGCAAGTAACGTTACACTTCGGACAACCCACAAGTGCATTATATGTGTACATATGTATATAAGTATGGTATATCGTAAATGTTTACCATGCGATAAACTACCACTATGAAATATTATCTATGTATACAAACAGTTTTGGAGATAGTGATCTAGTGAAAAAAATTGATTTAAAAATATTATAGAAATTGTAAAATGTTTCAAAACTGTAATTTTTCTATAAAATAAATATGTATTACATACAGAGGGAAGTTAATATTAAATTCTGGCTAATCCCTAAACTCCGAAATGTAATCAATCTATTTACCTCTTTACCTATCAATCACTCTAAAAAATATATCTTATTTTGAATAAGCTCTTTGAGGAGTAAGATGGATTGACACACGATCCAATCTTATGCCGTAATAGAATACATTTATGTTTAATATTAAATTTAAAGACATACGTATTTAATACAGTTCTCACTTTGTTGAACTCGATAAGATGGAATTGTAATTTCAAAATGAAGCGACCGGTACTGAAGGAGGGTAAAAATATCTTGAACTGTCCGCTAGCCAAGTCCAAATATATATTCGAGACATATCAGAGATGGTCAATCGTGGGATTCGTAACTTCTCTGTGAATTGTTATTTATTTCAAAACTATATATTATGTGTCAATCGCTTCCTGTTATGGTACTTATCAAATTGTCGTGAATGAAACGTAATAAAAATACAATTAAAAAAAAACTGATTATAATGTGGTTATAAAATCCTGTAGATAAAATGTACATATATGTTAATGGCACAAACGAAAACAGCATTGAACTCAGTGACCGTTCAATTTTGTAATATAATATACCGAATTTTATTTTAAATGACAAAATAAGCACAGCATTGACAGGTGAAACACAAATTGTTTTTTCTTCGTGTTTTCTTTTATTAAATTTCTGATTTTAAACATGGACTTTTATTTATTATATAAAATATCTAGCTACTACTGAATTTAATTAAAAAAACTGTATCCTTAAATTTCCCAAATGTTCAATACTCAATGAAGTAGTTAGATGTGAAAAATAAAGTACACGTATTTTATAATTAATTGACATTAATAAAAAAAGGTTGAAATTCCCTATCAATGTACATATATGTATATTGATTTTGAATCGATTAAGAAAAACTGTCAACATACTCGTTCATACATATACAAATAATAAAAAAGAACAATATCTGGCTAACATCGAAACTCATTGGACCTTGTTTGTATCGCTAAATATACGAAATTATAATTGATTTAGAAAAAAATATGATCGAAAAAAATTGCTTGTAAGTGTAATGAATACCTAAATGAAAATAAACAGTTTTTTATAGACCTATGTATATATTTTTAAGAAGAACATTACATACATTAAGAAATAACTAGTAAACATCGATAATGCTTAAGATAACTTATTACAAATATGGACAAGGGAATATTTGAAGGTAAGAAAAATTAAACATGGTATTTTGATAATCATTTTTATTTCGTTAAAATTTAATAACGGTCAAAAATGATTAGTAATAAAATGCATTCCAGAAAAACCGGAAAATTTAAACCGGTGTTAATCACATTAATCAAAATACATTCACACGAACCCACATATGTACATGTATATATGTATATGTATGTAGATACCATGTGATCCAGTATTTTAGTTTTTCGCGGGAAATAGACTTAAAATTTAAATAAATCATATTATTTAGTCTCATTTTTATAATAAACTAGCAGAACCCGGCATGCGTTGCAATGCCACAATAACGCATTTAATTCTCGTTCCCGTTCCCGTTTCTCGATGTGTTTCGATAAGTGAATGTTTCAGTTTCAAATTAATAATTAATAATCAAATTAAATTACAGTAATGATAATGTGTCGGAAAAATGCAAGCGGCGAATACATTTGAAATTATTCAATTGTTTGTTTATTTTACCCTTACAACGCAGGTGGCGACACGAACACATTTGAAATCATTGTGTTGCAATGCCACTCATTTCGGTTTTCCCGTTCCCGATCCCATTTTTGGGCGATTTTTTTACAGAAACCATCACGGGCATGCACACAACAACTCATGTAAGTTTCATCGCAATCGGTTTAATGCTATAGGAACGCATACGTGACAGACACACAGACAGACAAACATTGGTTTTTATATATATGTACATATGTATGTATATAGATTTACAACATCGTTAATTTTAAATTCAATTAGGTATAATTATTATCGGTCTCCGTGACGGGCCCGAATGTGAAACGCCCGAAAACGCAAATATCGGAAGGCAAAGATCGAAAATCAAAAGATCTTAAGTCGAAAGATAAAAAAAAACGGGAGGCTTTTAATCGAAAGATCAAAAAAAAAGGAACAGGCTTTTCCTCCCGTATTCTGCGCGCGCACATTAATACGGGAGGAAAAGCCTGTTCCTCTTGTTCCTGTTGTATCCTGCTCGCGCAAATTAAGTGAGTATGTACCGTTAACCATGCACCCATTTTTTTTGATCTTTTGACTTAAGATCTTTCGATTTTCGATCTTTGCCTTCCGATATTTGCGTTTTCGGGCGTTTCACATTCAGGCCCGTGAGGTAGACCCAATTATTATATCCAGTTGACCAAACTTCAAGATTAAACCACAGTTTGTGATGGAAGGTATTATAAAATTTTTATGATTGACGGCATTCAAGGTATAATTTAATTAATTTTCTTAGATAGATTTCGCACATGCAAAAAAAGCCGCTGGGTCAAATCTGTACCATCGCGAACCTCATTCCCTGGAGTGTTTTCAGTGATATTTTATCCTTGTATTGACAGTAATCGATGACGGTGATTCCCATATTTGAAGACTTGTAGGAGAAACTAATCTAAATAATAACATCGTACGAATTGACAATGATATGAAGACACGCCTATCACAGCTGAAGACCAACCTATACGTCCCATGCCACACTTTTTTGGATATGTTAATAAATAAATAAAAGCTTAATTTCTATATATAAAATATTTATATTATGATTTAAAATGTTTATATAATTTATTCATAAATAATGATAAATTTTAACATAAATAAATGTAATAAATCAAATTTTAATTCATAAATTGAATGATGTAAACAATAATGACTATTTTTTGCAAAGCTTGTCTTAACATTTTATATATTTACGTAAAATAAATTTAATCTTTGGTTTAAATACATATATACGGTATAGAACTTTATAAGAATTTCGGACCTTTACCTTAATGCAATAATCCCATTTTTATATTAAAATATATTATTCTTAACATCGCCACAATAGAATTATTAGAGGGCTAAGCTGTTCAACCAATTAGTTTATATTACATATACATATATCTGTAAATATGATCTCAATCCGATTACGATAAATGGTAACGTGTTTTTTTTATCATAATAACAACATAATAATTTATAGGTCAAAAACGTAAGCTCAAAATACTATTAAAATTTTGGGTTATGATAATCTTAGAAATATTGCATAAGCACAGGTGCATCTAATAATGTATTCAAAATAGGTTCAGAAAAGTGAACGTGTCCTTTGAAGAACGCGGAAAAGTACTGGTATCGAATGATGAAATAAAAGCAGATTATTTAGTAAGATCATTATTATTGGTTTAAAATCTAAAATTATGCATACAATAAAAAAACGTAGCGCATACGTTTTTTTATTGTACATACATATTAGTAATAAAAATAATCAAATGCAAGACATAATTTTTAAAAATAAAGCTTCCAATTTGGGAGAGTGCCGATAAATTTATATTATATCGTCCAGTAGGATAACTTAACAAATTGAAAAAAAATTCCATCGCATCGACACTGAAAATTATTTTAAATTATGTGATATAAAATTTCTTTTTAATCTATAAAATTTGCAATATCCTTTTAATGTAAAAATTTTTCATTTTAGTCCAAAAACATAAAAGGCCGTATTTTTAATTGACAAGTGTCGTAAAGATGAAATTATTTAGGTTAATTGAGTGTTAGCACTGTTTTTGTGACGACGATATTTCATAAAATAAATTTCGTTGCAAATTATCACTCATAAGTGAGACACTCATTTGCGATTTCCTGAGTTGCACACCAAAGTTTGAATTTCGTAATGCTTTTTACTTTATCTATGTATGTACGTAGTAACAATAGACGAAGTTTTGTGATCATACGAAAATTCGAACTCGAGATTTTGACTGATTCGAACTCAGAATCGATTACTGATCACGTTTTCATGATCTAGAAAAAAATGTGTCTGTGTTTTGAACACCGTTAGTCCTATCGAACTGAAACTTAGTATCGGTTACTGACATTCTTATCGACACGAAGAGCTAGAGAAGAGATTTGGTGAGCACCCGTCAACCGGAAGTGGCAGTTTACTCTTGTTCAATTTTTCTTCCACTATCTATTTCGACCCCTTAAACATGTGATGAAACACGAAAAAATTCAAGTATAATTCTTGTATCAATGTGATGAAAATAAAAAAAAATCATTAAATTTTATAAATCGGAAGTGGGATTATTTCCTCTTAGAAAGGTCAAAAATGTTGTGACCACTATTCTATCCACACCCCTGAACGTATCAAGCTGAAAATTTATATTTGTATTCTTTATGTACTAACTTAGAGCTGATAAGGTTTTGGTTAGAATTCGTAAACCGGAAGTAGTATTTTTTTTTTAAAACAATATTTCATTATTTTATTTTGACCTTTTAAATTATTTCAAGCTTCCTGATATTTATTGTATATAATAAAGATAGTGATTTTAAGTAAAAATAAAAATAAAATCACCAAATTTTTTTGTTGTTGTTATATTATCTTTGCTAAAATCATTTAAAATTTGTAGTAAATAAACACCACTGTGCCCGAAGAAAAATATCTTTGATCTTGCCATTGATACATATTTTCCTTTTCATTTTACTTCATTTTTTTTTGTATTTGATAATTTGTGTGATTTATCAATTAAACACGACCAAATAATTCAATAATCTTATTTAAGAATTTATGATAGTTTACTATTTTCATTTCAAAACGGCTTTTAGCTTATTTTTAAACATCTCATACCGAAATTATTATAATATGATGAATTAAATCTAGAATTAAAATTAATTAAATTGTTAATGTACAATTTCATTTTTTATTATTTATTGTTTATGCTAAAATGTCGATTTCTAATGCATGCCAGAGTCTTTCGTCTCACTTCCATGGTGATAATTTTGAATTTCATCTCTTCTTCATGTTTGAAAAGATTTTTGTATTTTTCTGATGAAAAAATGAATCGAAAATTAAACTTGTTTTTTATTTTTTGAAATTAAAATTAATGAAGATAGTCTACTTTATTATTAATAATTATATTAAGCGTTTTAAATATGTAAATTAACAAAATTTGTGCAAACTCAGAGTACGCAAATATGATGGCCGTATTGAGTGGTCTTACGTTCGGTTCAACTGTCAAAGTCAGAACCGGCTGTCGTCTGTGGGCTAAATGTCGCTCGATGATGTTATGGAAGATGGAGAGGGAGGAGGAGGGGGTGGTGGAGGCCCCATGGAGGTTAGCAGCGAAACCACCGAATTGGCAAATCTGCAAGAGGCTATTCGACTATGTGTTGAATGTAGTGGGACAGCGAGCCAACCGGAAGGGGCTGCAACTGCTGTGGAGGCCGCCGCCGAACGGCTCTCCTTCCTCTTGAGACAATACTGTGAACGCCCTCGTCTGCTGGAGCCTCATCTGCCCAAGTTGCTTTCTCCTTTGGTGGCCACGGTCACCGCCCAGCCTTTTGCTTGCCCGCCCACTCGGGCTGCTCTGCTTTACATGTACCATGTGCTCAGAGTCAGAGGATACAAACACGCCATTGTTCATTTGCCGCATGAGGTATGAATGTGTTTGAATATACCAGAAATTTCTTATAGAATAACCCACTACTATACATATGCATAAAGGTGGAGTGTTTATTTTTCTTCTACTATGCAAATCTGCAATTTTCAATTTAGAACTACCAAATTTGTTATACATAATATCTCATAATTTTACAATTTTCTCATATCCACTGTATTCTTTATTTTATGATATTTTTTGGAAATTTATATGGAATCTTCTAGAACGTATCTACTGTGAAAGAACAGGATTAGGCTTATTGTTGTTTTATATAATTTAATTTTATACATTAACTTATATATTATAATTAAATTAGAATGTCAAAAATTTTATGTGGGTTAGTTCCATTATACAAAACTACGTAATTTTTTTTTTCAATTTGGAATAATTAAAAAATAAAATGCGTTTATTTGATCATTTTCAGGTATCAGATTTGTCTCCCATTCTCAAGTTTTTAGAGAGTGAAGATCCTCAAGATCGAGATAATTGGCACAGTAGGTTTATCCTATTGTTGTGGCTGTCCATTATTGTTATTATGCCATTCCATATGTCGAGGCTTGACGGCTTCACCTCTGGCGACAAAGGTAAAAAATCATTTAATTTTTATAAAAACTAATGAAGCTCTTTTAATTATTTGATATTTTAGACTGTGAAGGTGTGGTAAGAAAGACGACGATGAAGAGAATTTATGATATTTGTAAGACATATTCCTTAGTTACGGATGCTTGTTCAGAAGCTGGTGCATTTTTGACTTCAAAGTTTTTAACAAGGTATATTAAAATCCACTTAAAAATACTATTTTCCGTTGCAAATATTATATTTATTTTATTCTGCTTGTAGATCCGATGTTATTGAAATTTATTTGGGAGAGTTTTTTAAGTGGTCTTGTTGTCAAAATGCCGATCTTAGACAAGAAGACAATATTAATTACGGAGTCTTAGCAAGCGTTGCTACCGTTCTTAAGCATGGAAAACGTGAAGACCTTTTACCATACGCCGATGATTTGTTCAAATGGATTATAAAACAGAATTATAACAAAAGCAAAGCCATATTAGTTAGAAAGTATGGTATTAAGATTATTCAAAGAATAGGTAAAATTTTCATTTGTTATGTATTCAAATTATAATTATTTATCACATTATTATAAAAATTGTTTTATTTTACAGGATTAGTGCTATTGAAGCCTCGTTTAGCAACTTGGCGATATATACGTAAGAAGAGTTCTTTAGCATTAAATTTACAGGCCGGTTCCAATGCTAATGATCGTGTCGACGAAGACGAATTCGAACTTGAAATGAACGATGAAGATTTAGATATTCCAGAATTGGTAAATTTTATTAAAAACTTGAGTATGTTAAAACGTTATAAATTCATCATTTTCATAGTTGTTTTTTTTTCAGATTGAGGATATTATCGAACAACTATTATTAGGTTTACGAGATGGTGACAATATTGTGAGGTGGTCGGCTGCCAAAGGCTTAGGTCGAGTAGCTGCCAGATTGAGCAGCTCGGCAACTGGTGATATAATATCGGGTTTGATGGATTTGTTTAGCCCTCATGAAGGTGACGGAGCGTGGCACGGAGGTTGTCTTGCACTTGCTGAATTAGGTAATTTCGTAACTCTCCTATATTATCGAAAGAAATAGGCATGAAATTGTTACATATTAATTTATTTTCAGGTCGTAGAGGCTTACTCTTACCTCAATATCTTCCGGATGCAGTGGCAGTTGTGTTACTGGCTCTGCAATTTGAAGAAATACGAGGTCACACTCCGACAGGGCAACATGTCAGAGATGCGGCATGCTTCGTTTGCTGGGCTTTCGCTAGAGCTTATTCAGATGATCTAGTGCCTTATATTAATGATTTGTTAATTGGGTTAATGGTCACGGCTCTTTTTGATAGAGAGGTTTTTATTTTATTTCTAGTTCAATTGCTTAAAGATTTTTATTTGTTAGTTAGTTTTATCACATTTCGTAGTTTGAAAAGTTTGCAGTAATGATTTATTTTATTTAGATTAACTGCAGAATGGCTGGTAAAGCGGCATTTGAAGAAATCGTTGGTCGATGTTGCGATCCTTATGGACAAAATGTATTGATCATATCCTCTGAAGACTTTTATCTTGGTCCTCGTAACTCAGCTTTTCTTCGTGCTGCACCGTTTGTTGCAAAAACAAAAACATATGTGAAACCGTTAATTGATCATTTAGTAGAGAAAAAAGTACACCATTGGGATATTAACATAAGAGAACTTTCATCCAAGTCTTTACATTTGTTGACTAAAATGGTAGTACATCAGAAAATACAATACGATTAATTAGTATTTCATTTATTATATTGAATATTTTTTTATAAATACTTACAGGATGCAAAATATATGGCTGAAACTGTTTTGCCAACACTCACTGAACAGACATTATCCAATGACTTAAATACCAGACATGGTTCAATATTAGCAATCGGCGAAATCATTTACGCATTACATCTCACCAGCAATATAGAATTATCGACCAAACTACTGGAAGTCATAAAGAATATAGTGCCGATATTGAACAGCAGATATCAATTTAGAGGCTTAGGTGGTGAACTTATGCGACAAGCTTGTTGCGTGTGCATTGAAAATCTGTCCTTAGCCAAAGTCAAATATCATGAGGATAATATCATCGGTATCTATAAATTTCTACATAAGTATTTTTTTTTAAATGTACATATAATAGAGTATGTTTTATTTATTTCATAGATGATTGGCTTACTCTTATTGAGGAATGTTTGTCTCATGAAGCAATTGTAATTAGAAACAAAGCTGTCTCCGCTCTCACAGCAGTTTTTAATGAATATTTGAATTATGATGCTGTGAAAATTGTTATGTATCAAAATATTGATAATAAAGACACAAAGGATGCCTTATATCTCAAACGAAAACAGCTAGTTACAAAATATTGTGGTCAATTAAAAAATGTCGGCGCTACCGGCTTACAAATTAGAATGGGATACACATTAGCCATTGGTAAACATAAGTTAACAGCATTTTCCTTATTTGAAATATAAATTGATATTTATTTTTTTTTCGTATTCTACTTTATATAGGTGCTCTTCCAAGTTTTACACTTGAAGAATTTCTTCCGTTGGCCATATCATCATTAATCGAATGCGCGCAAATCAGTGAACCAACTCTGAAGTGGGCCGAATCGAGAAGAGACGGTTTGAAAGGATTGACAAATTTGTGCCAGACTGTTGGTGTGAAAAAAATGGAACATATTCAAATATCTAAGGATCTGTATAAAATTTGCAATTGGGACAAAACCGAAAATTGCATCTATGATATCTTTGAGTGTTTCATAAAATGCTTGTCAGAATATACAATAGAAATGAGAGGAGATATTGGCGCTTGGGTTAGAGAAACCAGTATTGCAGGTTTGCTTACCTATCCATTTTAGAAATCTTTCTATTTTACTTTTTGTCAATATGTGTGTTTATTATGACAGGAATTTTGTCATTGTGCAAACAATGTGCGAGAGAAAATGATTCAATATTCACTCCCGATTTGGTGCGACGTATAATGATTGGAATCGCTCAACAGTCGGTTGAAAAAATTGACAGAACTCGGGCTCATGCTGGTAAAACTTTCACAGCTTTACTATATTGGTATGATATTATTTTTACGTTTTGAACTGTTCAAATTTTATATTTGTAATTGAATGATGTTTTTTTATCGCGATTTATAGTACACCAACTATACCCCATATTCCACATCACAAAGAGCTATTGTCTATTTTCCCGCATCTCTATGATAATAATGAAAATGTATCTTCCGATGATGATTTAAAACAAAATTCTAAAAAAGTCGTGTTGGACGTGCCCGAAGAAGTTTTGCAATATAAGCCCACTGTGCTTTGGCTATTCGCCGAACATACTATGCCATTGTTTATCAAGTTGTTAGAATGGGACGTATATAGGTACAATATTATCTTGGGACTGACTGTGAGCGCTGGAGATATGACTGAAAGCTTGGCAAGTTACACAATTTATCTTAAATTTCGTTGTGAAAACATTAGTTATAATATTTTTTTTATATTTTAGGTAAAACATTCTACTTCTGCACTTTTTTCATACATGTCGTCTTTGCACGATAACTACCCCAGAATGCAAATAATATGCAACACTATAGTGAAAGTATTTGAAGATAACCACAACGTTGATCGTGTAGTGATACCCATGCTGAAGTTTCTAGATCGTCTATTAAGTTCAGGTACAGATTTATGCTCAAGTTTTTATTCGAATGTCCATATGTAATATATGTACATACAAACATAGAATTTACACAATTCCAGGTTGTATTAATCCTGTATTGGAAGATCAAGATTGTAGCTTCGCAAATGACGTTTCAAATCATGTCAAAATTGAAATCAAAAATTGTCGCAACATTTATAAACTTTTGGATGCGATTAGCGTTTTGTGTCAAATAATACAGGTATTTTTTTAATAGTTTCATTTATTTTTTGTAATCGTTTTATTTTTTTAATTATATATACATATGTATGTCCATAGGTCGGTGGTGAAGTTTGCCGTAAAGCTTTAGCAAAGCTAACAATATGTATTTGTCATATGGATAAATATGTTAGAAAAGCCACGGCTACTAAATTGTATGATGCTCTTCTCATATATGGTGATTCAACTACAATTCCTCCAGAAAATTTTGATGAGGTTTGTTTTGATCATTATTTGTGTTTATTTTAACAGCGAATCATTTCCAAAGTCTGTCTTTTTTATTATAGGCCATGTCTCAGTTAGCCGAAACAAATTGGGAAATGGAAGTTTCAGTATTAAAACCAATTAGAAACTCATTATGCACATTGATGGGTATTCCGATCCCAATTCCCATTAAAAAGGCTGCTAACAACTGATCTGATCGAGCATTTAAAACATACATACATATATACATATTATAATGTGCACATTCACATTAAAATGAATAAAGCTTATTTATAAATTCACTGACATGATTAATTGAATAGCTTTAACTATTTTAAGCGAAACAATAAAACTCTGTTATATCTAATATATAATAATACATTATCATTGTGATATTTTATGTCTAAAACATTCACATTCTTTTTTTTATTTTTTTTATAATAAAATCGCTTACGCTAATCAAAAATTAAAAATAAATATCTTTACTAATAATTTTGTTTTTTGTTTTACCCATCCTCTATTCATATAAGTGTTATTATCAATTTTCATATTTATTTATAATTTTGCTAATGTGATATTATAGAATAGCTCCAAGTCGTCACTATGGCTAAACAAAAAAAAAAATACAATAAGTATGAATGCACATTTACGATCTCAAATTAAACAATTTCTCAATCAGATCAACATATTTGGGATGAAATAAATCTGGTTGAGAAGCTTGATGCCTCTTGCAACAGATTATGAAGCCATCAGATTGGTACGTGCCACAGGAGAAGAGAACAAACAGCAACATCTAATGTACCTGAGTTGGCAGGGAACACTGAATCTCAATTCTGTAAGAATTTGCGGATTCCTCACTAAACCAACCAGTAACTTATTTTCATTTAAATTTTTTCCCAAATATACTCTACGTCGTGACTCAAGAGAATTGTAACCTAGTGCTCCCAGTAGGTAGGCACTAGGATAGAGCTAAGGATAGCGGCCGTAAACTATGATACACATATGTGCATATTTTTATTTATACATATGTACATACACTACTGGTCTGTGTGCACTCGGTAAAATATCGCAATTCGGATCAATGGAATTAATAACACCGAGAAACAAAAAAAATTACCAGAGCGGAGACTAACCAATATTTACTAACTTTGACCCACTGAATTCGAATATGATATTGATTTTTGTTGGTTGGTGATCGCTTACGAGATATGAGCGTTTAAAAAATTGCGCGATTTTTACAGTTTTTTGGCTTTTGCGGTCTTTAACTCAAAATCTAGTATTGCTGTGCTCAAAGTGAGTATTGGAATCCATAGTCAGATGTTTTTCCTATTGATTGTGATATTTCATTGCTTTAAAATACTTATGATTAATTGTCTAGCGAATTTTAAATCAAAAATATTTTTTTTTTTCTTATGGATTTTTTTCTTGTTATTTAATTTATTATTCTTGCATTTTCAATTATAGTAAAAATTTATTTTGTTGCGAGTGTAATATTATTAATTTAATAAAATTACAAATAAATAAATTCGAGTTCTTAAAGACTTTTTAACGATTATGATTTAATGTATCGACAGGTAATTGCGTAAAGTTCGGCCCAGTTGTGGCTCATGCGTTGTACTAATCACAACTATGAGAATGAGCTGGACCACTTTCACTTCTCTCAGTGAAGAAATTGCACAACTCATGTGGGGCAATAAAAGCACACGACTTGTCACATGGAACCACATTTTCAATGAACTCCATATTTACACTACCCTATTAAGTCTTCTCGTTCACCACATATGTACATATACACACACTTTATTAGTCTGATATGTAGATTTCACAATTGAACTTTATTGCATATGATGTACTATATAGTTGGTTTTCATGGATATGTATGTACTATTAATCGGTCTCTGTGACGGGCCCGAATGTGAAACGCCCGAAAACGCAAATATCGGAAGGCAAAGATCGAAAATCGAAAGATCAAAAAAAGGGTGCATGGTAAACGGTACATACTCACTTAATTTTCGCGAGCAGGATACAACAGGAACAAAAGGAACAGGTTTTTCCTCCTGTATTCTGCCCGCGCGCTTTAATACGGGAGGAAAAGCCTGTTCCTCTTGTTCCTGTTATATCCTGCTCGCACAAATTAAGTGAGTATGTACCATTTACCATGCACCCTTTTTTTGTCTTTCGACTTAAGATCTTTCGATTTTCGATCTTTGCCTTCCGATATTTGCGTTTTCGGGCGTTTCACATTCGGGCCCGTGAGGTAGACCCATTATTAATACATTAAATGCACTTGAGGATATGAAACTTAATTTTTCTGCAGATTGGGAAATAAAGTATTGGTTGAAATTTGTAGCAATGCCATATCATTTTTTTTGTTCAGTTAATTACTGTTGTTGCACGATTTAATTACTTTAGAGTAGAGAGAATTTTTTTACCGCACTTTCTTTAGTTATAAGTTTATGTATTTTACAGATAATTTGTCATAATATATATATATATATATATATATATATATATATATATATATATATATATATATATATATATATATATATATATATATATATATATATATATATATATATATATATATATATATATATATATATGTATATATTGGTATTAAAATAGAAGCACATAAAATTTATTGTGAAATATAATATAATAGTTTGTTTTTTGATCAAATCGGCGAAAGTTTTCTGTATAAAAGTGATAAAACTAAAGTGAAAGTGGCACAAGTAATCTTTAATTGTTACTCTGGATTTTTTCCCTGAAAGTTGTGTTATTTTTTGTTAATAAAAAAAAATGAAAACAATAAAGAACATTAAAGTTAGTGTTTGATATAAAATTTTTGTATTAGGATTAGTGCTTGTATATTTATGTACATATGTACATATTTTAATTTTACTTAACTCGTTTTATCGAACTTAGCACGAATTTACCGATATGATTTCATAATAGTGCTTTTAATGTTATTTATTTAACATGGGGAAATTCGTTTATTTGTTTTATTAAATATTGTATACGATGCTATGTGTGTGGTATTAAATAACAAGGAAGTACATACATATGTATGTTGCTGCCCAAAACATCAGGTTTCAGAAGCATGGATATGTTATGTAAGACAATTTTGGCAGCCTTTCTCAAATATCGTAAAACGCGATATTTGAGAAAGGCTTCGTGATAATGATTGTATATAACGTATAATAGAAAAGAGAAAATCCCAATAGTGCCTTAGCATTGCCCAAAGGCAAGCAAAAATAAAAAAAATAATGAAGAAACATTGATCGATTTATTTCTTAATTTAATATCATTGAATAATGATTATATTTACTCAGATTATTAAAGATCATATTATAATTTGTGCACTACAAACACATGATATTAAAAGATATTATAATTATGGTTTTTTGGGATAAAAGTGTACATTTAAAGTATGAAACAGCAGCAATGTATTGCAAATATTTTAAAAAGTGGCGATTGAGTCGTATTACAGAATTTGAAAATTTATGAAACAACAAAAAAAAAACAAGTCAGTAGTAACTCTATACAAAAGTGCAATACCAATAATAATAATCGGAGTTGTTCTCTAGCCGCTTGCACATTTATTTTATATGCAGCTTGAAAACATGCAGCGTTACATTTGACCCACTTTAATTTATTTTTTCCTAAAATGTTCTTTCAATGCGTAACACTCGTAGATGGAGCATTTTTATTTTCGCACGTTTCTTAATAAATTTAAACGTTCAAAAATTTATTGACAAATGAGTAATTACATTTTACTAATTTATCTATTTGAATAGAACACTTGAAAAGGTGAAATATTTCTCAACATTTTGCTCCCATAAAAATAGTATTGTGTATAGCACATTGTTCTTAATAGATCAATATGAAATTGGTTTCACTGACCATTTCAAAGTAGCCGAAGGCATTTGAGCATTTAAACTGTTCGAAAACACTGACACTATGATTAGAAGAAATTCAACGTTGCGCAAGATAAACGTTCAACCTTAAAAATTGAGCCACACCCTGGCGTCTATGTGTAAGTATAATCTTTTTTATCGTTGTCATTAAAAGTTTTGAGATATTAGAAAAAGCTCTAGTTACTTGAGCGCTTGTTAAACTTTATCAAAACCTGTAAATAAACTGAAATTTTCAATCGGTACGACTGAAACGGATTTTTTTTGCGTTAGAAAATCGCAATACATACATATATGTATATCTACCACAGGAAAGCTTTTAGGCAATACTCGAGCGGAAGAACTGTAAATTGATCTGTCTCTGTAATGGAATCGTTCTGTTGATCAGGTGAAAGCAGTGGTTGTTGAATATTCCAACCGCGTTTCGTGTCCTATTAATGCTTTTACAGATAATCTCACTCATGCAGACTTACTTTCCTACGCTCATTAAGAATTCAACAGTTGACGGTATAAATGGTAAGTACTCGCGAAAAGCGAATTGAATTTATCTTTAGGGACAGTGCACGATGTACATGATACAATTCGATAAAACTACCACAAAAAACGATCCTTAAAAATCCCGATTACTGTTTCAGTTCCTGATCCCGATTACTGTTTCAGTTCCGGATCCCCATAACTGTTTCAGTTCCGGATTCCAATTACTGTTTCAGTTCCAGATCCCGATTACTGTTTCAGTTCCGAATCCGGATGCCTTTTTCAATTCCGGATTTTAATTACTGTTTCAGTTCCAGATCCCGATTACTGTTTCAGTTCCGGATCCCGAAAACTGTTTCAGTTCAGTATCCGGATGCCTTTTTCAATTCCAGATCCCGATTACAGTTTCAGTTCCGGATCTCGATTCCTGTTTCAGTTTCAGATCCTGATTCCATTTTTAGTTCCGGATCCGGATTTCTGTTTCATTTCCGGATCCGGATTCCTGTTTCAGTTCCAGATCCCGATTTCTTTTTCAGTTCCGGTTCCGGATCCGGATTCCTGTTTCAGTTCCGGATCAGGATTATTTTTTCAGTTCCGGTTCACTTATATATAATATATAAAAAAAGCCATTAATTTCTGATTGGCTGTTAGTAATTTTTTTTTTCGATTCTTTAATTCGATAAATTTAATAAAATCCATGTTTAATCGGTTTATATAATAGTTACCGAGCGAAGCCGGGTAAAATCACTAGTTATTAATAAAAGAAAGTTAAAGAAACGTTGAACGTTGAGATATTCGATAGCAATGCGACTATTTTGAAGACGTGAATAGCCCCATATATCCATGTGAATAGCCAATAGCCAATAGACGTGTGTATGTACGTACATACGTATGTAATAATGTCATTAATCAATATCCAAAACTGGCTCTTGGCGGAAATAATAATTCTGCAGCTGTCCTTTATCGTTAATGAATTTTAAGGGTTTACTTTAAAATAACTTTGAATAACAAACTTTCATTTTTTGCAAATAAAATAAAATATTACTTTTCGATTTATCTACTTACATATATATAAAATTCTTTAAAATACAATTTTGACTGACTTGAACCCAGAATCGATCACCGATCACCGGGGGGGGGGGGGGGTAGCCGAGGTAAAGTTCCAGGGCCTGGACTACCCAAGGGGCCCCGTGTCGGAAATCGTTCCTCTTATATCATACTTATATGTAGATATTTTTCCAATAGTTCTGATAGATTTTTCGCATATTAAAAATATGTCTGTAAAATCTTTTTTTTTAGTTTGTCATAGGGCTCGAAATTATTTTTCACAGGGCCTGGGATTCCTTTCAGCAGCCCTGCTTGTTATTATATTTTTTACTTAAAATATTTCATAGAATGTACAAGTAATATAGTTTACAGCCATTCGCCATACACTACCGTTTGAAGACCTCTTCAACACTTTTCCATTCTTCTCTGTTTCCGCTAACTCTCATCCATCTCATCCCACACATTTTTCTGATTTCATCCACAGATCTCCCCTGTAGCCTTACTTGCATCCTTTTACATTTTCTCGGTTACCATTCGAACAATTCTTTCGTCTATCTATACGTGACCTGCTCATTGCCATTTCAATCTCTTCACTCTCACCATTACATCAACCACCTTTGTCATACTTCTTAACCACGTATTCTTGTATCTCTGCTCGTTATGCCAAGATTACTTTTTAAGAATAATACATTTGCCCATTGTTTGGGCGAGCGCCTGATTCAAAATTGCTATGCAGTTTGCATTCGGGCAGTTTAAATTGTAAGCATAAATACCAAACCGGAATCGGATATCTGATTCTTTCATGATGCAATATACTACATTTAATATTTGTATACATCTTTAAATAAGAGAGAAAGGATTCCGCTTCGGTGTCTGACGGAAGTTTCTTTGACGATTTTTATTAGAGGTAGATAATACAGACTTTTACCGTCGCGCAACCCAGTTTGGAAACGATTCGTTTTAAACGTAGTCGCCGTCCAATTTTATGTAACTTGAACCGCGTTCACTTTTAACGAAAACGTATTCGCGATCCGAAGTACGAGGTTTCGTGGTCGAACAGCGAACTGATGTTGGCCAGTTCCAATCTCGACACGACACTAACCAGCAGCACTGGAGCGCCAAGAGCGCAACGCCTTTTATATGGTACTTCTTTTTCTAATACTGTCTTCAGTTCTTATAAATTTCAGACGCATAAGGATCAATCTAGATGCAGAATATAAAAAAGAAATCACGACTTGAATTGTTATTAGATATTCACAACTGCTACCAACAGAACTATTCTACAATATCTATACATATAATACTTGAATAGTCAAATATACTCAAATTTATAGTTCAAAGCATTTAAGTAGATTATATGTATATATCACAAGTAGCCCTTCTCTACTTTAAACAACTCCAAACTATGTTCTATTGAGTCACTTATCTATTATATTGTAATGCAATATAATAAAGGACTTCAACTATGAAACAATACATTCATACCGTACAAATTTTATCTCTATGTAACAAAAGGTCATTCAAATAGAAAGTTAACCTACCTGAAATTATACAACACGATTTATTGCAGACTGAGAAGACATAAAGTGCGTGATTATGAAGTTGCTGCTGAGCATATGCTTCATAGTATATGTAACAACACCATCTTTGGGTTTTCCCGATGGTGCACCGGTGGACGCTTGCGTGAAACCGCGACCAAACCAACCTTACCATGGACAAGCTAAGCCGCAGCCTCCAGAGACGTTGCCTTATCAAGTGGTAGCTTCGGACTCCCATTATGGACCTGGTTCAAAAATAACTGGTAGTAAAAGTCATATTTCAAACGACGAAGTTTTTGATGGTGATTGTATTGTATGACGGTTTACTTTTCAGTGGCTATTCAGGGTTTGGCGCCGTTTAAAGGATTCTTCTTGCAGGCTAGGGATGTGGCAACTAATAACTGGGTTGGAGAATGGCTTCACACTTCCAATACGACCATTCATCCCGAATGTGCTTCCATAACGCATGCTGATCCTAAAGAGAAACAGCAGGCTACGTTCGTATGGATAGCGCCAGCTAACATTCCGCCAGGAGAAGTTTACTTCACGTAAGTACTTTGTATTTTTTTTAAGGATTTCCATGAAAAACTACATAGAAGTACACGGAAAAAAGACGTTGCCTTTATTTTCCTTCTTTTCATGTTATTTTGCGCTATTTTTCGATACTTCGACCCACATTTTAATGGTTTTGTCTATTTCAATTTTCTTCGTCATCCAAAATATAATTTAGACTCCAGTTTCCTACACTTTATAAAGGGTTTGAATTCCAAAACTTTCATTCAACAATTAGAATGGTTTAGGTAGTGTTTTTCGATATACAATTTTCCATATTCGTTGAAACAACCACAAATGTTTATCGATGTAAACATAGTCCATAAAAAAATTCAAAATTTGAATCCGATTATAAAACGCTTTAACGATCAGACGTTGATTTCATTTAACCAAATAAGGACATCATCTCAGACAAAACATAAAACGAGTTTCGGATTACGAAACTGTTTATTTATTTATATAAAATGTGTGACAGTTTCGCAACGAATTGATCAACAACTTTATTTTTTGTATAAAAAATTTGGTACAAACAGAAAATTCACCACAATGTAATTATTGCCATTATGAATTTTGCTGGTCAGGTCTGTGCGGCAGTTGCCGCTAATCATTTAGTCGTTTAAAAGACCATTAACGTCCTGAAAGGCTTTTGTGCATAAAATAATAAATACTCTCGTTTACAAAATTAACACATATAAACCGGTATGGCGACCCGGTACGAAAGTGAGAGGTTTTGTATTATACAACTTCCGTTAGGTTCGTCGACTCGACTGGTAAACGCGACTCATGAACCTTGACACGATTTCTCGTATCAATCGAAATAATGATCTCGTTTCTTATTCTAGGGGTACTGTGCTGAAAGACTATGGGACTTTCTGGTCTAACTTGGTTGCTGGGGTGGCCCAACAAGAGAACGACTTGTATGAACGTCACTAATCATCGTCTCATATTGTACATATGCATCTAAATTATCGTCCTCTCATCATCACTTTATTAATCATTCCTTCAATTGATACAACTCTAGTATAATATTATTAATTTAATTGAACCATTTCATATCGTTTTTATTTATAATATACTTTTAATTTATATCGTGATTAGTACAACTGAGTTTAAGGTGCTTGTCGGTAAAGTTCACTGGTAACTTTAAACTGTTACCTATGTAATTATTGTCTGTGATATTTCAAGTATGATTTTCCTACCTATAAATATTTTTTCTTCAATGATTTCTTACATTAAGAATATTTTTGTTGCCATTTACTTCTTACTTCTTCTTTGTAACTTTTTTTTCACTTTAAATGAAATTAATTAATTTCATATTTCATCTTTCCATCTGTGTATATATTTATATCACCCTATTTCTTTTCTCATTCAAAAATATTTTTAACGACATTTGATTTCTAAATTTATTATGTTAATGAACATAAACATTCTTAGTAAACATTATATCTATCGGTAATGAAATCAAATTAGGAAATTTCTAAACTATACAATTATATACTATTTCATTTCACTTTCTATCTTTCAATCCTTTATTTTATGTATGTAGATACTTACATTTCTTCTTAAAAGTTTCTACATATTGCCATATTTTCCCCCTTTACTTTTTCGGTATCAATTTTTATTACTTATTTATTTCAATCATATCATCATCAATTCTTCTTCTCACATCACAACAGCACTTTTGCATATCACGACTTTTTAAAAACATAAGTGTTCTCTTCAAACATTAGGATTAATAAAATTGCATTCCTTCTTTAAAATATTTCTTGTATATGATTATTTTCAATTATCTCTTATTCCTCTTCAATTAAATACTTATCTAACTAATATATAATACTTCATTTTCCAAACACTGAACTATTTTCATTTTACAATTCTTTAATACTAGATCTGTCTCTCATTTCTTTCTGATTTTCTTTTCTCTTATTTATTTTACCTTTCCTGTATTATTTCAATATGTAATTACACTTTTAATAATTTCTTACTGATTTTCTTTTCTTAGATTTCTTTTACCTTTTATGTATTTTTTCAATATTAAATTGCACTTTTAAATAGCATATTATGTATTAATTTATTTTCTTTTCAAATTTATTTCTTATTACCTATTATTTATTTTTCTTTCTTTTAATGTTTCCTTTTTTCTATTTATATTTTTTCTTCTACGTATCCTCTTTTCTTCTTTCTTTTTTATTCTTCATTTCATTTTTAATCTCTTTCACTTTTCTTGCTTATCTATTTTATCCTCTTTTTATAATATATTTTATCATTTTAATTCCCAAATTAACCTATTTATTCTTTAATTTATTTTATATTTCTCTCTATCATTGATTTCCGTCTTCTCTTTTTTTTCTGTACTTTCTTTCTGTACTCTTTTTATAATATATTTTATCATTCTAATTCCCAAATTAACCTATTTATTCTTTAATTTATTTTATATTTCTCTCTATCATTGATTTCCGACTTCTCTATTTTTCTGTACTTTCTTCATATAAATTCTACTTCTTACTTACAAATTATCAACTCTAATTTCAAGTCTTTCAAGTCAAATTATCAAGTCTATTATCTATAGATCAAAATATCTATGTTATCTTTTTCATTTCTTGTCATTTTCAATCTATCCCCATATATCTAAAATTTATTTGTATGTATGTATTTATAAAATGCAATTACATAATATATGAACGATTACATATATTGCTCTCCTACTGGTTTTGAATGAAATATACTTAATTCAAAATTGAAATGTGTTTTATTATATTTCCGAATCAACAAAAACTATAATTTTTTAATATTTTGATTTTATCTGTAATACATGAAAACAATTAATAAATAAAATATGGGTTCAAACGGACATTAAACAAGTTTTATTTATATATATGTACATAAAATATGTTCTTTTGGTATTATAACACATTTAAATATATACGTATATGATTATAGATATATGTATGTAATTATATATGTGCATATTATGACATCAATCATTTATCCCTCTTTGTACATCAATCAATATTTTATATCTAAGCAAAAGATGTAAAAGATACAAACATACAAAAGATACAAACATTAAATATTACGTAAAATGTACATATGTATGTAATCGGTCTCCGTGACGGGCCGGAATGTGAACGTCGAGTACATACTCATAGGTACGTCATAATATGCGCGCGGGAGGAAAAGCCTGTTCCTCTTGTTCCTGTTGTATCCTGCTCGCGCAAATTAAGTGAGTATGTACGTGAGTATGTACCGTTTACCATACACCTTTTTTTTTTGATATTTTGACTTAAGATCTTTCGATTTTTGATATTTGCGTTTTCGGTAATTTCACATTCCGGCCCGTGAGGTAGACCCGTATGTAATGTACATACACTTGTATATTGGAATTAGCGAATGTGAATGAAAAGCGTGAAAGTTAAAATTGACAGTGAAAAATGTATTCACAAACATTAACCTATTTTTTTGTAAAATGCTTTGAACATTGCGTAAATTTTAACACTTGACAGAAAACCATTTAAAACTGTATTAAAAATGTATATTTAATAACACTTAATTATCACGTAATGTTCTTTAAAAAAAGTTTAAATTTTCTGAGAATTATTGTTGACTAACAGATGTTGAGGTCAAATAAAAAATAAAACTTCAAATATTGTTACTACGTACATATGTATGTAGATTAAGTAATAATTATACAATTCACAAAACCGAATAATTTTGACTTGAGTGATACGGGATGCTTATATGAGTACATATATGTATATGTACTACATATATGTAAGTACATTGTACTTATTATGTAACTTTTTTTCCAATTCTATAATATCTCAACGAATTGCATGTTCCAACGATATTACTGTTGTCTTTTTTCTTGATGCTTAGCTAGTCCTGTTTGTGGTTAAGATCGTTGAAGGAAGGTCAAACTTTTTACACAAGGGACCAATAACATTACCATGAGGGATATACATAGTTGGTTGCCAACTTTTATTTTTCTTTTTATTACAAGAGAATTCATATTTTATTCATACTTTCAAAAGAAATTCTGTTACGGGCCATAACAAATTCTTGAAATTAATTTACAGCGATTATAATATTAAACATTGACTATAATCGAGACAAAATTACAAAACGTTAGAAAATTCTGAATCTAAATTAAATAAATAATAGCATAATAATATTTAAAATAATTATGTATGTACATATGTAACTGTAGTTTATATGAAAAAGAAGAAATTTAATTTTCATAACTAAATAATATAACTTTGATATATGTACATACAGATATATTGCATGTGAGAAAAATATCTGTATAAAATGTATTTATCAGTTTGAACAAACAATTTATCAAAATATTCCCTTGGCTCGTAATTAATCGTGGAATTTTGCTAAATGCCATTTAAGCATTAACCTATAAAGTAATTTGAATCATTCACTAGGGATACCAAGATAATAATTTTTAAATAAAAATGTAATTATATTGCAAATCTATTTCTTAATATAATTTTTAATTAAATATATATTTTTAATATATAATCATATCATCATAATATTTACAGACTAAGTAAATGTCCGATGAAATATCATCGGGTGCATTATTAGAATAAAATTTTAGAACGGATGGCTTAGTCTTTAACTATGTACATATACCAGAGCTTTTTTTCCATTTAACGCGGTGGAACGACGTTCCGGCACCTTTTTGTCTCAGCTTTTTTTATGTTTCGAACGAATATCTTTTTCAATAAAAAACCTGACAAGAAGTGAGTTACCTATTTTTTCAAAAAAAGGCCTGCGTGTATGTACATACTTATTAGTATGTACGTATTAGTATGTATAAGTACTTGTACTAGTCAGTGCTGCTAAAATCCTATTAACCAGCTCTCATCTTAGCGAACATTACCCCCCTTCCAGAATGATTTTTTTTTAATTTAAATTTATAGGGTTATTTCTTATAACGATTTAAATTTTCATCAATTTAATTTTTTTTTTTTTGAGATGAACGTAGACAAAACTTTGTGTTTGTCGATTCATTATTGTTGTGATGATTTTTATGAATACTGTGTAAAAAGGCTTATAATAAGTAGCTTCTCCAAATAATTATCACAAACAAATATATGCAACTGCAATTGATAATTAATAATTCCGCTCCAGCAAATTATGCCCACTACTTAGGATTGTCAGGCGTCCCGATTAATCGGGATTGTCACCAGTTTTCTCGTGTCCCGGGGTCTCAAAAAAACCTCTCGGGACGCCCAAATGTCCCGGTTTACTACTTTTTCAATTTCTACAGAAGTTTTTAACTCTGAATTAACATAAACTATAAACAAAAAGTCGATGTCTGGACCAGACAGTCTGGTAAACACTGCAGCAATATTCAACAATGAACTATTTGTCTCTGTTTTATACTTTCTGGAGAACTATGTGTAGAAAGGAGACAAAAAATGTGTATTAGGCATCAATCGATTTATCTTGAATCGATCTCACACTCAGAATGATTCATCACACGCAGACGCGGAATAGACACCGTCAGAACAGAAAGCCTTAAAGGTTTCTGCGATTTTGCTAATATTGAATATAAAAATCTACTCTCACATTCAAAAACTAGCTGGCTATCACTATTACCTGCAATAGAACGCACTTTAAAGCTAGTTGAAGCTTTAAAAGCTTTTTATTAGCTGAAGAAAAAGCACCAAAACCTTATTAAATGTTTTCACTAATCCGCTCAGTGAAGTCTATCCATGGTTTCTTCATTGTAATTGTAACACTTTTCATTTACATATATTAAAAATAAAAGGGAAAAAAATCGATTATTGATATTCTAAATATTATCACTTTGGTTGAAAATATATCTATAGAAAAGTTAAAGATCTGATTTTTTGGGGGGGGTGGTGTCCCGGTTTGACTTGCATGAAATCTGACAACCCTACCACTACTCCACTCCGCACGTATCGAAATGATGAATCACAACGAACGCAAACTATTGTTGCATAAGGGTGGGTGGAGGATCCAAGTAAAAGGCCAACAGTCGTTTCACAGCATTTATTGATGATTAAGGAGTTTCACACACTGTCACTGCTCCGTCCAGAATGAATTATATCGCCTACGTACCGCCTTATAAAGGGTAGATCTCTCAGGACGCCTAATCTGTTTACCTGTTGTATAGTCACGTATTCGGATATGTATTTCCAAGACAATGGGTCTTCCCGTACCGATTCTGAGAAATAACTAATAACGGTCATTGTTTAGCCTAAATGCACTTAGAGTCCAGATATAATCTTTGGAAGTAAGTGCATGCATTTAGTTAACCGATAACAGATATCCGTTGGTCTAAGTACAATTCGCTCAATCCACGGCGTACGTAACATTGCCTCCCTCTTAGGTCAAATCGTCCCGATTGACCAACAAATCATAACTGATAAATCTACAGTAGTTACATTTATCTCCGATATCAGTCACAGTTACATTTACAATTACAGCCGTTATCTTTACAGCTACAATGGAAACAATGACATTTAAATTCTACTACCGTTACCTTTACAATTCTAATTATGTCACAGTTAGATTAACATCACCTTTACAATTGAAACAATTACATTAAACCTTCGTTAAACTTCAATTTACGCCTCCTTTACAATGTAAACAATTACGTTAAACTTTCGTTAAACTTCAATTTACGTCACCTTTACAATGGAAACAATTACATTAAACTTTCGTTACACTTCAATTTACGTCACCTTTACAATGGAAACAATTACATAAAACTTTCATTACACTTCAATTTACGTCACCTTTACAATGGAGACAATTACATTGAACTTTCGTTACATTTCAATTTACGTCACCTTTACAATGGAAACAATTACATAAAACTTTCATTACACTTCACTTTACGACACCTTTACAATGTAAACAAAAACATTTAAAATTTCGTTACACTACGACTTACGTCATCTTTACAATGGAAACAATTACAGTAAACTTTCTAATCCCCTAAAATTAGTCATCCGATGTTTTACATTCACAAAAATGACGGTTGACCCTGGAAAATGTGCACCCCTCAGTCTGCCACTCTGTTGGTGGTGCTTCTTTTCCGTTCCATTGACCCAACTGAAATCCATTTCTTTCTGATGTATTTTCCCGTTACATCTGCGAGATGATCTAAACACTGCTGCAACTGTCCATGTATTTTTTCAGGTACTCGTGTTTCCACTAGTTTCCAACTAGATTTTTTTCGATGTTGACGTATATCAATTGTTCCGCTCTCTCTCGTTGAAGTCGCGATCTGGCGTTTCTTCGGTTTCAAATGCCCTCACGTGGTTGATCCAAGTCGCTTGTTTCCCCAACGTCCAAATTTGTTGCGGTGGCTCCGTCTTCCTATCATGTGGCCCAGCATCCTGCTGCAGACCAACGTTACACCCAGAACGTGCTTCCGTTGCCATTCCCTCTGAAGCGGTGCCTCTATCCTCCCAAAAGTGACTTGATTGACTCCGCCGACTGACCAACCAACATTTATCCAATCTGATAAATATGCCTCTCTGCCGTTGCATGGTTCCGATTGAATTCCATTTCAATCCGTTTACTTTCCGACTCTTCCAATTAGACTCGACTAGTTTCCAATTAGATTTTTTTTCAGTTCGTTGACATCTGCCCTCAACAAACAGTTGAAGGGAATAGTGGATTGTAATCGACATCTCTCAGTTGTAGTCGATCTCCGCTCCTCTTCTGACGACGACGCCCTCCCGTGGATCGACGCCACCTACAGCCGCTAATTCCTGCCACCCGCGGTGAATTGGCGAACCGCCCTCGTTCCGGTCGCCCCCTGGACCACTCTGCAACTGCCGGATGCCGCTCTCCGATGCTGCCCTTGACAACGCCTCAAGTTGTCCTCTCCCGGCAGCACCTGCACGAAACCTCCCGTTTCGCAACCTCCCTCCGTCATCCCGATGAATTCTTGCTCCTCCCCATTCCTGATCTCCACTCCTCTTCTGACGACGATGCTTTCCCGTGGATCGTCGTCACCTACAGCCGCTAATTATTGCTACTTGCGGCGAATTGGCGAACTGCCCTCGTCTCGGTCGCCCTTTGGATGACTCTGCATTTGCCGGATGCTGCTCTCCGATGTTGCCCTTGACAACGCCTCAAGTTGTCCTCTCCCGGCAGCACTTGTACGAAACCTCCCGTTTCGTAACCTCCTTCCGTCATCCCGATGACTTCTTGGCGGCCACCGCCGATAATGTCAAAGTCGAATTGCAGTGATAACTGCAATTCGACAGCCGAAAATGTGATGACCGATTCTGTGTGTTGCAGTGAAAACTGCATTTTTTTGTTTCGTGTCTCCATGGCTCGAACTCTCTCCTACAGCTCCCGAAGATGGCTTCGCTGTAGCTTCTCTTCCTTCGCTGGTGACTTTGTTCCACGGCCCATCTTGGATCCCACTTCTGACACCAGTGTTGCGTAAGGGTGGGTGGAGGATCCAAGTAAAAGGCCAACAGTCGTTTCACAGCATTTATTGATGATTAAGGAGTTACACACACTGTCACTGCTCCGTCCAGAATGAATTATATCGCCTACGTACCGCCTTATAAAGGGTAGATCTCTCAGGACGCCTAATCTGTTTACCTGTTGTATAGTCACGTATTCGGATATGTATTTCCAAGACAATGGGTCTTCCCGTACCGATTCTGAGAAATAACTAATAACGGTCATTGTTTAGCCTAAATGCACTTAGAGTCCAGATATAATCTTTGGAAGTAAGTGCATGCATTTAGTTAACCGATAACAGATATCCGTTGGTCTAAGTACAATTCGCTCAATCCACGGCGTACGTAACACTATTATACAAACAGCCACAAGTTTTATTTTATACACATCGGATCAAATGGATCGACTGATTTTTTAATTATATCAGTTTCCGTGTTTTAGGAACCAGCTCTACAAAACTAATATTAGTTATATACCGGCTCCATGCAGCCGGCGCCGGTGAACAAGCAACACATATGTACACCCAGCGCAAAACGATGCTTATTAGTTGCTTCACATGCAAATAACGATATATTTTAAAAGACTAGGAAAGGAATTTAAAATAACAGTTTTCGTATTATTTTCTACAACTCCTCTTCATCAATATGCAGCAAAAAAAAAAGCGAGTTCGTCAATAGATAACATTATGAGGGGAATCATTGTAAATTTGAGTAAAAATGATCATTTTTTTTATACCTGATTTCATAAATCAAAAAAATCGATAAAAACGGATATCAAGGGGACTTCAAATAATAGTAGGGAATACAAATAAAAATGTTTTTTTATTTTAATATTTAATGGGACCCCCTTTGTTTTTAATAAATAGTTTTATTCGTTTAAGTAGTGATTCATATTATTTTTTTAATAGTTCATCACTAATTTCATTGTAGCATACATCATAAATAATGTATTTGAATTATTTTATCGTTTTTGGTTTCTTACCTATCATTTTTTTGCCTATTTTGCTTCACATATTTTCGATTATATTTAGATCCGAGCTGTTTCCTGGCCATTCAATGGAGTTTATACATAAACTATCTTTATCTTGATCGATATTTAAAAAAAAAACAAATGGTGATATACCAATGCATTAAAAATAATTAAAATTAATTGTGAAAACAATTTGAATACTCTAAAATTTTGAACGATGCGCCGGTGCTGAATCATCGTGAAAGACAAGATCCTTAACTATTTCCGGTAAGCCTTCTAATGTAGGAATAACGCTTTTGTCGATGATTTTTTTATACTCCTGTGAGTTGACTATCTCATCTAGTTTAACGATTGACCGAACACCATACCGTGTGATGGCCCCCAATACCATACCATGGCGAATGTTAAACAGTCAGCGCTTAGCACGATTCTTTATAGCGTTTGCCTGATTTTTGTCGTACTTGCGCCATCCCATCTGATCCAATCAGGTTGAATTTGGATTCATCTGAAAAAGTAATCGTCTCCCAATCTAGAACTGTCCAATTTTTCTTCTTTTTGGCCCACCAAAGACGAGTATCCTTCATTTTCTTCGTGAGGAGGGTTTTTTTTTGCACGGCCCGTTAAAATAAACCAAGTTCATTTAGTTTATATTGAACTGTTCTAAGGCTTACTGTTTTTTCCAACTTCAATGAACTCAGACCTAATTTCTGACGCAGTTTTGAAACTATTTTGAAGTAAAATTCTCTTTAAAATCCGTTCGTCTCGAGAAGTCAGTTTTTTTGCCATTTTTCCTCTTTCGACAGGTGTTATGTCCATTGTTTTTTTATACTTCTTAAAAAATATAGTTATTGTAGGTAGAATACGTCCAAGTTCGTCGATAAATTTCCACAAAAGAATAATTTTCCTCCCAAAAAGTGACAATTTTTGATTTGTCGGCGATCGACAAAAATTCATATTTTACGCTCAACGCTCACAACACTAAAAAAAGACACGCACTACTTGAAAGTCTGGGGGAACTGACTTTAAAAGTTTTTGGCAACAATACGTTGAGGTATGCTGAAAACAACTGTAAAAGTATAAAAACAAAATTGCCAGAAAGTGAGACCCAATAGGGCGAAAAATGGGCCATTCCGGTAAAATTTGTGACTGATAAGCTTCGTTTTGCGCTGGGTGTATGTACATACAAACAGGGTCGCCGAGAGGAATCCCGGGCTCTGAGAAAATATGTAAATTACGGACCCTATGACAAACTAAAATAAAAATCTTGATATATAAATTTTAATTTACGAAAATCTATCAGAACTATTAAAAAATACCTACATACATATATGTATGCTGGTTGTTATTTTTTTTAAATAATTGTATTAGAAAATATGATATAACAAATACGATTTCATATAGACATTATTACTAACAACGGCGATAAATTCACTTGCACTGTTACTTTGGCTATCCATATTTAGGGCCATAATAAATAATAATATAACATATAAATAATAATCTAATATATAATTTCGAAAGAGACTTTGTATGTATGTAAGAAAATATGTAATGTTGGTTGGGAATTGTTAGGAAAGATTCTATGACGACATGGGGACAGGGGACGGGGGATATATATATATATATATATATATATATATATATATATATAGGTATGAGTGACGGACAGAAAAGCTAGAAAACCTCATGGTTTTAATAGCTCGTGATTCAGCTGACCTACTTAACAGACTAACACAGCTGGACAGGGAAAGTAGAAAAGTAGGATTAAAAATTAACGTAGATAAGACTAAACTATTGTTCAATAGTTCTTGCATGCCTGATAGCATCTCATTAGATGATAAACCAGTAGAAGTAGTAAATAATTATTTATATTTAGGTCAAATAATTGACATGTCTGGTAGTAAAGATGAAGAGATAAAGAGACGTATGAAATTAGGATGGAGTGCATTTGGACGGATGAATTTAGTCCGATACAGTTAGCGGTTTGGGAGATAATTGAATTCAAAAACTTAAAAAAAGGGGACACCTATGAGGGAAGGTACCATTTCTGGTCAACTCAAGAATTTACGTCGTATCGATAAGAATTTTAGTAACCGATACTAAGTTTCAGTTCGATAGTGTTCAATTCCCAAAATACACAGACACACACGCATTATTTCTAGATCGTGAAAACAGAATCAGTTCAGAGTTCAAATCAGTCAAAATCTCGAGTTCGAATTTTCGAATGGTCACAAAACTTCGTCTATTGTTACTACGTACATACATACATATGTAAATAAACACCGATTTTGGGGCTTGGGAAGACGAGTCCGAATGACGCAGAGGCAGTGGGCAGTGGGCAGTGGGCAGTGGGCAGTGGGCAGTGGGCAGTGGGCAGTGGGCAGTGTGTGTATGTGGAGTGCGTTTTGTCGTAGCGGTCGCCGTGGTACCGGGGGGTGGGCGGGGGAGTGGGCGGGGGTGGGGCGGCGCGGCGTAGCACATGCGCCCTGCCGCCGCCCCTACTGGTGCACAATACGGCATCGGGGCCAGTAGCGGCCGGCCTACCACCATCGCCACCATGCGCGGCGAGCGACAACCCTGAATCAGCCGCAGACTATCCGCGGCATGGACGAACCAGCGGCACCTTGAGACGCTGCCACCAGGACGTGAGCCGACGCACCCACCGCCCCTCGGGGACAGACACCCAGCTCGACCCTTGGCGCCGACCCTCCGTTGGGAACGGCCCAAAATGACATGGTTTGTGTGCGTTTATTTTGCCGCAGTCGCACCCATCGTATCGTGCCTCAATTGCAAGCTTTGCTCGTTCGCGACATCCCACTAGTTTGAAAGTGGCGCGCAACAACGCGCAACAACGCCGCGTCTGCTCCCCCTCCCTGCCTGATGCCGCTATAAACAAACGCCATTGTATAATTAATTGTATCAATTCGGTCTGTTTATCTTCATTTCTCATGAACTCAAATGTTGTTTCGAAATTGATTATCCTGCGGTAGTTTGCCGCTGCCTTCAAAATGCGACGGAATTTAAAAAATGTTTCATAAATTAGATACAATCACATGAATTCCAAATTGTTTGACATACATATGTACATACATACATTCAATAATAATAAAAATTTAATCTTAATAATTACATAGTAACTATTGCAAATACTGTTCATTCGGTATGAATGTCACGCCCAATTTGTGAAATTGTCTTTTATGTGAAATAGGCGAAAAATTGCCGATTTCACGAAAAATGCAAGCCCGTTACTTAATTCATGAATTAGGCATATTATCTGCCGAATGCGTGAGTTGTAGTCACAACTTCCACTTGTGAAATTATAAGTAACTTATTGTTAAATCAGTATTTCCTATCAGAGTCTAGAAACATAAAATAATACATATAATTTGAGATATGTTCAATCAATTGAAATAATAATTATTGAATAATATTCACAGCAATATGATATATGTAAATCGAAACGCTTTTTAGTATCTACTCATACATATAATATACTAGTCGTTTTACCCAGCTTCTCTCAGTATTTGTAATATAAAAGCTTAAACACGGTGAATCTAATAGTAAATACTCATTTGTTTTTTTATTTAAATTTATTTGAATCGAAAAAAAAAAATCGAATCGTCGTTATAGAAACTTTCCCAACCTAAAATACTTACATACATACATACAAAGTCTCTTTCAATATTATAATAATAATAATAATTTAAAAAAATAATAATTTGATGTCATATCAAAATAAATTTCTAAGCTGTCATGTCGACAGATAAAAAATTCACGTATTTGGCAGATAGTTTGTTTTATTTAGATATTAATTAACGTGCTTGTATTTTTCACGAAATCAGCAATTCCCTATTTCATGTATGTAATAGGCAATTTCACAAATTTAGCACTATATGTACATATGTACATATGTGTGTATGTACATATATACCAATAAATATATATAGTCGGTTATGAAAGTGCACAAGTTACAGTCCAAGTGTACATTTCGTTCTTTCTTGATCATACTACATACATATGTAGTTTGTTCACACACAAACCAATCTGGCTAGTTATACAGTACACAAAAGAAAAAAAATGACAAACGAATTAGTTTGTTCATGCACAAACTATTAGGCATAAGTATTTGTCCCATCCTCTTTGTACGTATACTTACTCTGAGTTGCAATATTTTTAATATTAGCGGAAACGGGAATTATAAAAGCGTTGTAATGTGGTTTATATAGGATTTCCCATTTCAAAAACTAGACGTTCTAACATTTCAGAGGCTTAGACAACGAAAAGTCTGGTATTTGAAGAATATTTTGACTTTTTGCACTTCGTGTATGAACAAACTAGTATGTTCATGAACGAACCGGAATGAATACTTAAATTGTCACATATATATATTTTTACTGATCTTTATTTATGTGTTGGAAAAATATGATTTGAAATATCGTACTTATTACGACACTGTCGTATTTATGAATGTATTTTCTAAGATTAAGTACCTGTTACATTATGCTTGAATAAAATGTTAAATTTTCTTAATCGAATAAATAAAGCATTATTTTTATAAATAACTAGTGTTTTTACCCGGCTTCGCTCAGCATTTGTAATATAAACAGCTTAAACATGGCAAAACAATCTAATAGTAAACATTCATTTGTTTTTTTATAAAATTTATTTGAATTGAATAAAAATAATATTTGACGATATCGATGTCAACGTCATAGAAACTTTGATTTATTTCCGATTCCCAACAAACCTTACATACAAAGTCTCTTTCGAAATTATATATTAAGATAATTAATGTTTAAATAAAATAAAATGATTCATTTGTTTTTTTTTTCACGTGAAAATAAGCGAATTTATAATCTACTCGGTAGCATTTCAAAATAAAAAAATCATATTTAGTATTGTAATACTCACCAAATACATAAAGGTTTCATCTACTGGATCCTTCTGGGAATGTCTTCTGTTCTGTAGTCCTGTAAAAATGTTGTCCTGATTATCTATGTGCGTGAATTTTTCTTCAATACATTTACATTTAATTTAATACATTTACAACACAATATACATATGTATTTCCATTTATTATAAGTCAACTGTATCAATTTTAAATGTCAACTATATCTATTTGTGTATTTTATTATATTTTCACCAATCGAAGAGAATACATTCGACATTAAACATTCAAAAACTACACAAAAGCACACCTTTAATGATATTTATATGTACATATGTATTTACATTGTACATATGTACATATGGGCCGTTAAAGTGGTGGAAGTCTAATTTTCAGTTCCAAAAACACTGCTTCTGTTTGACTAATTCACAAATTGTTATCACTTCTTATAATTCGATATGTCTCGGAAAAGCAGAATAAACGTATTACAGGCCATCAGTACTTTCATATATTGTTAAACGCAAAACATTTTATTTAATGTTTTGCAAATTATTTCTCAAAATGAAGAAAAGTGTCGTATGTCGTAATTCTGAATCCTAGTATCTGTCTTCTTCCAGTTTATGGTATCGTAAAAATATTTATACATTTGCAATATTAAAAATGCAATACTGAAAATTAAGCCCAATATGTATTTACGGCGGGTCTACGTGACGAGCCAGAATGTTAAATTACAGAAAACACAAATATCGGAAGGCAAAGATCGAAAATCGAAAGATCGTAAGTCGAAAGATCAAAATAAAAGGGTGCATGGTAAACGGTACATAGTCATGTACATACTCATTTAATTTGCGCGAGCCGGGTACAACAGGAACAAGAGGAACAGGCTTTTCCTCCCGTATTCTGCGCGCGCACATTAATACGGCGCACATTATTAAAACCAATTTTTTCAATTTTTAATTTTTTTTTCTTTCATTTTTGTTATGTATTATTGAAATATTAATAAACATATAGTAAAAAAATGCATACCAAAAATGTTTTTAGTTTTTTTTTTATTGAATTTTTAAAAACGCCCAAAATTTGTCCCTCTAGACTAGAATACCCCCTTGAACGTGGTACAAATTAATCAAAAACTCAAGATTTCGAGTATTCGATGGATGTATAAATTGAGTTTTTTGTCTCTGAAATGATATAAAAAAAACATGTATTAAATCAACATTATAAAAATCAAATTTAACACTTTACAATTCAAATTCAACCATAGGAAATGTATTTTTTTAAATTATTTTATGATTTTATCTCAATGAAGTCTACGAATATTATATGTGACCTTTAATATCAAAACCCAAAAAATCCATTTTCATAATTTTGAGCTAATGACGAAAAACGTTTTATCATTAAGTTTAATACTTCTATTAAAACAAAAAATGCAGCCATACTAAAAGTTGTCCATTTAAAAACTAAAATAAAAGTACTACTTCCGGTTGAGGTAAAAATACTATTACGTGTAAAAAAATTTCAGTCTGATCCGTTGAGCGGTTTGGGAGATTATTGAATTCAAAAAATTATAAACTAATAAAAAAGAGGACACCTATGTATAAGGGGGGTACCATTTCCGGTCGACTTAAAAATTTGAAAAAATCTTGAATTTGACACATATTTCAAATGAAAAACAACACCATATTTATTTCGTATACATACATACATATGTGCTTGTCGAATTGGTGGTTTCGTCAATGACTAGGGCTGTCCAACCTTAAAGGTATTAATAATAACTCGCATATTTTCAAATTTCATGATATAATTTAAAGAAAGGTGTGAGCCGTGTTGCGCTTACGACGACAGACGACTGAAGTGAGGAATTATGTTAACACGCGTGTTTTTAACATGTACTGAACCGAAATAACCGATTTTTTTGTCAGTTCAGTAATGGTTTCCAATTTTCAATTCAGTTCCGGTTCGGTGCCCTGAATATAAGTATGTATGTATCATATTATCAATTGCGGTTAAGATTATGTTTTTAATACTCGGTGCAACTACTTCTATCCAACCTTTGAATGTTGTATAGCAACATTTTAACCCTTCGAGTGCTGACGTATTTTATGTTGAAAGCCCGCCACGCTGAAAATTTCGCCAACATTTCCAACTAGAATTATTTAGAAATCCAATAGAAAGCAGGTATAAAAATTGTAGCTTATCCAAACACACCCTAGACAACTACCGCCGAGGATTTTAAGTTTTGTAAAGGTGTGTTTAGACTCTCTAATATATCTTGCAACAATATCAAATAAACAAAAGAAGTCTATTAATGAATGTATTTTTCCAAAACTACATAGTTCCATCTTCTACATTGTTGTTAAAATGTAATGCTCACAATCTAAATGCCAAGCCACAATCTAAAAAAGAAAAAAACTCAGCAGTTAGCGATTTCCATCGAGAAATTCTGCTATGGTTATAAATTCAGAAATTCTGGTGTAAACCAGTCTTTGACACGGATTACAGTTCAATGCATTTTTTTTTAATGCTACCTGGAAAGTCTTAGCGGGTAGTATTCTTGTTTATTTTTTACATATTCAAAATACAACGCCTATCGGCGTATTTCAGGCTCATGAACTTGTTGACAAAACGCCGATTGGCGTTGGTCAGCATTCAAAGGGTTAATCAGGTTTGGTTAAATTATATTTTTTCAAGTTTCTCAGATGCTTTGTTTGTAAATTGGCTTTAATGAATGCATTGACAAAATATATTTTAATGCACCATATTTATATGCATATTTATTGTCTTTTTTTTATAGTCACAATAAAAAAACTCATACAACGATGAAAAATACAGATAAAATAAAATTTTATTTTATATTATAACGCACATATGAAACGTTCACAAATTCACGTCATATAAATAAGAAGGTAGTCACGCTGGTGCGTGTCGTTTAGAATTTGATGAATTAACCAGATACGAGTCAGCCCACGTTATAGCAAATAATAACTATGCATGCGTTTAGAGTACATTTAATAGTGGAAAAAACCATAAGCGAAAATCAAATCGTTAACGATTATAACGTGTGTGACGTTCATTTTAAACAAAATATATTAAATTTTCCAAAATAAAAAAGTAATATACCTACGTATGCATGTTTGGGTGATAATTTTCCCGGGTTTTTCCCAGACAAGTGCGCTTATTCACTCTTCGTCTGAAGTAATAAAATGCATTCCTGGAAATTATTTAAATTCACAATAATAATTGTGAAGTGAGTGTATGTATGTGTCACGACACGTGCGTGTTTCAGCCAAAAGCCTAATTCTGAAATGATGCAGGTAAACTGTATTGCGAGGGAAACAAAGCCTTAAGGCTTTGTAGGTTGAAAGTTATCCGCATTGTGGCCACCCATACTACATACACATGTACATATACAATACATACAGAGTAAATCATAAGTAACGGAACACTTTGTTTTGTCAATAGCTTCGAAATTGTTTAAAACAAAACCAAAGTTTATTAAGTACTATCTTTTTGACTACTCCCAACTTATCTCAGCAGAATTTACACAAACTTTAAATATTAAAATATCAATAAACATAAATTTTATATTTATATCCTCAACATGTAGGTCAATTTTGAGGACAGCAAATGTCACCAACTTCATATAGCTTTTCTTCTTAACAACACAACACGACTTCAAACATGATCCAAAGACTTTTAAAGCTAGCATCACATTTTTACGCAAACGATAAAAATTTAATTGAAATTTATCATAATAATTAACATACAAATTTTAATGAAATATAATTTATATTGGATACATCAAAAGTTATTATATGTAGAAACAGAATGCTCCATTATTTGTGTCTCAATCTGTATATAATACAATTATATCTGAAAAGCTAATTTATAAAGTTTCCAAAGCGAAACTTTTCCCCAATACTATTGTACTATTACAATATTGTTCTTAAGAATTTATCGCTTATTATTTATTATTTATCGTATAATTTTTCAGGCTTCCAATATTTGTACCTATTACGAGGTATTCCAATAAAAAAAGTTGTGGCGATAAAATTCCGTCGATATTAAAAAAAAATTATACCATCAATTAAATGGTTGAAATACCAACGTGATGATAATAGATAACAATAACCCAAGGTATTATATTTCAATATTAATTAATGTACAAACATGCATATACTGCCATTTGAAAACATTCTAATTAATATACAATTGCATACTTTCAACTATAGTTAAGCACATATTTAAAATCGCAAATGTGAACATGTGCATTTGAAAATTTTATCATTGTTTTAAACGGTTCCCATAAATCGACCTCACTAGGGTCATAATTAGACAAGATAACACCAAATGTCTGGGTCACGATTGTGATTATACTTATTTATATTATCGTGACGGTTATAAACGGTGGCACAGTTGTTAATCGACCGACTTTTTGCAACATACAAGATACATATGTAAATAGTGATTAAAAGAAAAACGTAAGCACGTTTAACCTTCCTTTGTTTCGTTTACTCGGAAAAATGAAAAGCTTGATGGTGTTGACACAATTATGCTTTCGTGGAAAGTTGCAAGGCGAAAAAAATGCACACACGCAAAACACCTACCTCCTCGAAAATTCAAGTCCTATTCACATGTTAAGCTAAATGAAATGTACAGTATGAAACGTCCTTTGGATTCAATGAGTATCATTCAATTGTTTACTTTGAATCTCGAATCCCGCAGATCGATGGTATTATTTGGCTCTGACAAATATCCATGGAAATGAAGAGACATTTGTGTACACAAATATTTAAATTTCAATTGAATATATTGATTATACAATGTAAGGAATAATTGAGGAAATTATTGAAAATCATTATTATATTCCATAGGTATTCTTGTATTGTTAACAAATGGCAAAAAAATATTTTATTTATAAATTTGTATAGCTATTATCTGTATTCAATAAATGTCGTTTTACATAAAACATTTCGAAAATAAAACAACATACGTATACTTTCAAACTGTATAATATTTAGATATTACAGGTATGAAAAAGGGTTTTCCGATTTACATTAAACTGTAAAACCTACTGCATATAATATATATATATATATGTATGTAGGTTATAGAGAATCGACCCTGTTCCTTTACATATTCTTAAGTGGTCAAATTTACATAAGGCTCTAAATTCCATTTTTATAAAAGCACACCCATACTTAAAGGTATACTTGTTATGATAATCATGTCCTTTGACCTTTTTTTAATTTTATTAAAATAAAAGAATAAACTTTTTTTATTCTAAATAACGTGGAACTCCAAACATTTTGCGTGATATTCTGTTACCTCTGTAATTTAGCACTTAATAACATCAGATAAAAAAATGCTTAAGTAATATACAAATGTAGTTTATATTTCAATCGTGAATTCATCGTATGTGTGGGTATATTTGTATGTACATATGTATGTATGTATGAATTATGTGTATGTAGGTACTAAAACTTGAAATGAAATTTCAAGCCACATAATCGGATCGTAATAAATAGCCACATTCAAATCATTTTCTTTATATGGGCCTGTGTATTATCACTGAGTGTAAATATTCGTTCGATTTTCGCGAATTAAAATTTTTCATTATAGAGATCGGTTTTTTTACTGCCTATCGAAAGTGATATATGTACATATGTATGTAAATATGGGCCGATGTATTTGATTTCATATATGTACATACATATGTATATAGTATTCCTGATCGATAACTACGATATTTGTATTGTACTACGCCAAATTACACAACTTTAATTGCATATTTGGTTTTGGAGATATTTTGATTAGACGAAATATTATTTTGTAAAATGAAATTTTGAGTTGACATAGATATAATATAAATATATATATATATATATATATATATATATATATATATATATATATATATATATATATATATATATATATATATATATTACGGAATGAAGCATCTGATTCATTTCGTAATAATATTTTGAGCTCTTGACAGACTTGCTTCCCGGTAGTTGCTAAAGTAATCCTACGGATTCTTTAAAAATAAGCTATCCATACCAATGACACCCCTAGACTAAGCCTCACCCTTAGGTGAAGTTAAAAAAAGCCGCCCTTTCTAAAAAAATAATTTATTTCGATGTAAAATAGTAATAAATTAATTTAATAGAATAAATAAATTTATAAGTTAATATTCACAAATATCTTGACTTTTTTTAATATGTACATATATGCATATAGGTATATATATACATACATGCTTTAATGAAATAAATTAAGACGCACCTAGATCAGTTGAGAGTTGGGGTTTCATTTTTGAATGAAATATTATTTATAATAAAATATAAACGGAATATTATATGTATATTACAATTACTTTTGACACATTTTTCCTCTTTGGTTTGCCGCCCCTTAAAATGTGCCGCCCTTAGATACCGCCTTACTAGCCTATGCCCCCGGGACGTCCTAGAACTACACGTCTACTTTTCCACTGAGGAATTATAGTCAGCCTTCTCACATAAAATAAATTGGAAGGATGTCAATGTATTCGCACATAGCAATACCGACAACCGGGCGAATGATCCGTACAAATCCGAAAAAATTGTTTTCGATCATATTAGGTAATTTAAATTACGGGTCTAAAATTGCGTGGTGATACTGTGCGAATTTTTTTCTGATAAGTTTTCTCTTGCAGGATCCGTCGAGGCATGTGACGATAGTGTGCGTGTGTACCGTGTAGAGAGGCGGCAGCGGCAACAGCAGGAGCAGCAGCAGCGACATCAACAGCAGCAACAGCAGCAGCAGCAGCAGCAGCATCAAGATGATGGTAGCAGGGCTGCAGCTGATGCTGGCCGCGGTCGCCCTGCTAGCACCGCGGCTGGCCCATGCGCAGGCCACAAATACCGGTCAGTACCATCAAAATATATCATACACATCAAAAACCCCAAATACCTAATATTCGTAAAAAAAACTTTCTTTGCACGTACTCATACATATGTACTAATGGATCAATTCTGACAAACAACAACAAAGATATATTTGTTGTTGTCGACACATTTGTTCCAATATAAATAAATGTGCTTTTAGCTGGTGTTTTTATATAATCGCCTTTGTATCCGGTTTCCGTTCAGTTATATCCGTACGAGGACTTTTGTTAAATTTAAACAATTAAAAATTAGGCCTAATGTCTGTACAGCCAAATGTCCGTTCGGCCAAGCGTCCGTCGGCCAAGCATATTTTCGACCAATAATCCACCGTTGTATCACTGTTTGCCAAAGTGGGCGATATCTTCCGTCCTATAGGCGCTGGAGAAATATAGTGACGTTGCTAGACACAGGGAAGTTGAAGAGCGAGTGCTCTAAAACTGAAGCCTATCCTAAAATTCATTATTTTTAAAAGCTTTTTATTAGTTTCGCTAGGAGCTTGTTGGCGATTGTGATATTGAAATGTCCTTAAGCTTCAAGCTTTTATATTATATAATATTTAGTCATATAAAGAAATTCTTCTAAGACAATCGTGCCTTTCTGCAAATCGACCTTGCATAACTTTTACTATTCAATATTTATGATTTTTACTAATATATACATTCATATACATATATATGTACGTAGTTAATCGGGGGAAATTCGTCTAAAATAATCTGACTTTTAATTTTTTTATATAAATTTATACATACATAGGTATGTATAGTTTTTATTAAAAAACTTAAATATCGCAATAAAAAAATTACCTACGGTGCATTTCGTCTAATTTTTACTTTATCTATGTACGTAGTAACAATAGATGAAGTTTTGTGATCATGCGAAAATTCGAACTCGAGATTTTGACTGATTCGAACTCAGAATCGATCACTGATCACGTTTTCATGATCTAGAAAAAAATGTGTGTGTGTGTGTGTGTGTGTGTGTGTGTGTGTGTGTGTGTGTGTGTGTGTCTGTGTCTGTGTGCGTGTCTGTGTGTGTGTCTGTGTGTGTGTGTATTTTGGGGATATTTTTAACACCGTTAGTCCTATCGAAATGAAACTTAGTATCGGTTAATGAAATTCTAATCGACACGTCGTAATTTTTTTCAAATTTTTAAGGTGACCGGAAATGGTACCTCCCCTTATAGGTGTCCTCTTTTTTTTAAGTTTTTGAATTCAATTATCTCCCAAACCACTAACTGAATCAGACTGAATTTTTTTTAAATATGATAGAAATAATAATTTTTATAACCTTATATTTTTTAAATATTTCTATCTGAACCGGAAGTAGTACTTTTACTCTAGAGAATCGAGGTTTTTTATGTTTTCCTCAGAAACCTTTTGATTTATTGAACTGAAATTTCATATCTAAAAGTAAAAGCTTAATACCAAGTTATATATAAAATTTAGTAAGTATCTGTCAACCGGAAGTGGCAGTTTACTCTTGTTCGATTTTTCTTCCACTATTTTTTTCGACCCCTTAAACATGTGTGTTCGTCACAAAAAAATTCAAGTAAAATTCTTGTAGCAATGTTATGAAAATAAAAAAAAATTATTAAATTTTATAAACCGGAAGTGGGATTTTTTTCACTTAGAAAGGTTGAAAATGTTGTGCCCACTACTCTGTCCACACCCCTAAGCGTATTAAGCTGAAAATTTATATTTCTATCCTTTATGTTCTAACTTAGAGCTGGTAGGGTTTTGGTCAGAACTCGTAAACCGGAAGTAGTATTTTTTTTTTTTAAACAATTTTTCATCATTTTTCAATTATTTTATTTTGACCTTTTAAATTGTTTTAAGCTTCTTGATATTTGTTGTGTATAATAAAAATCGTAATTTTAAGTAAAAATAAAAAAAATCACTTAATTTAATGAACCGGAAGTGGGATTTTTTTCCTCGTAGAAAGGTCAAAAATGTTGTGCCCACTACTCTGTCCACAACCCTGAACGTATTAAGCTGAAAATTTATATTTCTATCCTTTATGTACTAACTTAGAGCTGGTAGGCTTTTGGTCAGAATTTGTAAACCGGAAGTAGTATTATTTTTAAAAACAATATTTCATTATTTTATTTTGACCTGTAAAATTATTTTTATTTTCTTGATATTTAATGAGCATAATAATACTGATAGTGATTTTTAGTGAAAAAAAAAATTTGAACAAAATCTGACAACCGGAAGTAGAACTTTTGTTTTGTGCAAGTTTCCATACATTTGCGCTCAATTTGTATCGCTATCATAGTCATCAGTTCAATATCGAATTTTGTTTTGTAACCTTCTTATATTCCTCAAATACATAGATAAAGTCATGGGTTGGTCACACCCGAATTTTTTTTTATGGTTACATTTTTAATAAAAAAATTCTTATTTGAAATTTTCGCGTGTGGTACAACTTTAAAGTATTTGAGTTAGATTTTTGTTGATATTTAAAAATAAATAGCATCTCAAATGTATGTACTTCATACATACATACATACATACATACATATGTTCATATATACTTTCGTATATGAGTATATTCCAAATGATAAAAGAACATGAGTGTTTTATAATTCATTTTATTTGTATTTCATACTATTTTAAAAATTTGGCGAGTAGTCTTCAGTAGTCTATAAGTACACTTGTCACTGTACTAAATAATAATGTGCTCAGTTTTCGTGCGTTTAATAAGCGAGTGTTCTCTTGTCATGTGTTCAGTTGTCTGGTCACCCTACAAATGAGATACAAATTTTACACACGACAATTCGATCGTAATGTGTTTTTATTAAACAAAATTTAAAAATAACAAGCACTTTTATACTCCTTCGATTGTTTTTTGCTATTGGATAATCGCTCACTTTCGCTTATACATACATACATAAATGCGTTATTGCTTTATAAGATCACCTCTTACATCAATATCTTTGGATTGATTTAATTATTAGAGCTCAGTCTTCTTTTCGAGATACCAAGATCTGGTAGTGTGCATATACATGTACATATGTACATACATATATTATGTAATAACTACATATAATCGCGTACTCGGATAGACTCGATCAAACCAATTTGGAGCAAGAGTTGTGTTTTACCATCACAATGTCCGTTGAAACGCATGATATTGACCGTTGGTTTCGTCATAATATTTTGAATATTCTATCGTAATCAATAGCTATATTCGTTATCTGTCTGATTTACTTTGAAACGTCAACGACGTTTTAATTGCGATCATCCTGATTATTGCCGAGGGAAAACTTCGTTCGCGATGTGAGCGCGCTTTCATTGCGATTTTATTGCAGGTGGATATTGTATGTGCTGAGCTATAAAAATATCATGACTTTGTATAATTCGAGAATTTATTATACGTGTATGTCAATTCCAGTGCGGTATGAAAATTGCACGTTATAAATCAATTAATCAATATTGAACGAATAATTGATACATTACTCGAAAATAAACATCGGCTACTTAATTCACCACTCTTTTCAAACCACACTAGTGCAAGGAGTTATCAATTTTTTGATAGTGAGCCAATTAGCACATTTGTCCGACTTCTACTGCTACATAGTGGAATATTCGAATATATTTAATTTAAACATTAAACCAATTATTACTTAAGTGGTAGGTCGCAGCCAGCCCTAGGAAACATTTAAAGTCTTCAAATAAAATGAACCTTTGTTATCAACTGGTATACTTTTAAGATTAAAAAAACAGAATCATGAGGCGAGAATTAAGATTTTTACGAGTCGCTTAAAATAAATAAATAAATAATAAAAAAATTAAAAAATATATTTATTTATATGTATATACATAAACGTATATACATATATCTATATATATACATCCCACAATCATTACATTTAATAAAACGAAAAAATCCCACTTCCGTTTTATTAAATGTAATGATTTTTTTTATTTCGAAAAATCGAACAAGATGCTGTCAAAAAACTAAAAAACTGCCATATCTGGTTGACGAATCTTCATTTATTTTATATGTGTATTACTTGATATTAAACTTAAATTTCTAAATATGAAATTTCATTTTAATACATTGAAAGGTTTTTGAGAAAAACATAAAAAAATCTCGATTACCTAGAGCAAAAGTACCACCTAGTAAAATTTTATGTATGAAATTTCTCATTTCTATGTACTAAGTTTCAGTTCGATAGGACTAACGGTTTTCCAAATGGTTATTTTGATCGTTTCTCTGAATGTTTAATATTTTTTTCGAAATATTGGGGTTTATAATACATATATGATACTAACGGTATTACCCGGCTTCGCTCGGTATTTGTAATATAAACCGCTTAAACATGACTAATCTAATAGTAAACATTTTATTAAATTTATTTGAATAATTTTATTTTATATAAATTTAGTTGAATACTCATTTGTTTTTTTTTTTATTAAAACTGACTGTCACGAACAAACAAACATATACAGTAAGTCTCTTATAAATAATTATATGTATAAGAAATTATATGTATACCAGAATCCGGCGCCTGCGCCCCCGCGACTTCGACCCCTAGGGCTTTGCCCCCGGCATGAAGACGGCTTCGCCTTCGGTGCCCCCTTCGCCCCCGGCGCGAAGGGCTTCGTCCTCGGCACCTTCGCCACCAGGAAATTCGAATCCTTTGAATCGAAAAAAATCGAATCGGCGCATATGAATCGAAAAAAAAAACTACGTACAAAGGTTACATACATACATACATATATGCAAAGTCTCTTTCCAAATTATATATTAGATTCCTGACCCGTGACTATGAATCATTTATTGGACGGATCTGGGCGCTTTTGTTCCTCGCGGTTTTTTCGGTGCAGTTTTTTTACGCGCTATTGTTGTGGCTTCTGTTGGACGTATCTGTTCAGCGAGGGTATAGTATTTCTATTCTTTGTACCGTGGACTTCAAACATATTTTTGTACGTAAATTTGTAAGCTTAAATGAATCCAACGTGGGTATGCATGTATGTATGTATGTATGTACATATGCACATACATACATGCAAATGTATGTACATATTGAACATACATATGTATATCATTGTAAAAATCTCCCATTCTATTGAACGATAAATGCGTGAAAAATTAAAGAACATACTCAAGTGTGTGTGTGTGTTTCCCTTATAAATGTTTAATCCGCTCTGTCGAAGAAGGGTAACGCGTTCAAATAATACATAATACAAAACTAGGAAGTTTTATTACTCACCCCGCAGCACAGTTGAACACTTTGTGTACATAAATACATACATATGTACTGATGTATGTATGTACTTACATATTTCTGTGTCACTGACATCTCATAGCCGTTTCGTCAAAATGGATTTTATAATAGCAAAGCGTGTCTTTCTTTCCCTTCGTTATGTATTATATCAATTTCGGTTGTTTATTAGGCCATTCATGCGGAATTTGAATTTGGTTACGTTGAATGTTTACATACATACATACATATGTACATATATGTATGTACGTATGGATTATATTATGTGTATTCATCATTTAATAATCACGTTGAAATGCGAGCTCAAATTTTCAATACAATCTAGAATTTAATTTGTGTCGCTTGCAATTCAATTTCAGCCTCCACTCCAAATCAGTAATAAAGCAGAGCAACTGTTCGTTATTACCGAAACATTGCAGGGTTAATTTAATTTTGCATCCGTATTTCTGTCACAACGATAAGATCTCCCTGGAAAGTCATTGATTGAGAATTTCTATTATTTCATTATTTCTAAGAATATTTATTAAATTATATTGTACATAATCCATAAAAGCCGCTTTTATTAGGAAGATACGACTCATTTTTTCATTAAGTAGTAGCTGTTAATACCAAGAAAATGCCTACCAGTATCTTAATCAGCAGTATGGCTCAATGTGTATATTTAGCGTGTATGTTTAGCACCAAGTGATCAGTGGGATCGATCCGCTATACTACTGGTTAGATTTGAGGGTATTCGTGACTCCAAATCGATCGTTTCTTATCAGAGTTTGCCAATTTTATCTGATCATTGTTGAAACGGTTCCTAAAAATTGGCAAAAAATCATCTTTAATGTTGTCACAAATCTTCTGTATTTATTGTATGTACAATTTCTAAAAAATATGTACAAATCTAAAATCCATCGATATCTCAATGGATTAATTGTTATTTCGTGTTCTTCAGCTTCTGGAAATACAGTGGTCATATGTCGGTAACATGATCCATTCCAGTTAGATATTAGTCTAAATAGCGCAGGATAATTTTACCTTACAGCCATTTATATATGTACTTACTTTTTAACGGTTTTTCTTCGAAAATGTGGAGAAAAATATTTATTGCTAGCTGTACTAAAAATAAATTTTATTCTACTGTTGCGTACAGGGGTGGGTGGAGGATCCAAGTAAAAGGCCAACAGTCGTTTCACAGCATTTATTGATGATTCAGGAGATACACGCAGTGTCACTGCTCCGTCCAGAATGCTTTATATCGCCTACGTACCGCCTTATAAAGGGTAGATCTCTCAGGACGCCTAATCTGTTTACCTGTTGTATAGTCACGTATTCGGATATGTATTTCCCCGATATTGGGTCTCCCCGTACCGATTCTGAGAAATAACTAATATCGGTCATTGTTTAGCCTAAATGCACTTAGAGTCCAGATATAATCTTTGGAAGTGTGTGCATGCATTTAGTTAATCCGATAACAGATATCCGTTGATCTAAGTACAATTCGCTCAATCCACGGCGTACGTAACATTGCCTCCCTCTTAGGTCAAATCGTCCCGATTGACCAACAAATCATAACTGATAAATCTACAGTAGTTACATTTATCTCCGATATCAGTCACAGTTACATTTACAATTACAACCGTTATCTTTGCAGTTACAATGAAAACAATGACATTTAATTTCTACTACCGTTACATTAACGTTACCTTTACAATTTAAATTCTGTAACAGTTAGATTAACGTCATCTTTACAATGGAAACAATTGCATTAAACTTTCGTTACATTTCAATTTACGACACCTTTACAATGTAAACAATTACATTAAACTTTCGTTACCCTTCAATTTACGACACCTTTACAATGTAAACAATTACATTAAACTTTCGTTGCCCTTCCATTTACGACACCTTTACAATGGAAACAATTACATTGAACTTTCGTTACATTTCAATTTACGTCACCTTTACAATGGAAACAAAAACATTTAAAATTTCGTTACACTACAATTTACGTCATCTTTACAATGGAAACAATTACATTAACCTTTCGTTACCCTTCAATTTACGACACCTTTACAATGGAAACAATTACATTGAACTTTCGTTACATTTCAATTTACGTCACCTTTACAATTGAAACAATTACATAAAAACTTTCATTACACTTCACTTTACGTCACCTTTACAATGGAAACAATTACAGTAAACTTTCTAATCCCCTAAAATTAGTCATCCGATGTTTTACATTTGGAAATCATTATTTGTTAGCTCTTCGGTCCAAAATTTCTCACGTGTTTGGTCCATGTTGCTCGTATCACCAAAGTCCAAATTTGCTATGGCAGCCCCGTATTCCTGTCATGTGGCCCAGCATCCTGCTGCAGACCAACGTTCAACCCAGAACGTGCTCCAAAGCCATGTCCCACAAGAATCGCTCCCATCCTCACAAAAGTGACTTGGTCCATGTCTCTCGTGTCACCATCGTCCAAATTTGCTACGGTGGCCCAGTGTTCCTATGTTATGTGGCCCAGCATCCTGCTGCAGACCAACGTTCAACCCAGAACGTGCTCCAAAGCCATGTCCCACAAGAATCGCCACCATCCTCACAAAAGTGACGGTTGACCCTGGAAAATGTGCACCCCTCAGTCTGCCACTCTGTTGGTGGTGCTTCGTTTCCGTTCCCTTGACCCTGGAAAATGTGCACACCTCAGTCTGCCACTCTGCTGGTTGTGTTTCTTTTCCGTTCCATTGACCTTGGTAAATGTGCACCCAACAGTCTGCCACTCTGTTGAATGTGCTTCTTTTCCGTTCCATTGACCCAACTGAAATCCATTTCTTTCTGATGTATTTTCCCGTTACATCTGCGAGATGATCTAAACACTGCTGCAACTGTCCATGTATTTTTTCAGGTACTCGTGTTTCCACTAGTTTCCAACTAGATTTTTTTTCGATGTTGACGTATATCAATTGTTCCGCTCTCTCTCGTTGAAGTCGCGATCTGGCGTTTCTTCGGTTTCAAATGCCCTCACGTGGTTGATCCAAGTCGCTCGTTTCCCCAACGTCCAAATTTGTTGCGGTGGCCCCGTCTTCCAGTCATGTGGCCCAGCATCCTGCTGCAGACCAACGTTCCACCCAGAACGTGCTTCCGTTGCCATTCCCTCTGAAGCGATGCCTCTATCCTCCCAAAAGTGACTTGATTGACTCCGCCGACTGACCAACCAACATTTATTCAATCTGATAAATGTGCCTCTCTGCCGTTGCATGGTTCCGATTGAATTCCATTTCAATCCGTTTACTTTCCGACTCTTCCAATTAGACTCGACTAGTTTCCAATTAGATTTTTTTTCCAGTTTGTTGACATCTGCCGTCAACAAACAGTTGAAGGGAATAGTGGCTTGTAATCGACATCTCTCAGTTGTAGTCGATCTCCGCTCCTCTTCTGACGACGATGCTTTCCCGTGGATCGTCGTCACCTACAGCCTCTAATTCTTGCTACTTGCGGCGTAAGTAGACTGGCGAACTGCACTCGCCCCGGTCGCCCTTTGGATGACTCTGCAATTGCCGGATGCTGCTCCTCGATGTTGCCCTTGACAGCGCCCCAAGTTGTCCTCTCCCGGCAGCACTTGTACGAAACCTCCCGTTTCGTAACCTCCTTCCGTCATCCCGATGAATTCTCGGCGGCCATCGCCGATAATGTCAAAGTCGAGTTGCAGTGATAACTGCAATTCGACAACCGAATATGTGATGACCGATTCTGTGTGTTGCAGTGAAAACTGCATTTTTTTTATTTCGTGTCTCCATGGCTCGAACTCTCTCCTACAGCTCCCGAGGATGGCTTCGCTGTAGCTTCTCTTCCTTCGCTGGTGACTTTGTTCCACGGCCCATCTTGGATCCCACTTCTGACACCAGTGTTGCGTACAGGGGTGGGTGGAGGATCCAAGTAAAAGGCCAACAGTCGTTTCACAGCATTTATTGATGATTCAGGAGATACACGCAGTGTCACTGCTAAGTCCAGAATGAATTATATCGCCTACGTACCGCCTTATAAAGGGTAGATCTCTCAGGACGCCTAATCTGTTTACCTGTTGTATAGTCACGTATTCGGATATGTATTTCCCCGATATTGGGTCTCCCCGTACCGATTCTGAGAAATAACTAATATCGGTCATTGTTTAGCCTAAATGAACTTAGAGTCCAGATATAATCTTTGGAAGTAAGTGCATGCATTTAGTTAACCGATAACAGATATCCGTTGGTCTAAGTACAATTCGCTCAATCCACGGCGTACGTAACACTACTATAATTTGCATAATATTACCTTAAATACTTATGTCTCCGGGACGTCACTTTTCGCAAGTGAAATATTCAATTTAAAATATGACAAGAGAGTATACTGAAAGTTATCTATTATATCAAAGTCATCTGGACTGTAATAGTGTGAAAAGCCCGTCAATATACATATGAACATACATATATCATCAAGAACAACCAATGGTGTTGAACCTCGAGCTGATCATTCAGTAGGGATTGCAATTTAGCGTCAAATTTCGTAAGCCGATAAACAGTAAATGATTTATTCCACTACCGGTATACCGGCATTTACCGGTAGATGAAAAAAACCTGTTTGATTGGAAACCGTGGATTAGATTTGAAAAAAAAACCGTGGATTAGATAGATAACTACATATATGTGGTTACTTTTCCTAACAACGTAACTTATATTGAATCGTAAATAATTATAAATAAATCTCAAGTGAATAATGACATATAAATGCATTAAAGTAAATTCATAACAATAAATAAATTTAATTTTTTTTATTTTTTACTCTTAACCAATCATATTTATTTATTTAAAGTTTGGACCACTTGAAAGTTTCGAAAGTTTTGAAAGTTTCATAATTGAAACAACCGTCTGATCGCGTTTATTAAAATTTGGTTGGTCTGTGTTGCCAGCAGTGGTGTCACCTCAATTTTGGAACAATGGGTTTCCAAATTTTTTGCAAAAATTTTATTTTGAAAATATATATATTATATGTATATAATATACTTTTTTTTTCGTTCAAGGCACTATTACATAAATTTTCAATATTTGTATAATTTTTGACAAAAATCAAATGAATTTTTAGATTAAGGTTTCCGGAAACTTGATTTTTATCAACAGGTTTCCGGAAACCCATGGAAACCATTAGGGTGACACCACTGGTTGCCAGTGAATTTATCAATTCAAAATTGCCACATTAAATACTGAAAATAAACAAATTCCAGACAACTTAATCTACAATACGCCATTTACATCGATTTTTAATGTAATATTCTGCAATTAAATGCGCGTATTTAATTTACGACAAAATACTTTACGGTAAACACCGGTAAATTTTAACCGATATTGCAATCCCTATCATTCACACCACTATGATTCTCCAGCACAAATAAATTCAGTAACTTTCGTCGACTGACTTTCTATTGCACATACAAATACTATTATTAAAAACATAGTTATGTATGTATGTATATCAATACACGAATAGAATATATGCCGGAATTAAAACACCAAGCGTGTTTTTAATCGTAGCATCCATCGGCTAACATTTACCCAAGTTACGTATAATACTTATGTATGAAGTATGTACGCCTGAAACAATAAGCTTTTGCCTCCGTCGGGATTTGATGAAATTTAACGGTGACAAAAGCTAAAATATACACGATAAGATACATACATATATACACGCGTGAATGATAGGCTTGGGGAGTATCGATGTTGTAAAAAAGAGAGATTACTTTGAACGTATACATATATCTGTAAAAAGATTCAATTATGATATTTGTTTGGTATGAGCGGATAGCGCCAGGCTTTTGTTTGTGCGAAGCTAGCTAGTCGGTCGGTGTCGTAGCGTGATACTATTGCATGGGGTTTGCAGAGGGGGTGGTTTTATGGCGGAGGGTTGAAAAAGAAGGTTAAATTGTGCACTCGCTACGGAGACACGCAGCCAGTTACGCATTATGAAGTTTGTATTTATGTATGTATGTACATACATATGTATGGTTCGTGACGTCATCGCTACCTTTTGACTTTTGCCTCTCGACCTCCGTGCATTTAAATATGGTATGTATAATATTAATGTTGTTAAACATTTCTGTGGGTGAATTAATTATCGTTAATGTCCACAGTATAATGCGTACATAAGTGTTTTACTTGTCTTTCTTTTGGATATCGTTTATGTATGTACATATCGTGTCCTTAAAGCGCAGTGCATACAATTTTCCCCAACCATTTTTTTAGTATTTTTTATAATACTAAAAAATTAAGAATAGATTAACGTGGCAAAAATTGATTTTTTTACCTGCAGCTCGAATACCCGGGTTATACAAAATACAAAAAATCAAAAAACTTTCTTGAGTTCTAGAAAAACACAAATGTCGCTCGCCACACGTTTATTTTACGCCGACGCCGGCGAGCTTCTGGAGAAAGGGTGACGAGGGAAAGGGGACAATACGTTTGTTCGCGAATCTTCGAAAAAGTGCAAAGATTAAGAGATATTAGCGCTGTTATTTTTGACCCGTGTTACTTTTGGCCCCGGTGTCCCCTACATATGTTTCGGCGATTGGGATATTTTTTAAGCAAAAGTCAAATAGGGAAAATTATCGATATTGACAAACACTGAAAGTCGCAGCATATTATTTTAAAAATATTTATCAAATCAATTAGCCAGAAATATAGCTCATTTCGATAGCGACTCAAGAGGTCCCGGATTCGAACCCTGATTGTACAGAATTATACGTTGTATGATTTGTAGTATTTTTGCATCCGATGCACCATTCGCGTCCTTTCGCAATCGCTCACCCCATGGAGTGTTTTCAGTGATATTTTATCCTTGTATTGACATATGTAGGTTTGACAGTGATCTATATCGGTGATTCCAATATTTGAAGAAATTTAGAAGGAACTTGTCGAAATAATAAGATCGTACGAGTTACATAATATAGCATTATGATACGCTTCTCACTGCCAAAGTCCACGTATGCGTCCCGTGCCGCGCTTTTGAGTTGTGTTTTTACTATTATATATTTGCTACTCCAACTCGGTCGTTTTCCATTCAGAGTTTGCTAATTGATCTGATCAAATTGTTGGAAAGGTTCCTCGCAAATGGACTATCTACATTTTTTTATAAATATATATGTATAAACTCGCTAAATAATCATTTATACGTATCTTAAAGCAAAAAAATGAAAATCATTAGAAAAAATACCTGAATTATATTTTGAGTCAAAAATCTGTCATACTGGAACTTAGTGGGTCAAATTATATAAAGCTTGATTTACGTGATTTAAATTAATAATTAAAATGAATAGCTTTGTATTGGCAAAAAAATAAAATAGGACGTTATTTTGAAAAGTTACCAGCGTACCTACAGAAACATACCAAACTGCATTAATAACTCAATTTAGCCAAATTGTGGTCTTAGGATGTGATATCTATGTATGTACATATATTGTTTGTACATATATGCACATACATAGATAAGGTAACTTCATCGTATATTATATTTTAGGTTTATTTTCTTGAATTTTATATTGTAAAATTTAATGGTGAAGAGTTTTATTTTCCTTTTATCATATTTGAAATTCATTGTACTTTCATTCATCTCGTATAAATTTATGTGTATCATAAAGATTAATCGAATATGTTCAGGTGTGTCTTCTCTACTGAAATTGCTGTTAGCACTTCATCTACAAGTCTAATACATATTTATATATGAACATAATGAGCGGGTATAATTTATGTAGCATATGAATTAATACACATATGAATTTAATTTAATATCTAAATTTACATATTTATCTAAATTTACTGGCTGTCACAAATCTTCTGTATTTAATGTAGGTAAAATTTGTAAAAAATTGTGCACAAGTAAAAATCCATAGATGTCTCAATGGATTAATTAATTGTTAATTTCGTGTTCTTGAGCTTCTCGAAATACAGTGATTTATGTAATTAAAATGCTGCATTGGGGTCTTCCTGTCAAGCTTTCCTGTTATATATTTATGTAAAATAAATAAATAAATATTATTTTTGGGCGTTAAAATGAACAATTCGAGATGCTTAGCAAAACAACAAATAGTTTTCTATTTCGAATTAATAGCTTTAAAAAATTATCACATAGCGCATATTTTACGTGATTTTAAAAATCAATTAAACATTTTTTTAAACTCCATCAAACATTTGTATGATTATTTGTCTGAAAGGCTATTTCTATTTATATGTACATATGTATGTAAATATAAATACATATGTAGTGTGATGAGGCATTATGTACATACATACATACATACACATGGATGTAGATATACTTTTTTACACGGTCGCAACTAAAGGTTATAAAATGTTTTGGCGTTCGTCTGACTACTTATTTGACAAAATTTTCCCGTTTGTAATTTTTATATGAAATTTTGCTGAAACGATGTTTGCTTTTGATGACAAGAGGTTTTTTGACACTCTTACAAATTGAATTCGAAATTGTGTGGCGAAAACTTCACGGTATCTATTGCCGTTTCAACTAAATTTTTCACAGGGTGTGTGCGTGTGTTAAGCCCGAAAAGCCTTAAAAATGTGAGTGTTTTTGGTGGTCGTAAAATACATAGGTATATGTAGTATACGAAGCATTGCTCCCAAAGGAAATGGAGACCAATGGAAGCTCGATAATTGTCTTGTCGTGGATGAAATGAGTCCCTCTGCGGTAAGTTTTATACACTCCATTCGCAAGAAAACAGCGCCGATAAATTGATGAACATGTCATCAAACTTGTAACTACGTGACGATATTTATACTTAACCGATTTGGGTAAATCTAAGAATTTTCTCTTCTTAATGACAAAAAATGCCCGAGGAAAATCATTAATCATTATTAACAAGGAATTGATCGTTAAGACAACTTTAATAATAATTTAGATAAAAATTGATGTTGATTACATTTTTTATAATGTTTATTTTTTCATTCATTTAAAGTTTATTTTTTCTTTAATGTTTTGAAACGAGCTTAATTTGCGGAACAAAAGTTTTAGCAGAGTTCGGAAAATTTGGGCCGTAGTCAAAGTTTGAAAGCATTCTCTTTAAGACAAAGTATAACTCTCACTTTGGCCAGTTTTTTTGTTCACTTTTTTTTAAATACTATTTTAAACAAATTTTTGCCTTGAGATAAAATTCTATCATCACCTTCACAATGCCCAAATAAAATATACATAAATTCGAATTTATTCTGAAGCTGAATAAAGGAAACATTGTTAAATTTATTAATACCTAATCCACGTCGATATAATGATCGACTTTTTTTCATATGTGTGAATTTTCCGTGTTCCCGATTTTCCCTACATTTTGCACTGCTCACACCATACGTATTATCTATTATTCATTTAATGTTAAAATTAGTGTGCGTACTTCCAGATTATTAAATGTTACGAACTTTTTAACAATATTGTATTATATAATGCATGTACACATGTAAATATATATACATGTCATATTCTATTTAGAAGTTTTTCCGTAACGAAACGCAAACAACGCGTCAAAGCAAACGTATAAACATCAATGTTGTATTTGTCGTATCTACACCAGATCTACCGTCTATTTTAGATTCGTCATTGTAGTTTTGTCCAAACAATGGATGTGTTTTTTTTTCACCTACATTTTGACTATTTTGAAAATGATGTAAAAAATGGCCAAACTGATGTCGTGACCCAGATAAGAATCGCGTTAAGAAACTTTCGGTGGCAATTTCACATAAATTATAATAAAGAAATACTAGGCATACGTTAAATTATGTCAATCCGATTTCCGTACGAACGTTTACATTAAATTTTCATCGAAATTCAAAATTGGACGTTGAATTTTAAATGTGTTACTACTTATATAGACATTTTTGTAAGTTTATTTCAAACGAATATATGTACCGTACCTATAACTACGAAATTTTGTCATTTTTTTGTGTACTAAAATATAATTTTTATAATATACATATTTCTACCAACTAAATGTAAACAAGTTGATTAAAAAATAAAAAAATCATATAATTTGATTATTTTTCAAAAATATTATAAACTAATGTTTTTACCCGACTTCTCTCGGTATTTGTAATATAAACCGCTTAAACATGGCCAATCTAAAAGTAAACATTTTATTAAATTTATTTGAAGTTTTATTTCATTTAAATTTATTTGAATATTCATTTGTTTTTTTATTAAATTGAACGTCACAGATTCTACGAACCAAACATAAATACAAAGTCTCTTTAGAAATTATATATTACATATCAGGTGATCAAACTTTATACAAAAGGACTGTAGAAGTAGCCAAACAATATTTATATCTAGGTCAAGGTGGTTAATTTAATGATGAGGTTAATGAGATTGAAATGGTAATGGGCGGGTCACGTGGCTAGAAGAATGGACAATAGATGGACGAAAGAAGTGCTTGAATGGTACCCGAGATAGTGTAAAATGGCGCAATGAAGGCCACAGGGTAGACGAATAGATGAGTGATAAGCTTAATCAGATTCCATGTACCGGTCAGATCAATTAGAATTAGCCATCTTCTTGATATGCCCAGGTTTACCACCAATTATTCATCGAACTCAGCCATGTCAAGATTGCACAGATTGGGTAATGAGCTGTACATTTATGTTTGATTTATTTAATGTCAGTAGATGTAAGCTAGATTCCGATTTATCTAAAAATTTTTTAACACGTTGTAGTTTATTTTTTTTGTCTTTATATTTTATTTAAATTTTTATTACTAACTTTATTTGTGTTGTATTGTATATTTTTTTCTTTTCTTTTTGTAAAATGGTCATTTTTTTACCGTATAAATAAATAAATAAATAAGTTGATGAAGTCAGAAAATTGTGTGAGATGAAAGTTGCCCAAAACAGAATCGAATGGAAGCATGTTGAAGAGTTGTCAAAATTACTTCAACTTGCACATTTTCAAGCTCGAATTCAATGTTTGAACTCTATTAATTGACGTGACAGCTAATATTTTGATAGTGAAGGAGAAGATTTCTTCAAAACGTTGCCATTTATGTAGAACTCATATGCGGCGTGTATTCCCGTGTGTATAATTGTATAGGCTTAATCTGTGCATCTGAACGCCAGTTTCCGAAAACTTGGCTGCCGAAGAGGAATGAGATAATGTTTTACGTGTCTGGGTGAACACGATAACAAGTTTTCGAGGAAACGATCCTGCCGCGTGCTTCTGGCGCGTTAATTTAAACTGTAATAATGTATAAATTTTCAACGCAAAGTAACCAATTTGCGTTTTGTATCGCGTAAATTCATCATCGGATAATGTGACTGGGAAATTTCCTCGTTTCGAACGTTCCATAACGAATTTAGGTCGTACGATTATTTCAAATTATGTAGGTATATCTACATACATACATATGTACATATGTTGGAAAAAATAAGATGATTAATTTTTTTTCACAATTATGTAGTACAAATTTTCCGTATGCATTTGTGCAACTCACGTACATATTGAATGGAGTCGTTCGTGCATGCTATCCGTGTAATAGGAATTTCCCGTTCATAAGCTTTTCATCAACTTTCGCACTCGACTACGTTCAATTACAGTATATTTTCGATTATCCGTAAATGGATTTAATGCTTTTTTACCCGTGAACTATTTTAATATAAAAACGCATTATCAAAGATTAATTTACGAGTGTGTGAGCAAAATATTAAGCGATCTTAATTCAAATCGAGAATCGGCGAATTATTTCATCAAATATACGATACAAGGGTTTTTGATATAAAAGTATTATTTTGAATAAAAATACCAATAATTTTATTTTACTACCGCCATCTATGTTTAAAACTAAAAACTGGATAAACGTCAGGCACTTTTCAGAAATTCAAATTTCAAACGCGTCTAATGGTGCGTACGCACCAAGCCAACGAATGGCCCATAGGCCAACTTTTAAAACCAGAAGCGTACAAAATATCGAAATAAAAATTAAATTTAAAAATTGAAATTAAATATCAAAATTAAAACTATTATTATTATATTAAAATTAAATTCAAGTATCAAAATAAAATTATAATCATTATATTAAAATTAAAATTAAATATTGAAAGTTAAAACAGAACATGCACAATTTAAATAAATTTTCGAGATTGACCTAAAATTAGATCATCAACAATCACATACATACAGGTAATCCTCGACTTTTGTTTGTCGAAGTTGTTTTGACTTACGAAGATACGCACTAAGATCGAAAAAAAATCAAAGAATTATTATTTTTACTTCCCCGTAATGCGCAGTTACTGAGAATATATCATGTATTAGTATGGGTGATCCAACGATTTTTGCTAACCCGGGGTGTTGTCGGTCACATCAAACGGATTTTTTTATTCTTCAATTGTTTCTCTCGTCGAAATAAATCAAGTAATTAAATCATTTCAGAGATAAAATTTATCGGATAATGTGTGATTATTAATTTTATTTCGACGAAAGAAAAAAAACCCTTTGACAAATCACCGACATCCGACACCGCGTTTTTTTATGAATTGTTTTTTTTTTTATCGATCATCCACGTGGAAATACAGTAACATCTCGTGACGACTTTAACAATATTTTTTTTCGCTCGTATGCAGAGAAATTATAATATTTCTCTGGTTTTAAATGCGGTATCGTCGTAATTCAAAACATTGTTGTAATTCAAAACATCAACGATGATCTAATTTTAGCTCAATCTCGCTCTTTAGCTTGATTTTGATATTTAATTTCAATTTTAAAATGTAATTTTTATTTCGATATTTTGTACGCTACTGCTGGTTAAAAAGTTGGCCCAAAATCGTCGTTGGTTTAGTCCGTAAGCACCATAAAACGATTTTTTTTTCTCCATCGTAATGGCGGAGGATACATTTACTTATATTGATGGCCAAAATGAGCAATATGGCAAAGTATGAAAACGAATTCTGCGCGCGCACATTAATACGGGAGGAAAAGCCTGTTCCTCTTGTTCCTGTTGTATCCTGCTCGTGTAAATTAAGTGAGTATATACGTGAGTATGTACCGTTTACCATGCACCATTTTTTTTTTGATCTTTCGACATAAGATCTTTCGATTTTCGATCTTTGCCTTCCGATATTTGCGTTTTCTGACGTTTAACATTCTGTCTCGTCACGTATACCCGTACATAACACACACTGCTAGAGTTATTGTATTATATATCAGTAGAGAGGTCATGGGTTCAAGTCCTGACTGGACTCGAGTAATTATTCGATTCATATACCTACGCTGCAGGCAAGATCTGGGTGGTTATTAAACCCAAATCGACTATCTCCTGTTAGATTTGCCGATAATCATTGCTTAATTTTTGCCGATAAGATTTGCTTAATTTTTGTGACGCATCCAATAAATCGTCATTCACTTTCAGTTTCTAGCAAATTCGAGTTTGTAACATCTCGAAATTGTTGATTTTTATAAATACGTTACCTATGTAAAATGTGTTCTCGCAAATTCGCTGTATATCGAAATTTTTTATTGTTGTATAGCAAATTGTAGAAATAATTTTATTGTAATGTTTAGAATTGTTAGTATATGTATATGTACATATGTATGTATGTACAATAAATCTGTTCGTAAGTGTTGCCATTGGGCAACCTGTCATATATGTATAAATAAAATAAAAATATGTATTGATAATGTGATAATGGTATCGTATTTTAAAATGTAGAAAAAACTACATTAACAGCTCGTACTACCCATGATTTTTAATTATCCATGCCTCCCTTCCTATCGGTGCTCGAATCATCGAAAGTATACTGTAAACAAGATCTTGATCAATAGTAATAGCTACCCATAATCCAGATTTGGATGTTCATTAATTCCGGAAGTGTCATCAATCAAATTTGCATTTATGTTAAGTTGCGAATGCAGCTGAAACACATTCAGTGCTAAATTTTGTATGTACATATGTATGTATGAACGAATTTTTTCCTAACATGTCATAAAAATGCAATTACCCAAATGCTACCTATATTTATGAAATAATCATAACTTTCTAAATCCCATTTCAAAAGCTGTGATACAAATGTCATATTTATTTATTTATTTACAGATATATTTATTTATTTATTTATTTAATCTATCATGTACGCTCGTTTTACAGATCGCTCCAAAGCGACGAGTGTACTTATACAGATCAAGAAACACTAAATTATATATTTTTACATTATTATGATTATATATTTATACATTATATACGACATCTATGGTCAAACATTGCAAGCATTTATACAATACGAGCAATAGAAGCATTTATACAATACGAATTTATAGATCATAATCCACGGATAAAATTTTGCAGTATTTCATAACTTAATATTTACAAGATAGATAGGAAAGGAGATGTCATTTTTGCAGAAACCGTTTGATTGGAAATTAGAAAATTGGCAAACTCTGATAGGAAACGTCTGGCCAGCAGTCACCAGTGGGACTCATACCCTTGACCACTCTTCTCGAAAGCATAATATGCTAACCACTAATCCAAGCTGCTGGTTATAAATGTTATAAATTGCCTGTGTGTCTGTGTATTTTGGGGATTTTTTGAACACCGTTATTCCTATCGAACTGAAACTTAGTATCGGTGACTGAAGTTTTAATCGACACGAAGTAAATTTTTAAGTTGACCGGAAATGGTACCTTCCCTTATGTGTTCCCTGTTTTATGTTTTTAATTCAATTATCTCCCAAACCGCTAACTGAATCGGGCAGAATTTTTTTACATGTAATAGAAATTATAAATTTTATTACCTATTCTTTTTTGAATATTTTTAACTGAACCGAAAGTAGTACTTTTACTCTAGAGAATTGAGGATTTTTATATTTTTCTCAGAATCCTTTTGTCTAATTGAACTGAAAATTCATATCTAAAAGTTTAAGCTTAATACCAAGTTACGTATAAAATTTGGTAAGCATTCGTCAACCGGAAGTGGCCGTTTACTCTTGTTCAATTTTTCTTCCACTATTAAACACGTGTGCTCATCACGAAAAAAAATTATAATTCTTGTATCAATTTCATGAAAATAAAAAAAAAATCACTAAATTTAACAAACCGGAAGTGGGATTTTTTCCTCTTACAAAGGTCAAAAATGTTGTGCCCACTATTCACCCCTGAACGTATCAAGCTGAAAATTCATATTTTTCTTTCCGTTAACAAGTCCTTTGGATTTGTTTAGAGAACAAAAGTATGTACGTACATACTCGAATTTCGTAATTTTACTCGGAAGCTTTTGATGGATAACACGTTTTACTTTCATCCGTTTGAAACTCGATGTTGATTTATTCAAGGGCTTTTTGAGCATTTCCTTTCGTGTGTTTCGTTCAACGTATCAAAATTTGTTCCAAATTTAATAAAAAGTTAGTCTGATCACATTGCCAAAACACCACTTGGAAAATATTTATATTTTTATTTTAATTCCTATATCGTTTTCACTGGTCGATAATTTTTGCAAAAATCAAACGAATATATAATTTTTGTTTTATATGTTTGCTTGGAATCATTGATAGATTTCATGAAATCGATTCCGGATAGCTGACGTTTCTATTGTATGTATAACGTGTCATGTTATTATATCATTATTCCTTTTCATTAAAGATGGTCGTTTAGCCAGTAAAAAAAGAAAATAAAGGGGGACACTGTCAGCGACGGAAAATTGAATTGTTTCGGTTCGTATGTGATGGCAAAGAATGCCGACCGTTTCGTGATCCGAATCCGGAATATTGTCCGTTAAATTTTACTTTACGACTCTTTCGCACTTCTCCAGATCCATAAAGATGTCCCTGTTTGATTTGAATAGAATTTCGATTAATTTTAGAACTTACGAAGTCCAACATGCCGATCTTTTTATGATAAATTTCATATACAGTCCACTGAAGAATGTTGAAATATGAATACTGAAGAAGACCACCGATTTTGATGGATTAATTTCAATTGTTATTTATAAATTTAAAATAAAATTAATACTTAAGATGTGTTAAGTCTCTCTCTCTCTCTCTCTACCTCTCTGTATTATCTATAACCATAACTCTACTAAGCATACTTTGTATACAATTTTTTTTAATATTAAAATTAATAGATCACGTATCTACAATTTGTGTATGTACAATTCATAAAAAAATTTTTTTAATATCGCTCAACATTTTTCGATGAGTTATGTATTCGTATATGGCGCAATAATTTCCACACTACCTTAATTTCAACATACAAATTTTCCTTTATGAACATTTGCTTCACTTTATCATTGGAACGAGATCTACTACTTCCTTACAGTCCCTTCACATTTCTGGTCACCACTGACTTTCCCACGTATTTTCTTTCTCCTATGTGGAAAATCTGTCTGAATAATATCAGATTGTATCTCAATATCCTTGATTTCCAGATGTTTCAATATATGTATAAGAAAAAGGAGCACGTGAATACTTTTTTCAGTTTATGATTCTAGGATATTTATCTAAATCTGAAATAAATTAATAGTTATTTAGCAATATTGTAATTTTACATTATCATTATATGTATTTCCAAATATGGTCATATTTTTTATTATATTTATTTTACATAGATATATACCAGGAAGGCCTAACAGGTAGACCCCAATGCGCCTAGACAATTCTTATACAATTAATTACAAACATTGCAGCATTTTTATTACAAAAATAGCTTTATTTCGAGAAGCTGAAGAACACGAAATTAACAATTAATTAATTCTATGGATTTAGACTTGAACATACATTTTTACATATTGTACATAAATCATATTCAGATATTTGTGACAGCCGGTAGGATGATTTTTGCCTTTTTAATGGAGGAATCGTTTCAACAACGAAATCAGATAAATTGTCAAACTCTGATAAGAAAAGATCAACTTGGAGTCACAAACATCCAAGTCTGACCTGAACCCAGTAGCCTCACGGTGCTTAACATAAACGCAACCACCGAGCCATACTGTTCGCTATATGCATACATATGTTTATTCATTTTCATTTTTGAAATCAATTTTGATTAACTAATCTTTTGATTAATAATAATGTACTGTTTGTATATGATAATAAAATTCTGCTTGATTGCGATAATAAATTCATTTCATATATCATGAGTTAATTTTGGTTTATTTAAAATATAAAATGAAATTTTACCTAGTTAAGTAGATAAAATTTTATTGGATGAAACAATCGCATACGTATGTACTCATAGAATTTTAACGTTCAAGTTATGAGTTCATTAAGAATTCTTTGAATTTTCCTAACCGCAAAGGTCTGCAAAGGCAGCTGTTGCGAGTTAGCGTTTTTGGAAAACTAAAAGTGGGTCGGTAACGGCCTGTTTGCCAAAATCGACCCCAGCCGTGTGTCTAGGGTGATTTTGTAGCAGAACAACTGAGAGTTTCAACCCTGACATGGGGGAGGGTAGCACGCGTTGCAGGAACCATTGGCCACGACCTTACAATGGTTGGATACCGTGGAAATCTGCCAGAAAGGCAAAAGAGGGAGGGGGTGATACATCCCCATACTGACACGATGCGGAGCTTTTAATCAGACCCTGTGTATACCAAGCGCGATTCTCGACCAAATCGTGACTTCATCACACTATAGCCTACTTAATATACACACATACATATGTATGTACATACATATATGCATGTCTACTAGCGAGAAACCAGGATAGTATATTGTACATATGTACATATAATATATCCTACATTCAAAAAGTAAATAAAGCGGGCACTTTGGGTTCGGGACAATACATACATATTGTTGATACAAGGAATTGGAAAACAAAGATCTCGTATTTGATGAGAATACAGGGTGAAGTGTGGTGAAAGATTTTGAATAATACAACGCATTTTTTATCCAGGGCCGTAGAGAGAAAATTCAGGCCCCAGTGCAAATTTGAAAATCCGGGCCCACCCCCTTGATCCATTTTAATAAAAAAATAATTAAAAATATATAAAAAAGTGATGTTGTTATTTTAATTAATATCGTTGCTAATTAATAAAAATATAATTCATATTAATTTATATATGTACATAAATACAATACAGTGAAACAAATGAAATTAATTATGTGAATACAACAATAAACTATAACAACACATAAAATGAAAAATTAAATAATTAAAACATATGTATACGCACGTTAAAAATAGTTTCATTTGACGGGCTGAAAACCAGACTGGTACAAGTGACATTTTTGAAAAAATCTGGTTTAAGTGCTAAAATAATAGCATATATGATATGCTATTATTTTAGCACTTAAACCAGCTTTTTTTGAAAATGTCACTTGTACCAGTCTGGTTTTCAGCCCGTCATTTTAAAAAAATAATGCTGTCATACAAGAAATAAAAATTAAATATAACATTATACAGGTAGTCCTCGACTTACGACGGTTCGCACTTACGACCGAAAAAAATTATATATTTTTTATTAATTAATTATTTTTCAAAAATTGATTGATAAATCTCAAGCGGATGTGAGTTATGAAAACGGGGAATTCTCTTTCGGAAGAAATGAAACATCGCAGTAGTTTTAAAAATTAAGCTATTTCTCATTCCTTTGGGATTCGTCACCAGTCGCACGATGGTAACAAACTCATACGGTCGTTACTGTTTGTTACATAACTGTTCGTTATTGTTTTAGGATGTTTATTTTCTCAATTTCGTGTTGATTAGTGCTCAAATTTTTATTTATAAGAACATTTATAATGTGTGATAAAGAAACGTGATAATGACTGATAAAGAAACTCTTGTAAAAAAAAGAGAAAGCTGATAGACTTAGAAATGAAACTTGAAGTGATAAAACAATATGATAGTGGTAAAAAAGTGATGGACTTGGCAAATAATTTGAAATTGTCACATTCAACGGTCTCCACTATTTTAAAAGATAAAGAAAAAAATCGTAAAGCCGTTAAAGGGTCCTTGTCAATTAAATCTAAAATAATAAATAAAAAAAGACTCGGACCCATTCAACAAATGGAAAAATTACTAGTGATTTGGATCGATGACAAGATTGAAAAGCGAATTCCATTGCGTCTCTTAAAAATCATTATTTAAAAATTACATTTGCGCAAGGCTTTGAAGCAATAGAAGAAGGAAAAACTTTCAATAATTTTGGAAAAATTACAATATCCTTCATGCTATAAGAAATATAGATAAGGGATGGACCCTTTAACGGCTTAAGAAGTTACTTCAGCACGTACATATGCACGGAATATGGAAAAAACTCACCAATCGATTTGAACCCGTTTCTCTTTCAATATACGAAAAAGAAAAAAAATGTCGACGATATTACTAACCTAATCGTACAATTTAGTGAACGTCTACAATTTGACGTAGATAACGAAGACATCAACCAACTTCTTGAAAATGATTCAGAAGGTATATAACCAATTCAGAATTTTTAGATCTTGAAACTCAAATGGTTGCAGAAGAGGATATTGATGAAAATGAATGAATCACATCTGCGGAACCGCTGAAAAAATTTGTATTTAAAGAAATGGCTGCTGCTTTTAATTTAATTAATCAAGGAATACAAAAGTTTGAAATTATGGACCCAGACAGTGAAAGATTTTCAAACGTGAACCGCAGGATTCAAGAAAATCTCACATGCTACCAAGAAATATATAGAGAAAAAAAAACAGGATACTGTTTAAACAAAATTAGACACATTTTTCAAAAAACTAATACGACTGTATTGAGATACAGTCGTATTAGTTTTTTGAAGATGAAGAAATGGATTGTACTTATGTGATAAGTGATGAGGATGTATAATTTATAATTAATAAGTACGGATGATGTAGATGTTTAATTTTTTTTAAATTTAAATATGAAAAAAGTAAGTAAAATCACAGAAAAAAAAAAATAAATATATTCCTCGACTTACGACGGATTCGACTTACGACCGAGGTTCAGGAACGTATCTCCGTCCTAAGTCGAGGAATACCTGTATACTGTTTAGGAGTGACTCATATTTCAGATAATGATCACTACTTCCAAGATCCAAGTTTAATGGTGTTGCTTTATTCTTCGCTTGTCCGGAGTCCATATTAGAGTTTGGGTCTGTAATTTGGAGTTTCTTAGATGCCTTTATATAAAAAAAGTTTCTTAGATGCCTTTATATAAATATTACCCCTATTTATTTCCCACTGCCTTTTTACAAGGTATGCTAGGCTTTGACTCACTATCTTTGAGAACAAGTATTGCCACTTCCAAATATTTCTTTGGAGTATTAAAAAACAGAATTGACAACCCTTCGATTTTATTGGAATTTAAAAATTTTCGGCGCCTAAATGGGGTAGAGCCTTGCGTCATCATTTTCTTTTCCAACCTATTCTTGCGAAAACGTCTGCTTTCAATAACTCGTCTCTTTTAAAGGCTTTCCGGTTCCTTAATGTGATAGATGAACATTTGGACCTGTTAAATTGTCATGTTTATGAGCTGGTCAGTTTCATGAGATTCAACACAAGTCTATTTGAATGAGATGAATGATTGGTCATTTTTATTGTTCTTTTCTTTGTTGTTTTATTTTTTTGTAAGACTGGTGTGACACTTTGAGGCAACCTGTCAGGTCACATTGATCATATTATTGTTATTATTATCATAAAAATAATGAATAAATAAATAAATAACATAAAAAAACCGTAGTAAAATATCAACTTATATTATTTATGGAAAAGCAGGTACATAGAAGGTAATATATGTATAGAATTTAGGATGATTTTTTCTGTGAGAACTTGTTAAAATGTCTCTATACATATACATATACATACTTCAGATTGATATATGTTCATTATGCGTTAAAATAATCAACATAGAAAACAGTTGAATAGTAAAAATGAATTCGTAAGCGACAATTTTATTAATTTAATAACTAAATTTGATTTGAAATATTCTAAATCTAGTCTACCGATCGCAATTATACAGCAAAATTTTAACATGTTTGAATAGCGTATTTTCCTAAAGTCGAAAGACAAACGGATACTTTTAACGATTAAAATCAATCATCTATTAGTATATTTCTGTTAAATTATTCTAGGAATAGCACATGCATCACATTTGCAATTTAAGTTAAAAGTTTTATAGCATATTTGCAAGTAGGTAAATGTGAAATGTTTTATCTTTATCGATGTAAAAATGCACTAATCTCGTACTTTTAACTGTCCGCTTGTTACCTGCTTGAATCGGCCAAATGTTGTTTTACTAATTTATTTTGGATATCGTGACGAGGGAACTGACCATTCTGAACACCAGAACAGATCTTTCCCTAAATTTTATTATGCCATAAGTGGGTAAAATCTGCTACTCGAAAACAGTTATACCATTTTGCTTAGTGTTAAAAAAACCCTAAGACTATAAAGGCCAAATAATGCTTTTATACTTTTGCTAAAAATGTACATATTATTCCGGGCCCGGGCCCCCTTCGAAAGCCGGGCCCGGGTTATTTGCATATTCTTTCCCTCCCCCCTCTCGTCAGCCCTGCATATACCTATATGTATGTATGTATATGAAATTTTATTATTTCAATATTTATCTGTATGTTTCTAAATAGTGCGCATTTATTCGTTTTGAGCTAGTGCTTATTTACAATTTACTATTAGAATATTCAAATACACTCAAACCAAATGACAAAAAGTTGAAGGGTTCCAGATTTGTTTAAAAAAACATGAAAAAATAGCGTTGAGCAAAGTATTAACACGGCTTAAGGTTCGTCTATATTATCCACCTAAAGCTCTGCACAACATTGCATGGAAAAGACTACTTGCATCAATTGCCATCCATTGCTGATTAAAACTAAATTACAAATTTAAATCGGCCAAATGTCCGTTCGGCCAAGCGTCCGTCGGCCTAACTTCCGTCGGTTTAACGTCCGTCGGCCAAATGTCAATTCGGTCAATAAACCGGACGTACCGGTCTGTACACCAGCATTTGCTTGGAATTTTTACTTGGAACTTTGATCCAATAATAGTTCTGTTGATTGTAAATCAACAGGTCAACTAATTATTATTGGGTGCGATTTAACTGTACATTGAGGATAAGTGAAACGTAAAGGAGGTTTGTAAAAATGCTTTGTATCTTAAAAAAATGTTTGTGCATTAAAATTTTGCATTATTTTCGGTTCATTAAATAATCTCGTATTGTGCATCGAGTAAAATATTTTAGCATTATAAAGTGACCATTAAAAAATATGAAACGATTATTCGAAAAAATAGATTTTAGCATTAGAATAGGTACAAAAAGTGACGACGTTGCAGTCTTCCGCTGTTGACAACTGTCAACTTTCAAAAGTGTTTACTTTTGTTTACGTATTACGTATGAATATGAAAGATGATGTCAGGTCGTAGAGTCAAAGCCAAGGTCGTAGGTGTCGAAGGTTGCAAGCCGAATAGTAAAAAATAAGGAATCCAGTAGAGAGAAGCGTTGGTCATTGTCGGTTCGTAATTTGGTATTCGCGACGTTGCCGATACAGTTCATCTGTCATTTTAATGCATATTTCATCCGCTTTTTTAGCAAATATATTTCAGTCATCTAGAAATGCACACAATTTTTTTGTAATGCAAAAGAACTTTTTTTAATGTACAAATTTTTTTTTAAATGCACATTTATTTTATAAAATGTTCCCATTATTATTGTTACAAAAGATCATTCCTGCAGAATTTTTAAAATTATACTACTTTTAAATACGGATACTGCCAATATACATACATACATTAGATAACCTTACGAATAGATTTAATTCGATGTTAAAATACTCACTACGCTTAAGTCCATTACGCAAAACCATCCATATTATATGAATATTGAAAACGAGGACGGTGGCGTGTTAGCCGATAGACACGGTTCAATTTCACCGCGACACTTATTTGAATCGATATGGGGGTTAAATTTAACCATTGTTCGCAAAAGCGTTCGCACCGAAACTAACGCCCCTTACCTGTTGACACGTACCCCTTAATAATATCCTTTACAATTTCGACCAATATCGTCAGGCCAATAAAGCACGTGTGTGCAATTTAATTCGGTAGCGATAGGTCCAACAATGGACGACGAAGTATTATATACATATGTGTGTAAATAAGTACCTTCACTTTGTCGCGGTTGTGGCACGCGATGTTTTATTATAAAATGACTTGCATTACTTGAGTATTATGAAGATATGGATGTATGTACCTATACATACATATGTATATCGTTTCCACAGAGATGGCTTTACAATTTGATCAATTTTCTCACCCAAGCTCGATGACAAGGAGCGCTGTCGTGCATAAAAATCTTGTCAGGATCAAGGATACCACCAGACTTTATGTGAGCCACCAGATGTGTCTTTAGCACATATAAATATTGGTCCCCATTAACCAAATAAATGGGCTCGGGACATTTTTTTTGTTTATGACGGCTCAAACCATTGTCTAGGGTGTGCTATCGATACATGAGGGTAGGTAGTTCTCAAATGAATTAACAAACAAACGCCTTTGTGTCATGAACTGAAGGATACATTCATCGCTCGAAGATTGCTTTGAGGATACACTTGATGTATTTCTTGCATAATGCAAAAAAAGGTCTAATTTTTTTTGTATGGTCACAAGAAGTTACGCAATAAATTAAGGAGTAATGGCTGCGAAAAAAAAAAGCATTCGGTAAATAATGGTGCTTTCTAATAGAAAAAAATGTGAAAGTTAGTAAATAAAAACGATGTCAATGAAAATGAACTCTGGAAGTAATTGTAGCTTTGAGTTTGTCACTATTCTTTGTTAAATTAAAGTAATAATGAATCGCATGTTTCCAACCTTGTTTTTTTATTTGTAGTATCGTTATGTTTACTAATTTTTAATACCATTCCTGCTTCTAACTTAACTTCCCTTTTCCATTTGCTTCGTTTCCCGGTAAGGTGTTGGGACCTTCTCGTGGTCCTTACCGAACAGTCCTTTTAAATCATCTTTAAAAGTACTGACAAAGAAGATTCCGGCATGCAGTGTTTTCAACCTTAGAGTCATTTAAGTAGAGTCGAAATCAATTATGTAAAAATGCATGTATTGTAAAAATTGTACAACAAATTTTGTAAAAAAAAATTGTGCGAAATTGAGCGTTTAACATTTAGCACTACATCGCTGAGTCCGTGTCAAACACTTGTACTATTTGCCGTTTAGTGAAAATTTGTCTCAAGAAAGGTTTTTAATTTCACTAGTCACAGCGCAGCTCACTTACTGCAGTGTGGGGGATAGCGAGTAGAGTTCCCAAATATTCGTCGACTTCAACTATTCTAATATCAAATATTAAATCAAGAGCTATTCGAATATATTCAAAAATTAAAATAAAGGTAATTACATAAGTACCAAGCAAAAATTTTAATTAATCGTCTTATCATATGTAGTTGCCAATTGAATTCCATTTCGTTTTTACAGCCAATAATAATTTACCAATTTTTTATTTTCTTTATTCATTATGATTTCTTGTAAAAATGTATATTTCGCCGGTGACTTAAATATTCGTATTATTTTTCTGATGTTTTCTAAAACTTCGTAAAGATTATTATTGATCGGAAAGTGATTTTCTTCAAACATTTCCGTATTTAATGAATACAAATCTGTTTCTTCACATGTAGACATTTTATCTTCTTCATTATCTTCATTTTTATCACAATTATCCCCATTATATATTTAATTTTCTTCATTATCGTTGGCTTCTTCGTCATCACTCTTTTCATGTTGATTTTGTATATTTAGTTTATAAAAAATTATATACACGAATAATATTCGAATAGTTGATGAAATATTCGTATAACGAATGGCTGAAAAATCAGACGAATAATTCGAATACTCGAATATTCGAATATTCGATTGGGATCCCTAATAGCGAGTGACCAGAACTTAAATTTTATTTTATTTCTCCAAATATACTAAATGCAGGGTCTTCATATTATATATATGTATATAAAAAGTTGTATATAGAAAATATATAGAAAAGTATATAGAAAAAATATATAGAAAAATTGTCTTGAGAAAGGTATTTAATTTCACTAGTCACAGCGCAGCTCACTTACTGCAGTGTGGTGGATAGCGAGTGACCAGAACTTAAATTTTCTATTATTTCTCCAAATTTACTGAATGCAGGGTCTTCATATTATCATATATATAAAGATGCTAATCTGTGTGTGTGTGTATGTGTGTATCCTAACGCTATCCGAACATAATGGTTCAAAACCTCGCTAAATAAAATTATTATAATTAACGTAATTTTATATGGCGAGAACGAAAAATTTCAATAAATGTTTAAAAAAAAAATTCGGGTGTGACCAACCCATGACTTTATCTATGTACATACATATTAGAGGAATATAAGCAAGTCACATAACAAAATTCGATATTGAACGGTACAGCCACATTCATACATACGGCAGCATTATGAAATACTAAGCATTTTCGATACAAATTGAGCGCAAATGTATGGAAACTTGCAAAAGACAAAAGTTCTACTTCCTGTTATCGGATTTTGTTCAATAGTAGCCACACATTTTTGACCTTTCTAAGAGGAAAAAATCCCACTTCCGGTTTATTAAATTTAGTGACTTTATTAAGTTAGTTTTCATTACATTGATACAAAGATTATACTTGATTTTTTTCGTGAAGAGCACATGTTTAAGGGGTAGAAAAAAATAGTGGAAGAAAAATCGAACAAGGGTAAACTGCCACTTCCGGTTGATGGATGCTTACCAAATTTTATACATAACTTGGTATTAAGCTTAAACTTCTAGATATGAAATTTCAGTTCAATAAATCAAAAGGTTTCTAAGAAAAACATAAAAAATCTCGATTCTCTAAAGTAAAAGTACTACTTCCGGTTCAGGTAAAAATATTGAGTTATAAAAATTATAATTTCTTTTACATGTTAAATAATTTTAGTCCGATTCAGTTAGCAGTCTGGGAGTACCATTTCCGGTCAACTTAAAAATTAAAAAAATTTTACGTCATGTCGATAAGTAGATGTAGGACCGGAAGCGTGATTTTTCCAGGAAACAGGGCGTTTTGGGTATATTTTCCAGGAAACAGAGTAAACTACAAAGCTAGAGTGCAGAAAAAAAAGGTTCATCATAAGAATGAAAAATGCACGGTGAACAATGAGCAATGAACAGCGCAATGTTGGTCCGCTCTTTATCGATTAGAATTTCAGTAACCGATACAAAGTTTCAGTTCGATAAGACTAACGGTGTTCAAAACACAGACACACACACACATTTTTTTTAGATCTTGAAAACGTGATTAGTGATCGATTCTGAGTTCGAATCAGTCAACATCTCGAGTTTGAAATTTTTCATGATCACAAAACTTCATATTGTTACTACGTACATATTATGTAGATAAAGTAAAAATCGAAAAATTGATAATAGACATGAATCATGATTTTTGTAGTTTGCCAGTTTCGTGTGGAACAATTAATGTTAAATAAAATGAGCAAACTCTAGCAGAAGAAAATCGAATTGGATTTTGCAATCATCTGAATGTCGCCAAGAATGAAAATCAAATAAATTTATCGATTTTAAAAAAGATATTACCTCTACAATTATTGTATTGAGCAATACTTAATTCATTTATTTTTATTTTATTTATGTAATTTTAGCTATTTAGCTAATTTAAAAATACATTATTAATTAATTAAATCTAAAATTTTATATATAAATTGATATGCACTATCCTTCACAGAGGTGTCTCCATGCACCTCGCAAGAATGCATCCACGGTCTTAGAAGACCTGACGCACTCGGGGAGGGCATTGTACATGACCACACCCCTGTGAAAAACACCATCAGCTGACTTCTTTTTCCTCATTCCACCAACAGCTAAATTGTTCTTATTTCTAGCATAATAACTATGGATATCTCTATTTCTTATTGTTTAATCCTTATAATACTTAGGTAATAACTTATGATCTAACTTATGAACAGATGACAATGTACTAAGATTTAAAAAAACTTTTTAATCTACCAACATTCAAAATACCTCTCATTAGCTTCTAATTAGATAGTTAATTAGAGTTGATTATTATTATTTCTATAGACAGTCTTATTGCAATCTATAAAATGCTAGCCTGAACAATTAGGTTTTATGGAGCTATCACATTTGAATGTGTGCAGTTAGACGGGTATTTTCTTTATTATAATATTAATTGACAGAATGAAGTGCGAGGTCGATCAAGTTCATAAGCCAAGTCGTCGCTTCAGGGTGTGTACAAAACACTTCTGGTTTCCTGTTGCTTTTGTGGGTGGTAGTGGGGGGTGGTTCGAGGGTAGAATGGCTGGGGACCAGCCATTCGGGCGCCTGTGTCGCGACGGTTGGCGGTTACCATGAGCCCCGAAAGCTCTTAGAACGAACGGGGAAAACGTCTCCTCCACCTCCCATTGCCCCAATTTCTAGATGAAATTCTGAATCATCCCCTATTGCAAAAAAAGGTGGTGAAGATCGAATAGATGTCAAAATTTCGCTACGACGCACGTGCGTATTGATTGATCGTATCACGAAAGAGTCTCAAGTGGAAAAGTGTAACGATGCGGGAAATGTTTGAATAAAATTGAATCTACTGCATCTGTCGGATTTTGTCGGGAGTGGATTGGACGATAATAAGAGTAATTTGGATAGTACAGTGCATTCGAAATAGATAAAATATATGTGTGTAAATACCTACCATACATACATATATGTATGTACATATATCATCAGACTTTATGTCTTTTGAAAGCATTGTCCGCTGAATAATTTAAATAATATAAATTTCATATCTTGTATACATATATAATTGCGTATGCACTTATGTATGGGTTTCATTCATGCGGCGAGTAAACTTTTAAAATTCACTGGATAATTAAGAGAGATTAGAGATTAATTTCAAGTATTTTAAAGCAATAACAAATCACCATCAATATAAAAAACAACAGACTATGGATTCCAATACTCACTTTTGGCACGGAATTACTAGATTTTTAGTTAAAGACTGCAAAAGTCAAAAATCTGTAAAAATTGATCATTTTTTTAAAACGTGCTATCTGATCAAATGCGTATATGCATATATAACTACTGGCTATTTAATTACTGACCAACTACAATTCATAACCGATAAAAATTTAGTTGCCGTAAATACATATATTATTCTATTTTCACGATAGTGTTAATTATATAACAGAATCGAACGATTTTAGAGACGCTATTATGGCAGTAAAATAAAGATAGAACTGATCTTTTTAGATCATAAAAATAGTCGTTTTCCACCATATCATTTTTATATATACATAAAACCTTTACATATAAAAAAATTATATCTTTTCAATGCTTCAATTGGTCAAGCGTAAATAGCAGGCTTATAAAATGTCTCCTCAAAAGGTAATTGTTTGCAATTACCCAGTATTACTGTGAAATTGTAATAAACTTACCTAGTAATCACACAATATAAAATAAGTACTTCAAAATATTCCTTTATGAGACTTTTCAGTACTCGAGTAACAATGATAAAAAATACACTCCTTTGAGAATATTTGAAATGGTTCAATTAGATACAAAATTGCGAGCAGTAAATATAATATTCTAACCGAATGACCGTGCATGTTAGGTTGAATGAAAATTAAAACATCATTTTCAGGATGTTTTTTAGCATACTATCTAGGATAGAATACCTAAATGTATTTATGTAATATACCAAATATCCTAATTCGAAATTGAAAACTGTAGATTGCATAGCGGCAAACAAACGTCCATCTTTATATGTATAATATGTATGTATAAATACTTGTGTCATTTTTATTTTTATATATTCAGAAAATTGTTACGGAAGATGTAGTATTGTTGAAAATTTTCCGTGCCTTTCGTGCATTCCGTTACATATTTAATGTACCGCAGTAGATGGCGTCTATTATGTTTGAAGATCTTTCAACGCCGTAGTCATCATTAAAATATTTCCCCCAGCGGAACCGTGTGCAGTATTTCCCGAGAATTTTCTCTTTTTTAGATCGACGATGAAAACTTGCGGAAAATATGTATCTCAAACAGAGCGTAAACGAAATATGGTCAGAGTTTTTTCCATTTTTTTTTAATTCACCACTCGACATTGATCTCAGCTGGCTCGATACTAATACTATTTTAAACGTGTGAAGTTGATACGGTCGTATACATGTATACTATGTACATACATATACAGACAGTGTGAAAAGTGGACTAACTACGTTAACCCCTAGCGCTCAGTGACTACGCTAATTGAATAAAATCTCACTGCCAGTGACTGACGAGAGATGGGAAACGGGTCAGCGCAATTCGAATCTCTCACTGATTTGAACTGTTCATCTAGAGAGAAATCGAATGGAGAATAATGCCAAACGCGCCTGAATCAGACTGATAAAATAAAACAATGACCAGACTGAAGAAATACAATATACATATGTATATGTATATTTATAGAAGAAACGATGGAACACGTGTCAAGAAAAGAAATAATTGAGACAGTGCAATATTCTCAAACCAAAAAAATGTACGAAAATTGTTCTTTTAAATAAATGAAGCCTATGTATATATGTACATATATAAGTATATGTATATACACATTCCTTTGTTTGCCCGTAAATAAACATGTCTGTAAAAACATCGTTCGACATATGTCGATTTCAATAATACAAGGGTATTATTTTTCAATAAAATACTGAGAATATTGTAAGCATATTTTTTTCATAAGCTGATTAAAATGTATGTGCGCGTGCATATATCAAAATAACAAAAATATTATGTCATAAATTATGTATTTTTCAAAATAATTCCCATTGACATACTAGCATTTTTGATATTGTGAGATGATTTTGATGAGACCTAGTTAAAAATTTCCATGCGCTTCTATAATTCGCTTGATTTCAGGACAAGCTAAAATCAAATCAGATGGCGCAATATTCGTACTGAATTGATGATGGTTTTCCATCAACATACATATATGTACATTTAGGCCAAATGAATCTACAATTTAGGCCGGCTTAAAAGTTCATCGTATTTCGAATATTATACACGCATCTTACGTACAATTTAGAGACGCATTTCTCAAATTGCGTTTATCAATCTAACATTATCTAGTGAATTTCACATTAGCGTTAATTAGTGAAAACCTTAAGTGATTTTCCCAGTTAACTTTCTCATCAGGAGCACTCAATCAAGTCGACGTATACCTAGAATATGTATCGGTTCGTTTAGACTTCTCAAACAGAAGTTACGTCGAACCCCTATCTGGGGGTCTGTTCAACATTACACGGCATGACCGAGCAGTTAAATATAATACATTGTGAACAACAATTTCCTGAACGCGTCAACCTGAGGCTACTGTAATTCGAAATCGCTAATACGAAATAGCTTCAGAAATTGGGTCTTTTCTTCGACGTGAAATTTGATCCCATTGTCAAAGACACTTTGTCGCAGCGAAAATTATGCATTTCGGGTGCACGAGTCGCAGAAACACCATGCTCTGTAAACTGAAATGTAACATTTGAAGCGCGAGGCTTTTACTGAATACGAAAGTATCTACTGAATACGAAATTTCAGTTACACTACTGTTACTTGTCGTTAAAAGCTTGCGATTTTCTGCATTATGACAATTTCTTTTATTTTCATAATATTATTACTGGGGATCCATACATTAGAAGAATATTCAAAAATACATACATACATGTGTATGTACATGTCTCTTCAGTTCCCCTCATTGTGGCAAGTTATAGTAATTTGAGGTAGCATATCTGTACATTCTTCATTTACTATTAATATGTAATCAAAACATGTGTGAATAACATATTATGGAACAATGTACATATGTATAGAATATTACGTGAACATTTTCTTTGTGTTGTTTATTTTAGGGTTTCTGATTTTCCGGACTCTTTCAATTCCCGGGACGCAGGACGGAGCCCGGGATCCCGGGACAAAATGAATAAAACTTTTTTTTTCAATTGAATATATTTTTTATTATAAAAAAAATATTTATTTACAAAATATAAAAAAGTAAACAATACATAATATATCTATTAACTGTAAAAAATGTAACTATAAAAGTAATCTTATTCAAAGTAGCTTCTTAAGAATACTAAAATATTTAAATGAAAATTCGAAAGCCTATTCTAGATTTGGTACAAAAATTTCCAAGAAAATCTCTTTCAGAGCTTAGGCTTCTTCTTTCTTCGATTTTAATTTTCAATTCTCAGAATAATACATCGGTAAGGTCAAGTCCTTCGGTATTGAGATTTTCCCAAAATAGAATTACAAGAAACGATTTTGGCCAAACGCATAGAACCATTATGCTCATAAAACGTTCGGGGAATGCGCTGTACTTACTGCTAAACAACAAACCTTTGAGAATATTTTACGATTCTTTGTGTATTTGATTTATTATTTCCCTTCGTGCAATCGTGAAAATGTTGTATATTTTCAAGATTTTTTTAAATCCAACTCCCGGGATTCGAGTTAAGAATTCCCGGGACACGGGACAACAAAAATTCCGTGAATTCCCGGGAATGTCTGTCCCGGGACGACCCGGGTCAAAAACCCTAGTTTATATATGTATGTACATATGTATATGTAGGTATATTTTTATAATACGAAGAGTCGTAAAATGTTAGTGATTTTTTTCAACAAAAAATATGGAATATTTTTTAGCAACGTGTGACCCAGTTAAGATATTCTTTTCGAGAAAATTGAAAAGGCGTAATATTGGCGGCTTTTTCTAGGCAATAATGAATACACACACATACATAGATATGCATGTTCAAAGTCGAGCCTTGCAGAAAAGCAATTGTTTTTTGAAAATAGCAAGAAATTATCGTTTTGTACGCATTGCGCAGTAATTACATAAGAAGAAGGAAATGTCGCAACGGAACCGCGAAAAGCTTATTTTATTCAGTTTTTTTTTCACTTTCGGCACACGAACGAGTTTCTTAAAAAATATCGCATGATTGTCAACACAATGCTCTTTACAATGAAAGAGAAAAATAACAACAACAAATTTGAGAGTAATTTCTGAGGTACATGAAAAATCTAATCACGCTGATTGACACTGAAATAATTTTTTAAAACGTACAATATTTAGGAAATAAAATTATCAAGGTTTACTCGTAGTGTGATAGTTTTATATTTTTATTCATTGGTAGTACTATATGATTATTAACAGTGAAAATTTCAGATTTAAACACAAAAATCGAAGTCGAAAGACTTAATTCATTTACCCTAATTTTTTTGATTCTGCTCTGAATTGTATTGCACGGTCGAAAGGCTAGCGTTTTGTTCTCACGCGATGATTACAACTGAAAAGAATGTAAAGTACGAAAATATATCAATGTAACAAAGAAAATGCCTTTAAAAAGGTTGTTATATTCAAAATTAAGGACGCGATTTTACATTAAGCAAAAGCATCCTTTTCATTGTTGGTTTGATAAATGATAGAAATTATAATGAAAGGCTAATTTGAACATAGAAGAAACACTATGCTTTGTGAAAATAAAATCACCAGAGATGTAACCTAACTGTCGACTGCCTAATTTTTGGTTACAAACCTAGCATGTGGATGTTGATGATATCGGTGAACTCGTTAGCCTTGTCCGTGACATAAACACGAAACGTTACTACTAAATGCAATACAATAACTATTGGAAAAAAGAGTATACCTGATAATGACTTGAACCGTAAGTGACCTTGGATCGATTTTTATATAAAATTTATGAGAAAGTTCACTGGAAACGTATAAGAATGTATTATATTTTGAAATTATGTACATAGTATGTATGTATATACGGTCCTATAATTGTCCAATATAATTTTTTTCTAAAATTGAACTATATGAGAACTTGAAATATTATTTTATTAATAAATTTTAATATATGTAATAGAATAATTTCATTGATCCTTTAAAAGTATTATTTTCTTTATGACAATTTTATCAAAATTATATCACATTCTATAAAGGGCTTTTCATCTAGCCCCACACTAATTCCATCATAATTTCCTCAAGGTTCACACCTTGGAACATACAATGTCTTCTGAAGTGTCAGTGCTTAATTTACACTGATGATCAAGTTTTCCATCTTATTAATAGTGTATCAGATTACTTAAAATTACAATTAGACATTTATACGATATTCGAATGGTGTAGTGTAAGTCTTATGTATCTCAATATCTCAAGATTTTTCTCACTGACACTTTCCAAAAATCATCATTTAATTAATTTAATTTAAAACATCAATAACGTAAACTTTATCAAGAAAAACCGTGCCAAAGATTTGGGCATTCTTATTGATTATAAATTTTCATTTAACGAGCATCTTAACTACGGTTCCCGGAAAGATCCACTAAACTGCATTGAATAGTAGCACAGTAGTCGAGAAGCCCTAACCTTCAAAGGCGCTCAAAAAGAACTTGCGCATTAGAATTCCATAGAAAAAGGTAAGCACCCTCGGATAACATACAAATACCCCTTGACGCTTTTTTGTGGAATTCTATTGCGTTAGTTCTCGTTAAGCATCTTTGAAAGTTTGAATATCTCGAGAGTGCAACTATCTCGAGTGCATTTTTCCGGTCACCTTAACTACATAAACAGTCACTAAATCATACAAACTGTAGGGATTTATTTGCCGAGTTGCGAAGCATTTTAAGAATCCGCATACTTGCATATTGCTGTACAACAGTCTAGTTCGCAGTAATATGGAGTATGCTTCGGTAATATGGTCTCCTTTTTTACAAGGTTTGTGTTAGTTTGATTTTGTTACCAGTCATATAAATCGCTTAGATAGTGCTCAGAAGCGTTTTCTGCATCTTTTATCCCATGAGGCTAGTCTAGTTAGATTGCTGCCAACCTATAAAGATAGACTTTTTCATTTTAAGATCATAAGTTTGTCTTATCGCAGAAAAGTTTCTGATATATTACTTATGGTTTCTAATATATGGTCCTATTGACATATCTGTTTTGCCAGATATTAATTTGAATATTAATACTCGATTCACTAGATGTTGAAAACTTTTTTATTCACCAAATTTTAATACTAATATTTCATTTAAAATGGTACAATTGCCCAGATATGACGTATTTACGATTTGTATAGATGATTTCCCCAATTGGTTCTCTATTTCAATCAGTACTTGTAGGGCTAAAGTGAAGAAGCAAATCTGTGGTTGTTCATTGTTTGATTTATATTTAGTATGTTTTTGTACCAAAAATACAAAGTCTCTTTCGAAAAGATGTAAACCATGGGGTTCTCACTTTAATAGGAATTAAATTATTGTCTTTTTTATACATGTTTATATTTTTCTCTCGTTCTAGTTCTCTTTTATTATATCTTTATTATGTATGTCTGCCATTATATTTCAAATAAAAAAATAAATAAATTCGTTCAAACACATAGAATCGCTCTCAGCCTCCAAAAATGTTGCTACAAAAACTCAGCGCGGCAGAGTTTGTTCATTGTTTGCTCATTGTTTGCTTAAACTTCGTCTCTCTCTCTCTTGTCTCTCTTCTGACTTTCCGTCTCTCTCTTCGATGGCTCGTTTTTAGACGATACTTTTGTTAACAATGACCATTCTATACATTCTACTTCTATGTTCAAACATGATATTCATCAAGTACATATGTATGTACATACAGGATTATAATCTAGTCCTCCGGCCGTTGATCTGTCATCTGCAAATAGTCAGGATTTAAATGTATTTCTAAAAGTGCTATAAATGTATTCATGAAACTGATAATCAAATAATAAAGCTAACCAATCTATAATTTATTTATTTATTTATTTTATTTAATAGTTTTGGACCATTGTGGCATTACAGGAAGAACCTAATGCGCCACAATGGCCTACATTTGAAAAATATATAAAAACATGATATAAAAACAAGTAAACTGTAAATAAAGGAAAAAAGTAAAAGCAGAAAAGATGGTAAAATAAAATAATAAAAAAAAGTAATAAAAGGAAAATAATACATCATTCAGAGAGAAAAAAAAATAACAAAAGTGTAAAAATTAAAAATAAAATCCATAAATCCCATTCTTTGTTTACACTGAACAAAATTAAAATAGTGTAAAAAAATATACAAAGGAGAAAGAAAAAGTAAAATAAAATAAAACAAAATATAAATAAAAATAAAATCACAGCGAGGCCCAAATGGAAGAGAGTAGATTAAGATTCCACTCATTCATCACATTCAAATTAAGAAAGTAATGATGAGCGCAGGTTACCAGATAAATATGTTAAAATAATATCCGATAATCTACGCTCCCCAAGGTGGAAAATATCACATTCAGGGACAGCAGCAACGATTTTATTGAGAAGTCGAATAGCTCTTGGAATAGGAGCCATTCGAAAAAGAACTGTGCGAGCAGCAGGTACAACCATCAAATGATGATGTCTACCACGCACATAATTATTAGGGACATAAAGTCCCAACTGTTCCAGTAACAACGGGCATGACGTATTACCACGCAATAGCTGGAGAACGAAACGAATTAACGAGAAGTTTCTCCGAAGTTCAAGGGAATTATACACAAGCATGCCCAAAAGGAAAGGAGTAGGATAGAGATATGGGTAGTACCCATACTCTTTCTTATAAAGAAAACGAAGAAATGCTTTTTGCACTTTTTAAGAGATAAGAGAGTAGTTTGCTTCATGCGGATTCCACACAATTGAATTATACTCTAGCTTACTTCTAACAAGCGAGTTGAAAAGCAAGCGAGAAGACAAGAGGTTGGAGAATAATCTAGCATATCTTAATTAAATTAGCAATATAATGCCTAATTTCAAATGTGTATGTTTTGTTTTTAATTTTGATTTCGAGGGATCGATTAACTTTCAAGATATTCCCACGGAAAAACACGATGCGTGAAAATGCAAATAATTTTCGTCACGTGACGCCATCCAAAAATTCAAAATCCAAACAACCGAAAATCAACGTTTTCGCTTCCCTTAATTGATATTGAAATATTTTATTAAACCTTCACGTGACGATCACATTTGGATAGCAATCGCTCAGCGACTTACTTCCACTAATTCAAAGAGGAAATCGAAAATCGTCGAGCTTATATTGCGTCACGTATCGATTTGAAATGATAGATAGTACGACGGATAAGTGTAATATTTAATTATGTGCCGCAATTTTCCATGCCACTCGAGCACAGTGATTAATTTGCACGGTTCATTTGGGTCAACCGTGATATAGCCGCCAGAGATTAAACTCAAATGTTCTCATTGCGCTAACTGACAGGTTGTTTTAAGCATTTCAAACTTCCGAGTACGCTATCTGACGAAAATAAATTAAAAAATATGATGAGATCATTTTTTCGGTCTCAGATAGGTTGAGAAAAAAAATCTAGCAATCTGTTCAATGAAATCATATGGTTTTTCTTTCTCAATTTGAAATATTTTATTTTGATTAACTTAATTGATTAAAAATACTGAAATACATACATGAAATCTGGACCATTTTCAGCCTTTCGTTTCATATTTTTTTCATAAATCCCACTATCCAATACTTATTACAATTTATTCAGTTGATTATGAAATTAAGTCCATGAATAAATGCTTTGGTTTTTGAGATAATTTTATATTAAAGTTGAACACAAATAACTTTTATTCGCAATTGTAAGAAAACGTGACGGGTTCTGGGTCACTGATGAAAATACGTTTACGTTGTATACATATATGTATGTATATATAATACTAATAATACCATTTTAAAAGCGCATTTTTTATAAGGAATAATATAATATTGTATCAATCATAATTTCGGTTGCGCACAATGATAAATTATCACGAATGACAGTGAGCAAACAAAGGAAATAAAATTGAATCTCGTAAAGAGAAAGAACATTATAATAAATGCGTACAAGGTGAGCCGGAATTTTCAGATAAACGAGAGCGGTTGTCACGAGGGCAAATAATGCCAAAATATGGAAATTCCCCAGAGGAAATAATGAAGCACCCTCCTGGGATACAAGTGAAAATTTATTCGATAGTATCTCTCGGCCCGTAAAAGAGACTAGATTATTTTTATAACCCCTGTGGATTTGCATGAGGTTTACATATTTCGGAAATTATATTTTTTAAATTTTACAAATGTAATCGTTGGATGTGATTGGTCGGTTCTGGACATTTGATGGTGTCTTTGAAGCCATCACGCATATGAATTGTTGATTAGTTATTTTGGAATTGATAATTCCCTTCCATGTATTCTGTTATTTGATATTTTTTTATTGTTTTTATTGTGTATTTTTTTTATTTCTTGCTTATGTTCATTTTTATGTATTATTGTTTATTTCTCTTTCTGTGATGCCATAATGGTCCAAAACTATAAAATTGAGAGTAAATAATTAATCTTATTCACATGTAGAATTATTTTATTTTAGTCGTCCTTGTATGGAAAAAATGATTTGATTCTGTCACGTGTCTGATTAAATACTTAGTCAAATTTCATTTTTACAAACATTTTTACTAACGAATGACAATGTAGACACAACAAAATTTTACATATTGTAACGTGGGAACATGAAAGAGAATTTACACAGTCTAAGTGCATTCGTGAGTGTAGAGACCCCCGAATCAGGCTGACGAGACTCAGTAAGTGCCCGAAAAAAGGATACGCTGGAGTTCTCATAAACCCGGCGAGTGCGTGTGACTCGCTAGGGTAGACTACGTGAAAATAGACACATTAATGGATCGGGGAAGCTATGCTGTGCAACTTGTCCTTTATAAGGAGGTATACACGGTAGAACAGATTATTCTGGAGTGAGCGGTGGTGTCATGTGGACTTCTAGAATAGTTGAATAAATGCTGTGAAGTGACTTTGGCCTTTCATTTGGATCCTGAACCCACCCACCTCTACGCATCAATATTATATTTAATATAAATCTAATTAATGTGCATAAGGGTCAAAACAAAAAATGTTTTAATTATTTATAAGATAAATTTACATGCGTTTTAATTTCAAAAAAGATAAAGTTTCAATGATTTATAAAATAAAGTTTGACAAAAAATTGCGTAAAATTTAACTTCAACATAAAATTCAAATTGATGCTCATTATGTTCATCGAGAATAAAAACTTACTTATATACGTACATACATGTGTACAGACTTGCTCATTTATCTTCATTTAACGGTATACAGCTTCTTCCGTTACAGATACCAGCAACCAGCAACATAGCTCAATGGTTATCGTATAATGCTAACTGAGGGGTAGTGGGCTCGATCCCTAATCCAATTTTGCTGTACAGTCGTTGTTTATATACTATGTGACTCCAGGTCAATCGTTTCCTATCAGAGTTTGCCAATTTATCTGATTTCATTGTTGAAACAGTTCCTATCAAATTGAACATCTACCCACATCTTTCACAATAATTTGAATTTAATTTCAAATTCACAATAATATTATAAATTTATTTATATTAAAAAGTTGGCCATAGGGGTCACCTTAGGGCAATCCCGTAATGACACCATGGTAAAATTAAATAATTTAAAAAAAAATTATGACAAATAGTTATTTGGATTGTCTTTGATATTTTTTGATACTGATGAATTTGAATTGAACAGTATTTTATATTTTATATTTTTGATATTTTTTGATATATTGATATTTTTTGATACTGATGAATTTGATTTGAACAGTATTTTTGATACTGATGATCTTTGATCTAATTCAATTGGAAATTGTTAGCGGGAGCTTGAAGCCAATTTAGTAAGTAGCCATAATTTATTTATAAGTAGTTATAATTTATTTCACTATTTAAAAACATTTATAATCGTTTGTATCTGAAGGGATTGTGACACGTGGTACATAAAATAATTCTCGCTCTTTTTACAAAGCTCGCCATTCTTACATTTTTTTTGTCGAAAGACCCTTTTGTGAAATCTGAAACCGAGATATCTCAAAGCGAGCTTTCAACGTTACAGTGATAGGCGTCATTTGGCCGAAAGTTGTCCTGAATACTAACTAAGACGATCTGCAGGTTTAAAAAAATTGGCCTGAAGAATAGTGTCAGCGATATATTTTTTTAAAGTAGAACATCACACATTTATGAGAATATTTTGGCTCTACATATTATACATACATATACATATATATGTACATATGTATATAGTGTTACGTAAAGCACGGGCCTTGCGATGAATATTTTTGGACATTTTCATCGCTCACATTTGTCGAACATGACAAAAGGTCTCCATTACTGTGACCCGTCGTAAACGGGCACAATTTTCCTAATATTCTGTAAAAATGAGATGTCCTCCGAGAAGTATCGCTTCAACTTATATAAAATACAAACACATGTGTATTATTTGGTGACTTTAAAAAAATGTTCATTTTTCGGTTGTTTACTTCTTACTCCATTACGAGAATATTACTTGATGGACTCGGAATGTTGACGAGGGTTTTCCCATTCATTGAATTGCTATTTACTGACCGTGATAGATGAGAAAACCGTTTATTGAATCTTGTGTGCAGAATGCTTTTTTTCCGAAGAATTCCATTTGTAAAACTAATCAGTAAAAATGTCCGAGTGGATGAGAAGGATTTGCAGTTCACAGAAAGATTTATCGCTTTCAACGAATTGAGAAATCGTGTTATCTTATTGTTTTGAACTCGAATGTAAAATTGTATAAATTTTTAATTTTTAATAAACAATTCAAAGAGGAGAGGATAAACTTTATAATGCTCGTTGTTGTTTCTTTGAAACACTTCTTTCACATTTGCGTATTTTCCCAGTTTTCCCGGTATCGAAAATGAAAATATCCTTTTGTTGTGTTTCTTTTGTGTGGGGGCGAAGACAATGTAATCTTTCTAACTTGTAAATAAACATTATTCTTACATTTTATGATGTAGCAAAATGAATATGTTTTTACATGAAAATATCATACATACAAAGCTCTAGTGTTCAAAATTATGTAATTAATTACACTCGTATATTATAATATTATGATTCGGTATTCAGAAGAATTGAATCCTTTGTCTTGGTCAGTTAATTTAATGTCAACGCTAGCTGTGTATTTTGAAATGAATCCAACCTTAAAAATAAGGAAAATATACATTATTGTTCAATGGATGTTAATTTTCACTTGTGAATTAGACTGGAATTCAATTATAATATTTGTAGTCATAAATTTTTTTTTTTTTTAAATAATGCTTTTTTTATTTTCATTTGTATTATCGTGTAATCTGATTTACATTAATTCAAAGACATTTTTTTTGTATTTTATATGTGTGTAGTTCACAGCTCAATTTACACAATGCAATGAAGTAATAAATAAATTAATTGTTTTTTGTTAATTTATCAAACATTTACGCTATAAACTTCACTGTACATTGAATTTACGACCATGAATATTAATTGTGTTTCATATTTTATTTTAATTAAAAAAGTATAAAGATTTTGTTCTTCGGACGAAAAATTAGCACACTCCAACTAATTTTATTAGAAATGATTCAAGCTATAAAACTGTCAGTTTCTTAGCATACACAGATATCTTTAAGGAATACTTCCTATTCAAATGCTTAAATCGAATTAAGCGAAGAAAATTTGGATCACATTTCAGATTTATTATTAAAAAATCTATAAACGTCGGTTATTCATTCCACTTATAAAAAACATCAATTCTTCGGTTTCGTTTCAAAAACCGAATTTATCACTTTTTTTTTGTAACAAACAATTCACATATTCTTTGAACAGTACAATAGAACTTTTATTGAGAAGTAATTTATCTATTTTGACAGCTCATATGTATGTATTGAATATACATAGTATGAGAAAGTATACATTTTCTTCAATAATGTTGTAAAGACAGTTGTATACACATTATATATGTAGCAATCATACACCATTGAACACAGACAATTTATCAAATATTACATGTTTTGATACCGATACATGTAGACACTTCAAAAATAATACAATTTGGAGAATTCCATGCTGCAAATTCTGCCAGTGCACCGACACGGAGCAACAAAACTACGGCGAGCGGTTGTTGAACTTCACACGATCGATGGAAACGGAACTTATGGAAAATATGCGCTGTGTGGTCGGTTGGCAATGGTGATTCATGAAAACGTAAAAAAGCACATGCACACTCCCTGTCATTAGACTGCTCGGCGTGTCGCTTAAATTTTTGATGCAGGAAATGCGGCGCCTCGAACGCACCACTGTTTTGGAACGACTGACTCGGATGCGTGTTGATAAAATAATGCGTGTATAATTTCATAGGCGAGTCCCACGTGCATCTGTATGGTGATATATATTAACAATGCGTGTAAATGCAACACAGCCACCGAAAACTAAATCATTCCTGGGGTCACCTTCTGGTAGTTTAAGAAAAAATACATTCGATTTTCACAATAGTTTCAAAGTTTCATAAGTCGTTTGTGATGGCGATCAACAAAAGACAAGCACGAAATGCAAACAGTTCTATTACTTCAATCGGATTCAGAGAAAATTTCTGCACTATCTCTATATGAGAAAGTTTGAGCGTTACCGATTTTCATTTCCGAGACGCTCAACTTGGGATGTTTATACAAAAATTCTAAGGAGTGCGTGTCACATTTCAGAGATTCTGGTTGGCCTCAAACTCTAGGTGCCTGATATCCATATGGAAGACCATTCTGGTTTGCGTATTTTATATCAAAGAAGTTGTACATTCGAAATTCATTTCTTCTGGGCAAACATTCAATCAGAAATTTAATCTTAAATTTTGAAGCAGTTGTATCAAATGTGCAGCAATGTTTGACTAAAAACGGTTGACCTCCCTATTGCTCTGATCTAGCATCATGTGATTTTTTTTGTCTAAATGAAAAGAAAACATTTTGAAGATGTAGAAGAAGTTAGAAGACAAATGTTTGAATAGTTCCAAAGGCGCTATTAGAATTTAAAAAAAATATTGAGACAAGATTATTACTTTAATAGCGAGTCTTTGCCCTGGATTTTCAATCTCTCTCCGTCTGAATAATCGAATTTCTACTATTTCATTGAATTGGAGTGTAAGCCATGAAATACGGCATCGTGCAAAACATTCGTGTGCCGGTATCGTTTTAGGGTAATGTGTGTCCCTCACGCTTTGTCACATTACTAAGGTTACATGGCATCGCCCGGTTCAGAGCTCTAAAACTTATACGACGCGTGACGGTGGATATTAGAAAGGGGAGGAGTCGAATGTACATAAGAATTCCACGAAATAAGTCACTTTTATTTGAATATTGTACATACATACATACAAACATCTGGAGCCACATTTTCCAAGTCTACAAAAATTTTATGTACATTACGAATTCCTTATCATATTTTTCGATTTTATTCTATTGTACGTCTGGGTGGCATAGGAAATGCCGAAAATTCAATTATTAAAGATATTCAGCCACAGGTACGTAAAGAAGATCTCTTGACATGGTCTTAATATAATATGCAACCCTCTCTCTCTCTCTCATTCTCTCGAAACAGTAAGCTCATCCCACGAACAGCAAAGTTCTTCGGTTACCGGTAATACCATCTGCTTTCATTATATAACTAGTTTTATGTCCGTTAAAATTTCAATGGGTGCTTTCGGATCGATACAAGATTTAAAATAAATTTGTATAAACAAACACCGGTTATTGACCTCGCAACCTTAAATGTTATAAATAACATATATTTTAAATTTAGAACGCTTCCTTTGTCGGCCACCGTGGTGTACTGGTTTAAAGCAACCAGAAGTCAAACAACCGAGCAGCCCGGGTTCGACCCCGCGATCTGGAATTAATTTTAATTTTTCAAATATCGTTAATACATAAATTAATTTCAATTAAAAATATATGTATATTTAATTGTTTAATATGAAAACAAAAAAAATGGTTCAAAACCTCGCTAAATAAGATTATTATAATATTTTTATATGGCGAGAACGAAAAATATCAATTAATGTTTAAAAAAAAATCGGGTATGACCATCCCATGACTTTATCTATGTATTAGAGGAATATAAAAAAGTCACAAAACAAAATTCTTTATTGAACCGTACAGACACATTCACACATACCGGCAGCATTATGAAATACTAATAGCTAAGACAGCATTTTCGATACAAATTGAGCATATATAAAAAATGTGGTATACCAGGCACGTATACCACAATCGTCCGGCCGTCCGAACGACCGGTACGCGTCGTCTCTTTAGACCTTTTTCGGTCAAATTGTATGGTTTTATTTATCCTTCCTTGACAGTGATCGATAATGGTTTTAAGAAATATAGAAGAACTTGTCGACGTACCACATACCGCATACCACGCTGTGTGATTTCGCCCTTAAGATACAAGGTGTGCTCATGAAGACAGATTAAGGTGCGCGCCTCGTGTCCAATGAACGGAGATATCTAATTAAGACGAAACGAAACGAAATTTTCCTGCAAAACATGGAGATACGTGTCATTCATATATGTACATACATACATATATATGTAGACACACGTAAACCTAAACTGGTCACAGAGACACATCCCTGTGCATGAACTAATCTCCGTATGCCTCCGTGAGCACCTTGTGTCTCCGTGTATCCTAATTTGAACGCAGCTTTAGTATTGGATGTCCATCCCCAAGGATTAATCTCTTCAACTCTAAGTATTGTCATGTAATTATACTCTAAGGCACTCACAATGGCGGAAGGCCATCCAGATAGGGGTTGATCTTCCATGTTGAAATCAATATTTGGAAATCTAATGAATCACTTCTTAGCACTTGCTTCACTGTGATGGATAGCGAGTGACCAAATATAATTATTAATATTGTATGTATTCCTCATTAAAACCACTTTGATTCGAATTATGTCATTACAAAATAAAAACATTGATCAATATCAACATAACTAATAGACCAGTGTTAGTATATATGTAATGCTTTGAACAAAGTGTTCACGGGTTCAAATCTCACTCGTATCTGCTGGCCAGACCTTGGATTTGTGACTCCGTTTCATATCAGATTTTGTCAATTTATCTGATTTTCATTGAAATGGTTCCTGTAAAATTGGCATCTCCTTTCCTATCTATCTTGAATATCTCAAGTTATTCAGCGTCTTGAGGTTCGCCAATTTGATTAAAAATGTTGCAAAAAATTTCTCCATAGATGTCACTGTGGATATTTGTTTAAAATGATTATTATATATATAATAATCATATTGTACTTGAAGGAGTTTTCAGGAACTTGGAATGGGACACAGCAAGAGTAAAAGTCAACGGTTGCTTCTTGAATCATCTTCAATTCCCAGACGATATAGTTTTAATAGCTCGCGATCCAGCTGACCTACTTAACAGACAAACACAGCTGTACAGAGAAAGTAGGAAAGTAGGATTAAAAATTAACGTAGATAAGACCAAACTAATGTACAAGTTATTGCATGCCTGATAGCATCTTATTAGATGACAAACCAGTAGAAGTAGTAAAAAAATATTTATATTTAGGTCAAATAATTGATATGTCCGGTAGTAAAGATGGAGAGATAAAGAGAGGTATGAAATTAGGATAGAGTCCATTTGGACGAATGAACGTTGTTTTTAAATCAAAAATACTTCTCTGTCTGAAGAAAAAGATCTTCGATCAATGTGTTTTGCCAGTGATGACGCAATGTGGTTTTGTGGGTATTTGGCTATGTGCCGGACCGTGGAGACAGCCAAACAGAGTCGAGTGGTCGAGGAGACGCGGGGAAGCGTGGTAGTGAGGTAGTGGAGGGGAGGGTGTGGAGCGTCATGTGACGTCAGGCCGAGCGATGGGTGACACATACACACATCCACGAAGCCACACACACACGAAGGCACCTATAAATTACCTTACATTATATTTATATATTTCATATAACTTTATTACTTTTTTAATTCGTGTATCAATTCCTTTCCGAAGCTACCCGTTGAACGCGTAGCTTCGGAAAGGACACTCGGGAAGAAAAACACTAGTGCATTATATATGTATACTATATACAGTGGTGTAGTGCTAAATAAAAAAGAACCAAGTCGGCGGTCGGCAATTTTTACGACCCCCCCCCCCCCCGATTTTTTCCTTACTAAAAAAAAGTTGTATCCTACTAATACATATTGGTAGTTCAAATATTTATAAAAAATCAAATAATAATTAAAAAATAAACACTGCTAAAACAATGTACATGTATAAATTGTATGTACATACGTCAAAAAACTTTAACATGTGAATTAACACACATTTTAACATGTAAATTTAGAGATGACTATTTATTTTAGCTGAGTTCACTCATGTTTTCAAAGAATGTTTTCTTTCGAAGTTTTGGGTGGTTTTAGAATAAAAAGCCAATAAATTTCATTAAACGTCTTTTAAGTTTTGAATGTGCTCTCAGATTACTATTCGATTGTGTTTATCGAGGGTTAGAACGAGATTCTGCTCACAATATTTGGAATACAAAATTTTATGTGATATTTTAGTCAAAATATTTTTTAATTGTACTCGGAAAACAATGTTTATAAAAATCAAAGTGCCAGGGCGGCGACCTGCCCCGACTTCACCACTGACTGTATATATATAACATTAATTTATGCAATCAGCCAATTTAATAATTGAAAATATTTACTGAAAAGTTTAAATATGCGCCAAGATTAAATTTGTTAAATTTATTATGTAACTTCGATTTTAATTTTCTACTCAATTTAATTGAGAGAAGTTTCCAATTGATAATTATGTCGAGAGAAAATTTTGAAAACCAAAACTTTTTGTGCCAGCCAGACTTTTGAAGAAAATGCAACACAGAGTTAGTTGCAAGTAAACTTTTAAAGTGCATCCAATTAAAACTCGATCACCGTTGAAGGGTGAAACTGTCGTTCATCGTCGTATTTATGGACACGCGTTTATAATTGCAATAATTTCGGTGTCATATTAAATTTGAGGCTGTCATGGGTCGACTTCCGGCGCCAACTTCCGGTTCCGCCGTCACACATCCGACCTCCGACCGCCATTAGCCTTTAATATACGATCGAATTTCCGAATCTCTCGTGTTCGATCCGCTCAAGACAACGGCATATCAAAATACGTAACGAATTGTCTAGTTACGTCGGCAAATCCGGTAGTACTAAAACGGTATGAATAATTTATTTCTAAGAGCTTCGAAGCTAAGCCATTTTTTTCGCGGAGCATTGATAGAATATTAAAAATTTTAATTATTCTCTGTAGGTACACCGCACCATCCGACAGCTCTCGCGTCGGAAATTATATACATAAATGTTAATTTCCTTTGACGTGAAGTAAAATTTATTTTAATTTTTAATGAATTTTTAGGTCGAGTGACTTTCCTCGTGTTGTATGTACTTTATGTACATAGTACGTACCATACGCATTGTGTACATCGTTTCTAATGAGCTCGTATGATTGATGTGCTATTTTAATTGTGTCATTTGCACGCAACTTAACAAGCTCACTAAAAATCGACAATATATTCGTGTTCGAAAGCTTGAAATGACGTAGTACTTTGATTAATTGCCTTTACAAAGCTCAATAATAAAAAGAATAATATGTACGTAGTATAGAACATAAAAAGAGTGACTTTTCAACGTTTGTATCTTCAATAATAATGTAAAACTAGAATATATTTACAATTATAGTAGAACCGATCTAGCATGAGACTTACGTAAAATGTACATGCTATAACATTCACCCCCCACTCGACCTGCGATGGCCAATTTCATTTCGTTTCAATTTCGCATTGCATTTTGTTCAATAAATACAACAATGTTCGTGTTTCGTATTTTTAAATATTTATACTAATAAATATTTAATATAAAATACGTAAGTTTTTGATATTAATTTATTTATGCAAAACATATATGTATATTTTATATTAAAAGAAATTTATATTTTTAGACGGTAAAAGTAATTGTCAACGTCATGTTATGAACAGCAAATCTTACAGTAATATTTTTAAACTACTGTTACGCCCGTTGATTTCAACGGTGGTTTCGAAAAATAATTGAAACACGAAAAAAGTAAATTTATATGTTATATATATATATATATATATATATATATATATATATATATATATATATATATATATATATATATATATATATATTTTTTTAGTATATTTTATTGTTACAATCAATATACACTCGTCATTACAGATCGCTCCAATGCGACGAGTGTACGATAACGGTCAGATATACAATAATACATGTACAAGCAGAATACATAGCATATAACAATTAATCAGTACAGAAATAATAATCATTGACATCTATGGATTATTTTTAGATTTTTTGTGTACAATTTTTATACATATAATAAACACGAAATTATAGAGATGTCTATAGATTTCAGATTACTGTGCATAATTTTTACAAATTATACACACAGATTTTGTGACAACAGGAAATGATCTAATACCAATTTTCAGGAACCATTTCAACAATGATCAGATAAAATTGGCAAACTCTGATAGAGAAACGATCGATTTGGAGTCACAAAACCCCCAAACCTAACCAGTAGTTTGACGAGGACTCGAACCTCCGACCTCAGTGGTGCTAAATATATACGCTACCATTAAGCCAAACTGCTGACTATATATATATATATATATATATATATATATATATATATATATATATATATATATATATATATATATATATATATATATATATATATATATATATGTATATATATATATATATATATATATATATATATATATATATATATATATATATATATATATATATATAGCCAGCAGCATAGCTCGGACGTTAAGCTTCTGCTTACCGTCAAGAAGGTGCCGGGTTCTATCCCTGAATGAAAATGAATTTTTCAGAGTATGCTGTTGGTCAGACCTGGATTTGTGACTCCAGGTTGATCGTTTCCTATCAGAGTTTGCCAATTTTCTCTGATTTCATTGTTGAAATGGTTCCCGGAAAAAAAAAATTGGCTAAAAAAATCCTTCCTACCTACTATGTCACCACTATTTGAAAAATTTGATTGTTGTACAATAAAAATTTATGTACAATTCATAGATGTCTCGTTAATTTGCGAGTTTTTTCAGTGTCTCGCAATTCAACGACTTATAATAAAAATGCTGTATTTGTATTTGTAATTGGCCAGGAAGGCGCATTGGGATTTACCTGTAAGGCCTTCCTGGTATATATGTAAAAAAAAAAAAATAAAAATAAAAAAATAAAAAAAAATATATATATATATATATATATATAAATTGTAATCGTCATAATATGCAAAAGTACGCCACGTAAATACATATGTACATACATCTCTGAAGCTGTAATATAAGTAAAAATATTTTTCCATCGGTGATTGTAGCATACAAGTCTCGGTTCATTTCAATGTTGAAAGAAATGTTTACTGCTGAAAATATATTGGTAAAACAATCTAATGCTGATGTACTGATTATTGAAACAGCAATGGAGCAATTCAATTTGACAAATACAACTATTGTTGTTGGTGAAGATGTAGACTTACTAGTATTACTCACTGCTCGAACTCCAACTGAAAAAACTATTTTATTCTAAAAACCTGGAAAAGCTCAACATAAATCGGAAATATATTCATCGAAAAGTTTATCTACTTCTGCAAAGTGTCAAAATCATGTACTATTTTTACACGCAATAACTGGCTGTGATACGACATCTGCATTTTACAGGAGAGGTAAAACAACAGTTTTTAAAATGTTTGAAAAACAAGATTTATTTCAATATGCTGAAGTTTTTAAAAACAGTAATTCAACTCCACAATAAGTTATCACCAACGGAATGCGCTTTCTTCTTTCTATGTACGGAGCTCCTAAAAAAACTACCTGCCTAGATAAGTATCGATATGGATGTTTCTTTAAAAACACTCGAAATAAAAAACAAGTGCAATTTTAGCTTGTCTTCCTCCAACCGCAGCTGCTGCTCATCAACATCTTTTTCGGGTATATTACCAAGTTCAAGTGTGGCTTGGTTATCAGCTAGACTCAAAAGACTGGGGTTGGAAGTTGGTCAAGAATACATTAGAACCAATTCAGACTTTACTCCCACCTGCATCGGAAAAACTGCTAAATACTATTTTTTGCAACTGTAAAAAGGGATGCAGTGCTAAATGTGGTTGCAAAAAAGTTGGACTGTTTTGTTCTCTCGCATGTACAAATTGTCAAGACCGGTCGTGTTCTAATGTTGAATCACCAACAGTAGAGGATTCGTTTGATATCAATGAGGAGACATGCGATACATCACTTTTTGCGCAATTTACTTACACCCAGAATGAAGAAGAAGAAGAAGAAGAAGAAGAAGAAGAAGAAGAAGAAGAAGAGGAAGATCAAGAAGAAGATCAAGAATAAGAACAAGAAGAAGTATTTGAAGGTTATGAATCAGATGAATAAATTTCTCTACTTTTTTTTAATTTCCATCGCTTTTATCATTTCCATCCCTTGCTAATATCTGTTATTATTCAATAGTTTCAAACTAAACAGAATCAGAACAGACCTGTGGAATAGGCCTACTGGGGAAATAACGTTAAAAAACGCGCTAAGTACACTACCTGGCGTGGAAACGTGTACATATTATGACAATCACAACTTCTTGAATCGTTATATCTCAGAAACGGTGGCTCTTAGGAAAAAAATTATTGATACATTTTTTATAGATAATTTTATGATCTACAATTTTTGTTGGAAGTAATTTTATGATAAAACTTACCGTTTTGCTGAAAATCGCGAAAAACCCATATTTTTTACCTTTGACCTCGAGTAAATTTTTTTCCAAGCACCAGAACGATAAGGAGTTTTGAAATGTCATTTATAATTATGTTTTGAACAATTTTACTCCCTTTCAGCTTGTTCTAAATTTATGTATCTTTGAATGTCTAGATTGACTGGACTAATATATACCGGTCTCCGTGACGGGCCGGAATGTGAAATTACCGAAAACGCAAATATCGGAAGGCAAATATCGAAAATCAAAAGATCTTAAGTCGAAAGATCAAAAAAAAAGGGTGCATGGTAAACGGTACATACTCACTTAATTTGCGCGAGCAGGATACAACAGGAACAAGAGGAACAGGCTTTTCCTCCCATATTATTGTGCGCGCGCAGTGGTATACTTGTGTATTAAAAATAAATAAAATAAAAAAATGTACATACATACATATGTTTAATAGAAAAGATTCATTATAGAAATATCTTTCGTAGGCCAAAAATCCTCGACCAGATTTATCGTACGTTGTAATTGTATGTATGTATGTATGGACATACGGTTCGGTGATCATTGGTCACAAAGCGCGCCCCTAAAAGTCACTAAAATCTCTATAATGGAACATCTGGCAGCCGAAAAGTCCATCATACTAACGAAAACTTGAGTTCCAAATATTCCGCATTTGCGGTTTTCATAGCAAAAAATATCTTTGTGACCACCGCAATGTGACTAATAATCCAATTACCTTAGAATATATATATATATATATATATATATATATATATATATATATATATATATATATATATATACATTATTTTCAAGATTTGGCAAATACTTTTGCCCTATTTTGACATCAAATGTACGTAGATTATTCGTCGAAGTTATAGTGCAAAATGGTTTGGAAAATGGAAACAGATAAATTTTCAGCTCGGCCTTTTCTCACAATACATATTTGATGGACGTGAATGGTGCTTGCCACAAAATCGAGAGAAGAACCCATTAATTATGCAGGCCTAGCAGCGTCCCAAGAAACTCCACTTCCACCAAAGAAAATAACCCCGAAAAGTGGATGAAAAACACTCGACTCTCATCTCAATTGCGATGAACAAATATTACATTGGTTGTAATAAACGAGTAGGATTACATATATTAAAATGTAAATTGATTCGATAAAACAGTCGTGTGTTTTTATACGTCAAAGGAAAGAGTTCGTTACAGACATGTGAAATTGCATATAGCTTTTATATTACACGCGATCCGCACCCATGTCGCGTTTGAAAGCACGATCGTCATTTAAAAATTATTATCATTATAATGGGACTGAATTAGTCATTACTCTGTAGTATTTCCGTCAATTTTACAGCTATGATATCGCTGATTTTGAACGTGTCAAGGAAAAGTGAAGAAAATTGTTGGAAAATTGGCTAGAAAACAAACCCATTACAAGCGCGCGACGGAAAAAATCTCTTCATGAGAATCTCATATATTTTCGCACGTTCTCTCATGAATGTACGAGATTTTTCGCCCGGGCTTTTGTTGTTCTTTTCATTTTAGGCCAATATTCTACAGAGTTCACCCTACATGTGCAATATACATACCTTGCATATTTTCTGAGACATAATCACTTTTTATTTTTTTTACGCTTTTTTACTTTCACGGCATGTACAATGTATGTATGTATCTTGTTATAGATTTGTTCTATTCAAATATTTAAGTAATTCTACGCAAACAAATAGTACTTACTGAAAATATGAATTATGAACGTTTATACCTTTAAGTCTTGGCGAATATATTATACTTATGTATAACCGAATATTATACGAATATATTAAACGAACATATAATATGGTGCAATCGCTTTCAACACAATAGATTTGGGACTCAATTATTCTAAAAGCCTTCCATCTTAATTTTACCTTACCCTAATCTCTTAATGTACATATATAATACAACGCTAATTCTCAAATAACACAAAGCTTTTATACAGTAAAATCTCTTGTAGCATATGTAGCTTGTGTTTTAAAGTCTTGAATATTCCATACTAAAAGAAAAAGGGCGCCATAAATTATTTTATTTTGGTATTTTTATAAGCCAATACAAAATACATATTTACAAATAAATTCAAAAATTTATTTGTAAATATGTAACCAGCAGCGTGGACTAGAGGTTAACATATATGCTTTCGAACATTGTGGTCACGGGTTCGAGTCCCACAGGTTGCTGACGGCCAGACCTTGGTTTGTGAATTCAGGTCGATCGTTTCCTATCAGGGATTGCCAATTTATCTGATTTGTATTGAAACGGTTCCAAAAAATTAGCAACTTTTACACATTTCTCGCAATTTTTGAGTTTCCAGCATCTCGAATTTCACTGATTCGTATAAAAATGCTGCAAATTTGTCCATAAATGTTTCGCAAATTTCAAGTTTTTCGGCATCTCAAAATTTGACAATTTATATTAAAAAAATGCTCCGAAAATGCAAGTTCAAAAAAATTTTACATTTTGACAAAAATTTGCCAACGTTTATCCATAGATGTCTCTATGATTCTTTGTTAAAATTATTCTAAAAATTGTACATGTTTGTAACTGGCCATGAAGGCGCATTGGGGTTTACTTGTTAAGCCTTCCTGGTATATACATACATATGTATATGTATGTATGTAAAAAATTTAATAATAAAGTCACTTGATGAAACATGATTATGGTCAAAATTGGAAAACAATGTTCCAATTTATTTATGATGTATGAATCGCAGTAGATTTATCAATGGGTTTCAATTATGAAATTATTAATTAAGGTTTTTTGTGCCCATTGCATAGGTATAGGCTATTTTAATATATTGCATTTTAAAACACAAAATGTAATACTATTTAAGTTCAGATACATACGTATGTATGTATATTTAAGGCTTTTAGCACTTAGCTAAAAGTGACAAACAATAAAACATTCAATCAAACGAAAGCGCCCCCATTAGATTGCTTTTCACGGTGACTTGTTTTCTGACGTCTGGAAAAACGTTTCAGACATATTTCCGTTTGAAAAATTTAGATTATAAACATTGAATGGAGCAGTCTTCGGCATCTGTGTCTGTCTCCAGTTGCCACTCGCGAATGAATGACTCTTTAAATATTGATGCGGAAAACTTTAGCTCCCCAGACGGTATGCACGCTATCTAACTTGGATATTTTGTCGAGACAATGTGACTCCCGAGGATATTCGTCATCAGTTTTGTCGCTTTTCAAGTATAAACAGTGCCCACATCTAGTAGATTATTTTATTCTCATTACTCAAATCTTTGCATTATTCAAGATTCTACGACAGTAACCCTACGGTAATGTAAGCACGTATCGTTTAAATTTACATATCAATTTTTAATCCATAAGTATTATATAAATTCAATTCATATGATGTTGAAGCTGAAGCTGTGAATTTTTTGAATTGTATAATATAGCACTTGTTTCAATGTTCAACTTCCAATAATTTTTTTTCTTTTTTACCGAAAGTTATTAATAAAAAAGTTTATAATAAAAAATATATTGGTGGTGAGATGATCTTGCAATTTATAAAAATATAAATATTAAACTCGTATTTCTTTTTGACAAGGGGAAAAATTATGACGATAATATTAAAAAAATATATTATATTATTAAACCATTAGTTTTATTTTAATATGCTGTAAAATTATAATAATTTTAAATGAATAATAATAATAGTGAAAAAATGAATAGTTTTTATAAAATAAATAATTATTTTTCATAAAAAATAGTTTAAAATATAACATTAAAATAAAACATAAAATAAAAGCTTAGCTTCGTTTATGATGAAGCGACTATGTACTCACGGGCGGACGCGTGGCAACTCTGAACCTATGTATCTCATGTGCCCACCGGTGGGCACACAGTGACGAAGTGGTTAGAGATGATTTTCAATCTGAACAAAATATATTGCAAAAATAAAATAAATTTAAATTAATCCCACTTCAAAAAATGTATTCTGATATAGAAGAATTGAATTTTTACCACTTAAATATTATCAACACAGATGTTCCACTAAAGCCTCTAGCCATAACCTCACTTTGAGCTGTAAAAAACAATAGAGTTTTCAATATAAAAAATATCAAATTGCTTTCAAATTAAAGTTGTTGAAAATTTGTTGAATAGTCTGTTTCAAAAATAAAATAACCTTTTGACAAGTGGATTTTCCTAAGTGCACACGATCTAATCCAAAGTTCAAATATATTCTCCCTCTGAAAATCTACCATGGGAAACGATGTACGCGTGCCCGAAAGCTCCAGGTACAATAAATAGTACATAGGTCACTGAACCGCTGACCTATATCCATACATATGTACATATGTACATAGGTAAAAGAATAGGTACAATTTGTTTTATATTGACTCTTAAAATATTGCATAAGTAAAATAATATCGTTTTCAACTTATGTATATCAGTATATACACATATGTATGTACATATCCATACATACATATACATATGTACATGCATATAAGATTTACATTCGCCTATTGTAGCAAAGTCTCCAATAAACCAAATCGAATATTTAATCAGCTTTTTTTTTCAAACCAAAGAGCGTGTTCAAATTTACCGAGTTGCATTATATGTAAGTTTTAAAACTGATATTTTTTAACTTAAAGCTTTCTGCTAAAAAACTTTATTAGGATCTATACGATCGATCTAACCAAGATATAAACTTGGGTACTTACTAGAATAGAGTGAGATATTTTCTCATTTCAATCATTCACATTTTGCAATAGTAAAATTGATGGTCAACAATAATAACCGAACGCAGAACAAAAGGCTTTCAATCAATCAACGTATTGAGCTCAATAGTCACGTTAACTAATCGCTGTATCATTATCTGCTATCAATGGCGCAATTTCTGGACGGATTTAACGGTCGACGGCTTTGTCAGGATGCTGGCTTCAAAGCTTCAGTTCATTCAGGCAAATTCTCCCGAGAACAAACATTAACCTACATATGTACATATTTATGTAGTATGCATGTACATATGTACATATAAACGTGGATGTGAAATTGGTTTAAAAAATCAATCATTTATTAATTTAAATTTTGGACAATTGGAATTACAGGAATTCCTAATGCGCCACAATGGTAAAAAATATAACAGAAAAGAAACAAAATGAATTAACTACACAGAAATTAAGTACATATTTATATACACAATTCATAAAATACAAAAGTTCAAGCAATAATAGATCTAGTCACATATGTAACATATACATAATAATAATTAAATATAAGGAGAACAATTCGGAATGTCTAGTATCAACAGTCAGCACCAATATACATACATATGTATGTATATTATTATATGAGAACCAACCGTGAACACAAAAAATCCCCGTGAGGCCCAAATCGAAGAATATCAAAATAGACAAAATCGAAAAATACATACATCATATCCAATTAGTATTACGTATTAATCCAAGTATTAAGTTTGGAACATCATGGCTTTACAAAAATAGTCGAAAAAAATACAGAGAGATGAGAATAAAAAAAAAAATGTATATATATATATATATATATATATATATATATATATATATATATATATATATATATATATATATATTTACATACATATATGTGTGTGTGTGTGTGTATATTTATACACAAACAAAAATACATTTAAACGCAATGATAAAAAAACTAAATCATTATAATAGTAGCGGATAAATAATAAAAAATTCAAGTAGTAAAACACAAAGTAGGGCGCCAATTAGTATTAGTAGAAATTAGTAATTAGTAGAAAATCACTAGGCTATTAGTTCTAAAGATTTATTTTTTGTATAGATAATAACGCGAACGGTTATTAACCCATTTGATTCACCTACCTGGAAATATCGTAATAAAAGCAATCGTGCAATAATCTAAAATTAAAATTGAAAGTGAATAGTCAAACAAATCAATGTGAATAGTGTATTTAAATGTGAAAAATTAAAACATTAATAATTTGTCCAAGGGAGGAAGGAATAGCACCCATGGCACCCCCCTTGGATCTGCATATGGTTTTCAATGTGATTAAGAAGCACTTTTGCTTCTTAATCACAATCATGGTCTTTAACATGGATGGATCAAAATTTATTTCGACATAAAAGAAAAGTCTGTGGAAAAAATGGGAATTCCTTCACTTGGTGAATGAATCGAGTTGGATATAGTATACATTTTTTCACCCCTCCAAGTTTCCGGTCACCGGTTCTTTAAGCAACTTTTTCTCATCGCCATCTCTAAACCCACCTCTCAAAGATTTTTTATTTTCAGCTTGTTCTAATTACCCAAGCTTCATATAAAAAAAGTTGGAAAATGCGCGCCTTATTATTTTCTTTTCAATTGCTACGCATTTTGAACGGAAAAAAACAAAATGACACTTAAAATAATGTGAATTCTGATGTTCTATCAATTTATTACATTATTCATATTACTTTTGTTGTATTTCTTACTAATGATTTTAACCGGCTTCGCTCGGTATTTGTAATGTAAACTGCTTAAACATAGCTTATCTAATAGTAAACATTAATTTGATTTTTTATTAAATTTATATGAATCGAAAAAACAAATTAACGACAGCCAATCAGAAACGAATGGTGTTTTTTATATATAAAGGAATCGGAACTGAAATTTGGCACTGGGAATCGGAACTAAAATCGGAAACGAAATCGAAATCTAAATCGAAAACGGAATCGAAATCTACATATATCGATATGGGCGTCATAGAAAACTAGATTTTTTCGATAGCGTCACGGATTCTAAGACCCAAATCTTACAAACTTGCTAAAAGCCTCTTTCAAAATTATATATTAGATAACAACACAACACAACAAATAACTATTGTCATACATATATATTAAAATGGTTTTGTAGTTTTTACCTCCTTTTTTTAAAATTTATTTATTGAAAAATCAACAAACAACAGACGTAGAAACGCATAAAAATAAAGGATTAAGTAAAAAAATAAGATAACATCCGAGCCGAATTATAGATTTTTACAAATTATACAAAATGGTACATAGAGACAAACAAATGAAAAAGAAAAGAATGAAAACTAAAACATGACTAAATAGAACAGTACATATAAGTATTATAATATGTATAACTTGTGTAGTTTTGTGACCTTCAATATACATATGTACATATGAATGTATTTAAAAATAAATAAAAATCAATATTAATGAGTGTTTGCTCTGTTGTAATAAAGTATCAAGTTCTGTTTTGCGCAATTTCGTTGGCTTAGCGATAAACCTCATGATTTTGAAGTTCAAAGTTTGGTGTCGAGTTTCTTATTTTCCCATTTTTGTTTCTGCAACCCACGAAAATCATACATTCATTATATTTGTATTGCCTCGTACGTGTGCAGAATTTTTAAGTCAAATTGTGTAATATTACATCTTATATTACCTAATCGATTTATGTATAGTGTTTATTTGAAATCTGAAACAAGGCTCCACGTACATATATGCCCTTATTTATTTTTATGGAAATTTATGAATTCAATTGAATATTTTATTAACTTTGGCGACACACGCGTACCTTGTTAAACAGTCCAGATAATCGAGGTGTGTTAAAAAAACGCGGTAAATGGAGGTATTGGAAAAAAGTATTCGTGTACGTACAACGGGAGATCCAACAGCTACATACTCCATATAATACATACATACATATATTGGAAGTTTTTCTCAAATAATTTAGAAGCAATCATCTAATGCTCAAAATTTTCAGTAAAAAGGATGTTGAATGTAGTTTATTGGAATATACTTAACTTTTCAAAAAAGAAAATAATCCATTGGAGTTAAATTTCCCTTACAGCTTCTTGTATTTTGAAGGCCAATAGAACTAGTGAGGTGCCTTGTTGATATATGTATGTATGTACATACATATGTATAGTGACCATATTTTTATGGAGAAAATAAAGTACATAAATACATATATGTATACATAGAATCCTTCTATAACTAAAAAAAATGCTTTATAAATTTATAACATTTATTATAAAATATTAGCATACAAATATTAGAATCTCAAACAATCTTATTTATTACACATTATTGATATTTAAATGACATTAATTTTGATATTTTTCACAAGAGTCAACTTGTTTTAATAACACAGGTTCGTGCTTTAAAAAATGGAGAAATTGTAGACAGCTCATTTCGAAGTTGCATTTGGTATAAATATGTACATGCTTCTGGCATGTCCATTTTTAATTGGACTTTTTTATTGGTCCACATATTGTTCACTAATGAAAAAAATCGTTAAATGGGATAATAAGATCCGAGGAGACATGAGGAAAGTTCAAAGATTTTTAAAATGTTTTTGAAAGAGGCTTTTTTATCATTTTTTTAAATAAAAAATTTCAACCCACCTGCATATGTTGGCAGAACTTGTCATTTTGTCGCCATCTTCTTCGATCTTTTCATTTGTGATAAAACTTTTTATACCACAAATGATGATTTTACAAAATAAAGGACAAAACAGCAATTTTAGAAAATAAATACATCTTAAGGACAGAGCAGTGAAATAAAGGACTATCTTCTTAAATATAAGGTATAAAAGACGTATGGTGAGCTTAAGTATATGGCGCCCTCTTGTTGAAATCAAAGTGGATTTGTTTCAATTTAAACAGTAAAACTATTAATAATTATGATATGATATTGTGTTTCACAATGGTATAAATTTCATAAATCAAACTTTCAGATATTATATTAACAATAAAAATATCTGATATTTACTTTTTTATTTACTTTTTTTTATAATCAAGTAGTACATACATACATATAATCAGTATTAGGTATAGCTCTGTGGCTGCGTTAGTGTAAGCCATCGAGAGGTCCTGAGCTCAAGCCCTGGTTTGACCTCGATTGAAAAGAATATACTCTGAATATTTCTGCAGTGCTGCTGGTCAGACTTGGACATTTGTGACCCCAATCTATTTATCAGATTTCATTGTTAAAACAGTTCCTCACCAAATTGGTAACCAACCTACCCACTATTTGTCACCGCTATTTATCACCACTATTTTAACATTCTTTCAAATTTATAATGAATAAAAAATTTATATACATATGTGCAAATGGAAAAAGCCATAGATGTCGCTTTGGGGCAACCAGTAATGGTGCCATTGTAAAAAATATATAATATTTTTTAATACAAAAAATAGTTGTAAAATCTCACTAAATCACACTAAACTTCTTACATTTTTGCTTATTATATTTTTAAATGCATGAGTTTTTCACACAAAAGAAAGCATTTTACACTGGAGAGTTGCAAATGAACATGAACAATTATTTCTAGTATGTGATAGCAACGTTTACAAAATGCACTATTTTGTAGTATGGAATTCCTCGAGTTTTTTGTGATTCTTTTAAGTGCATAACCATTATATACATAATGTACGAAAAAGTTTTTGGAATGGCCATGTGCATTAAAAAAAAAGAATAAAACCCATGAATAGTCTTCAAAAGTTGATGATGAATATCAATAAATTGAATGGAACATTAAGATTCATCCCAAGACAATTGAAATACATTAAAAGGTCACGAAAAATATTCAAGACGCCGAATTAGTAGAACCTATTCTTGTACCGGATTTTTGATCACACCTCGTATGTATGTACATATCACTAGGATAATAACCAACGCCTATAATTTCAGGCCAATAAAATATTCTCTGATATACATCTAAACGACATCCTTCTTCATAATCTTAACGATTTGACCGTTAGGAAATGAGCTAACGAGAAATTCATTTGTCTTGCAACACGTCTAAATATTAGAAACGCTTCGATCTTTAGTAACAATTTATCTTCATGTTTTGTACACAATACCTGTATTTATCGAAGTATCATAATATTCAATGAAAATTTTCCATTTTGATGCTCTACATTTTTTAATTAAAATTTATGAATATTATATATGTAGACATGCCCACTCAAATCGGTAAATAAATTTCGTTCTGCGTAGATATTTTTACAAACTCATAATGAAGCCGTTCCTCTTGTCAACGCGGCATATTTAAAAACGGCCCCGTTTTACCTTTGGCCTATATATTTGTCGAATTAATTACGCGAAATTTGTTTGCGTAAATTACCAAGTGAAAGTGTCTCGAAAAATGGCAACATTTTCACCCAAAACTGGCGCATTAAACTACGCACTTGTCGCGACTGCCAAGTTTGTATCGATTTTCAGCAATGAAATCGTACCATAAATTCAACGTCATATGTCGGCGCTTTAAAAGACTGTTTAAAAACTTTATTTTATAAAATAAATTAACCTTAAAACAAATTGTACCAATCAAAATATCGTATGTGCTTGATAAAATGTATGATGATTTTTTAAGATCATTTAGAAAATTTTCGTTTCATATTTCATTAAATCTCTTACCTTTACAGTATTAATACGCGTATTATAAATGGAGATAACAATAATTCTATCACCCGTCTACCCAGATTTCCGAAGCTTTTAGCTCTCGTGTTTCTGATCTATCCTGCGGGGAGTTAAAGCCTATCCGGGCAATCTATCAAGTCACGTAAGTGATCAATTCGCGATTAAACGCTCCGTGTTTCTAAAATATAATATAAATTGTATGTAGTGTAATATATTTTATTTAAAATATGAAAACTATTAAATGATTTTTAGTGGCACATTTTAACGTGAAAATTTTGTTTCAGGCAAGAAATTCGGCGATCGGTGTATCATCTCTTCGGAATGCAGCTTTGAAGGGTCTGTGTGTGACCCTCACATGAAATCATGTCAGTGCACACCAGACCTTCCAGTCACCAACCATATAGATAAATGTGGCACAGGTAAGATTTTAATAAAAGTCAACTATTGTTAGATTATGGAGTACATTTGGACGAATGAACGCCGTTTTTAAATCAATAATGCCACTTTGCGTGAAGAAAAAGATTTTCGATCAATTTATTTTGCCATTGATGACGTATGGATGTGAATTGAAACTTGGATATTGAATGCCAAAATGCTATACAAAGTGCAATGCACTCAAAGGAATATGAAGCGCTGTATGTTCGGCATAATGATGAGAGATAGGAAACGGAATACGTTTGTGAGAAGTATGACAAGGGTAGTGGATATAGTAGAGAGAGTGAAGAGATTTAAATGGCAATGGGTGGGTCACGTAGCTATAAGAATGAACGAAAGAAGTGCTAGAATGGTACCCGAGGAAGTCTAAAAGGGTGAAAGGAAGGCTGCAAGGAATATGGGTAGACTAAATTTAAAAAAAAATGTGTGGGGTGAGATGATTGGAAGTTGCGAAAACAGAGACGAATGGAAGCTTGTTTGAGAGGCCTTCATCCAGCATTGTATGGTGAATGGCTGTAAATAATGATTATAATTATTATTAAATTATATTAATTTTATAGATACCCTTCTATCATGGGCTCGGAGCCCTTCCAATACACGTCTATGGTCTAAGTTAGAGAACCATTACATATTTACATACATATATGAAATTTAACGGTTCTATATTGAAAATGTTCAAATTGCACGGCGGAAAAACTCACCCGCCCAGCATAACCCGTGCATTTTTGTATGGGTGCCCTTTAATCCTGGGCTCCAAGTCCTTCCAAAACCCAATCATAGTCTAAGCTAGAGTAGCGTAAGATACAGTATAATATCAAATTTGATAGTCCCGTGTTGAAAACTGTGACGTGTTCACTTTTCGTGAATTCTATACACTAATGTTTTGTCACAAATACACAAAATCTATACACTAATGTGTATATTTAAATGTAAATTTCAACTCTTGAAGTACGAATTTTATTTATGTATGTGTAGCGAAATAGTAATAATATATTTGATGATAAAATTGCATATGTATTAAGTATTTTAAGGTACATATGTTGTAATTAAATGTACATGCATACATATTTCTTGCTATCGAAATCGGATCTTCAATACTTTGAAAACTCGGTCGAAAGGCTTGCTGAGAACATTACTAAATCGAATTTTCGGGAACCTATTCCGAAAACGATACTGCAGGTCACATTTCCGTTATGCTTTTACAAAGGCCAAACGTCATAGTTTGCCTATATAGAGGGAAAATTTTTGCCGAAGTTTACCGACCGTTTATTTTATTAAGCCATACCTACATACATACATATATTTTAAGCCAGTTTTATTTATGTACAATTGTATGTATATTGAAACGAATAAAACTTTTTTTAGATGAAATGATTACACAGAACTACAAGAAAATGTAGTCGCTTAAGCTTAATAATAAAATTGTAGTCGGTCGAGTGAGAAGGGTGGTCAACAAGCCGTCTCTTAATAGCAAGACTCACCAGGGGCAAACGGTCCATATCGCTGAAACAACTTTGGAAGCTTTTAAGTGGTTTCCCTATATAAGCTAGGTTTCGAGACAGCTTAGTTATAATACTTAAATAACTACAACGAATGCTCAAGAAAAATTTGCACCATGAATACCTAAATTAAGAGGACTGTATACCCGAAACCTTAATTTTGTTGCCGTTCCTTTCTTCGATATATATATATATATATATATATATATATATATATATATATATATATATATATATATATATATATTGAGTGAATGTATATATTGAGTGAATACGACAATATATATCAATATATACGAGTATATTGAGTGAATGCGACAGTTGCGCTTCGACCAGATAATACGTATTTTAAATCGACAAAATCGAGGTTTGGTATTCTCCAGTTTTCTCCTACGAAACTGGACCAATTTAAAAATAAATACATAGTGCTCGTATTTTTTTAAAAATCAACCGTTAAATAAGCACGCTGGACTCTTTTCGTAGGTGTAAAACAGAGGCGATTTTATAGATGTTTGGCGGCTTTTAGCTCCTATAAAAAATAACTAATCAAAAAAAAATAAAACCACAGAAACATGCCTCTGATAGATATCCATAGCATATTAAAAAATAATTTCTCTAGTGCCATAATTGAGGAAGGGAGAAGTCTAATACGTTTGTATGGACAAGGCGCTGGTGTCCAGCCCTCTTAAGTAACCAATGTGGATTTTTTTAACAATATACAAAATGTATCATGTTGAATCATTTTCGTAGTATGTGCGTATTTATAAACTTTGAGTATAGACGTCATAATATTAAATTTCAAAAGTAAATTTGAAGGCAAAAATGTTTATTTTTTATCCCACCTGACTGCTTAATAAAGAATTCAAGCTTTAATCTGCGTTGTGGATTAATTTGTCGACCCGTTCTCAGGGCTGGGTTAGAGAGTATTTCTCCAGGGGAGATTTTCGTACGTTGAATTCAAGTGGAAAATTAATTTTAAATAATAATTGGTGGTGAAACGGGTGAAAATTTAAATTTTGTTGATGCAAATTCTTGATCAATAAATTTCAAAAACTGCAATGATAACATATTTCGTATTTCAATTTATATTCTTTGTAATGGTATTTGATGTTATTAGTACGTTGCTATTTTCAATTATGTTAAATTGGAAATATTAAAGTCACTCCCTTGATAGAGTAGATACGCACTTTTTAATTATTGAAATGCATCGTGATTAAAATTGTTTTTATTATTAATTAATTAACACCAACTGCACGATCGTATTTTCACTGCGAAAATATGCTATGAAATTACATATAATAATTTTTACTACGCAGAAAATGCCATCAAATACATTTTGATGTGATTAATTGTCAGAAATTTTTGTTTGAAATACATTTTATTGAATATCGATCACCTTATTGTGCTACGAAAAATGGGATTTTTATTAAAATGCGATATAAAAAGTCTACTACGTGTTACTAGGTATTTATTGATTACAGACTACCTTTGTAGATACGTATCCGTTTAAATGTAAGCATTAAATAAATAACACAAAAATTATTATATGTTTTCCATTTGCCTTTTGGTGATTTTAAGGTCACCTTTATTATGCGAAAATATCGTTGTATTATTATGCGTTAATATTTATTATGCGAAAATATCAACAACGATTTATCGTTGTTGTAGCAGTCAAAGGGTTAATGATACATACGTAATTTCAAAACATTTTCATTGTTTTTGGAAAAATGTATGAAATATTAAACTGAAAGACACAGAATCTTGTAAAATAGAAAACTAACGTTTAACTAAATATTAAAGATATTTTTTATTGTTTTTAGATTAAATTACCTTCCAAACCACTCAACGGATCAAATTTTTTTACATGTAATAGAAATAATAAATTTTATACCCTAATAATTTTTTAATATTTTTAACTCAACCGGAAGTAGTAATTTTACTCTAGAGAATCAAGGTTTTTTATGTTTTGCTCAGAAATCTTTTGGTTTATTGAACTGAAATTTCATATCTAGAAGTTTTAATATTAAGTGCTTAATAACAAGTTATGTATAAAATTTGATAAGCATCCGTCAACCGGAAGTAGCAGTTTATTCTTGTTCGATTTTTCTATTTTTTTCGACTCATAAACATGTACATATGCTCTTCACGAGAAACCACACGATTTTTTCCACACCCCTGAACGTATCAAGCTGAAAATTTATATTTGTATTATTTATGTACTAACTTAGAGTTGATAAGGTTTTGGTCAGAATTCGTAAACCCGAAGTAGTAATGTTTTTTAAAACAATATTTCATTATTTTATTTTGGCCTTTTAAATTATTTTTATTATCTTGATATTAAGGTGTATAATATTTAAAGTGATTTTAATTAATGAAAAAAAAATTTTATTACCGGAAGTAGAACTTTTGTCTCGTGTAAGTTTCCCTACAGTTGCTCTCAATTTGTATCGAAATTGCTCTCATGGCCGGTATGTGTGAACATCTATGTATGTACATACATATGTTTAATTATGGAATTTTGTTTTGTAACCTTATATTTTTAATATATGTATGTAAATAATTTATTATGTCTTTATTACCACGAAATATAAATACGTATACTATTTTGACATTGTAGGGGCCAAAGTAAATGGATCATGTTTCTTTAATGAACAATGTGAAGCAGTCACCGAGCAGACGGAATGCAGAGATGGTCGTTGTACTTGTCGCTTCGAAATGACTCCAATAATGAAGGCTGATGGCACCGAGGAATGTATAGGTATTTATTACTCTTTGGTTTATATCTCCTTGGTTTATAACCAAAAAAATGACATTCATATACATATGTACATCATAATTGAACTGTATAATATAATTTCTTGTGTCTACATATTACATATATTAAAATACTTTGAAATCATATTAATTTACACGTCGTATATTTCAGCTATAAGTGAAAAACCTCAGCCAATTAAATACATAGATCCAGCAATGATCGGAGTCCTTGTCGGCATGGCATTAATGTTCGTCATCATCTGTGTTGTCTTGCGACTATTCAGCAGGTCAGTTGACTTATTTATTGTATTTAAAATTTGCATTGTACAAGTGGAAATGTGCTATTTTAACAAAAATTTATTATTCGAAAACAAAAAGATGTTTATACATAAATAGATACCAGAGAAAGGGGGGGGGGGGCATAAAGGGCGCTGCCATTGGCCTCACAATTTTAAACTGAAATAATATCAAATTTTGTTGGTGCTCAAGCGCGAAAAGCTTTTGTTAAATAATTTTTTCAAGAAAATAAATATTAAATAAAAAATAAAAACTTTTTTACTTTTATTTTTGTGATAATATTTTTTTTTTTTAATTTTTCTTCACCATGGTTTTGGATTTTTTAAAAAGAAGGGGGTTTCAAAAATATCAGTTTTTCTTCGCATTTTCTCTGGGAGGCCGTCATTAATAATCACAATCTTGTTTCTCAAAAAATAGTTGATCTAACATCAATACCCGTAGAAATTTTATGACATTAAATCAACGCGAGCAGCACAACATTTTATGCCCTGATTAATCTAATCTATAATTTGGAAAGAGACTTTGTATATATGTATGTATGTATCCTTCGTCGTCCGTAGATCGGTGACGTCATCGAACACGTGATTCGATTTTTTTTTTTCGACCCATGAGGCTGCGCCCCCGAAGGGGGCGCAGCCTCATGGGGCACACCCCCATGGGGCCCCAAAGGGGGCGCAGCCTTATGGGGCGCTGCCTTCTGGGGTGCAGTCTTATGGGGCGCAGCCTTATGGGGCGCTGCCTTATGGGGCGCAGCTTTTTGGGGCGCTGCCTTATGGAGCTCAGCCGCATGGGGCCCCGAAGGGGGCGTAGGGGGGCGCAGCCCCATGGGGCCCCAAACGGGCGCATGGGGGCGCATGGGGGCGCAGGGGGGCGCAGCCCCATAGGGCCCCAAAGGGGGCGCAGCCTTATGGGGCGCTGCCTTCTGGGGTGCAGTCTTATGGGGCGCAGCCTTATGGGGCGCTGCCTTATGGGGCGCAGCTTTTTGGGGCGCTGCCTTATGGAGCTCAGCCGCATGGGGCCCCGAAGGGGGCGTAGGGGGGCGCAGCCCCATGGGGCCCCAAACGGGCGCATGGGGGCGCATGGGGGCGCAGGGGGGCGCAGCCCCATAGGGCCCCGAAGGGGGCGCAGCCCCTTAGGGCCCCGAAGGGGGCGCAGGAGGGCGCAGGAGGGCGCAGCCTTTTGGGGCGAAGCCCTTAACGGCAACTGATCATGGGGGCGAAGCCCTAGACGGCAATTTATCATGGGAGCGCGGAGGGGCGAAGCCCTAAAAGGCATAAACTAAGGGGGGCGAAGCCCTAGACGGCAATTAATCATGGGGGCGTGGAGGGGCGAAGCCCTAAAAGGCAACTGATCATGGGGGCGAAGCCTTGGACGGCATTTAATCATGGGGGCGTGGAGGGGCGAAGCCCTAAAAGGCAACTGATCATGGGGGCGAAGCCCTAGACGGCAATTAACCATGGGGACGTGGAGGGGCGAAGCCCTTATCGGCAACTGATCATGGGGGCGAAGCCCTAGACGGCATTTAATCATGGGGGCGTGGAGGGGCGAAGCCCCAAAAGGCAACTGATCATGGGGGCGAAGCCGCAAACGGCAATAGCTCACGGGGGCGTGGAGGGGCGAAGCCCTAGAAGGCAAAGGCTCAGGGGGGGGCCGAGGGCGAAGCCCTGGAAGGCAAAAAAAAAATTGATTTTTTGATTTTTTATTTTTTTTTTTGATTTTTTATTTAATTTTTTTTTTGATTTTTTTTTTATTTTTTTTGATTTTTTTTGATTTTTTTTTTTGATTTTTTTTTTAAATTTAATTTTTTTTTTTAATTAAATGTTTACTATTAGCTTAGTCATGTTTAAGCGGTTTTTATTATAAATACTGAGCGAAGCCGGATAATACAGCTAGTCTAATATATAATTTCGAAAGAGACTTTGTATGTATGCATTTTTGTTTGTTTCGTCCATAGGTTCCGTGACGTTCAATTAAATAAAAAAACAAATGAATATTCAAATAAATTTAAATAAAATAAGTTTAATAAAATGTTTACTATTAGATTCACCATGTTTAAGCTGTTTATATCACAAATACTGAGCGAAGCCGGGTAAAACAACTAGTATTACATAATTTCGAAAGAGAATTTGTATGTTTGTTTAGTTCGTAAAATAAAGTAAAATAAGTTTAGAAATAAATTTAAATAAAATAAAACTATTCAAATAAATTTAATAAAATGTAAACTACTAGATCAACCATGTTTAAGCGGTTTATATCACAAATACCGAGCTAAGCCGGGTAAAAACACTAGTAAGCTATAAACCGTTCAGGAAAACCTTAAATCATATCACAGGAAACACCAAAAATGCTATCTCCTACGTGCAATATAATATAATTTTTCAAACATTATAATAAACTGTTGTTTCAAAAAAAATTGTTTTGATTATTACATTTCATTCAAAAGTTACGGGTCTACCTCACGGGCCCGAATGTGAAACGCCCGAAAACGCAAATATCGGAAGGCAAAGATCGAAAATCGAAATATCTTAAGTCGAAAGATAAAAAAAAGGGTGCACGTCGAGTACATACTCATAGGTACGTCATAATGTGCGCGCACATTAATACGGGAGGAAAAGCCGGTTCCTCTTGTTCCTGTTGTATCCTGCTCGCGCAAATTAAGTGAGTATGTACGTGAGTATGTACCGTTTACCATGCACCCTTTTTTTATCTTTCGACTTAAGATCTTTCGATTTTCGATCTTTGCCTTCTGATATTTGCGTTTTCGGACGTTTCACATTCGGGCCCGTGACGGAGACCGGTGCAATATAATATAATTTTTCAAACATTATAATAAACTGTTGTTTCAAAAAAATTTGTTTTGATCATTACATTTCATTCAAACGTTACATACATATATGTATTTAAATAGTAATGGATTTTTGCTGTACTTTGTATTTATATATTTTATAGTACTATGCCATTACAATTGCAGAGCTCGATGGCGTGAAAATCGTACAATCTTCAACACACCCAACCCTCGACTGATGAATGTGTCACTTCTAAGGGACAGCAAGTTATTACATGGCCAGGAGAGGCGTGGATCACGTGCAAGTGTACGAGCACCCTCCCGTCAACCAAGCGTAGCATCGTTGAGACCACATTCACCCAGCGCTGGACAAGGTACCAACGGCTTATGAATACCTCATATACCTTGCTTAATATTCATTCTACACTTTAAATTATTCCCAAAAACATTTACCAAAATAATTTTATTTATTTTATAATAATTTTTTTTACATATACACATACATGTATAGATACTATGCTTCGTGATGAAAGATATAAATGTACATACATATATAGAAAATATAATCAATTATTCTTAATCAATGCTGTAAACATACAATTGCAATATTTAATATAATCACGATCAAATAATGCTAGTAAATATAATAAATCGTAAATATTTAAATTCAAAATTAGCTAAAAAATTTATTAAAAATTACATAAAAATCACTAGATTTGCTTTCTGAATAATCGAATTGCAATATATTATAATATAGGTGTGTAATAAATTAATCATTAAGAGGTGAAATTAAGTAATCGCATCGTTTTAAAGCTGCTTTCCACACATATACCCTCTTCTGAATCTGCTTACGGCCACATTTTCATTTTCTCTCCGCAATCTTTGTGTCACACCAAGGTAAAGCACCACATTGTGAATTCTACAAAATCATTTTCACTTTTGATCCCCTAGCGCTGATGACAGCTTGCTAACTTCCTGATGCATGGGTGAACATACTTCTGCATTATCAAATTTATATACACCGAAGATATCTTCGAAATTTAAATGGACCATAAACAATGCTCTAGTTTTCAAGGTAAAACACGCGAATATACTAAAAAAACATATCCTTCCAATTCTGCACTTCCAGCACTCAGTAATTATACTTCTTTATCTCTTCTTTAGATTTCTACGATCACGTTTGAATACTCACTCGTTTTTTCTAATATAAATCAGTAGAATTATATTTACACTAAGAATATATTTTCATATACAAAATATATCACCACGTCTGCAAAAAAAAAACAAGTAAATATAAAATAAGTTCATATATCGAATTTTTCCAATCTTAACGAAATTTCATTCTATGAATTCACATGGTAATAAAGAAAATATATAATTTTTCTTCTAATACATACTTTCGTTAAGATTGTTTTTATATGTATTTATTTACAATATAGTGTACGTCTGCATAGTATGTAAGTATGTATGTATTCGAATATGTATACATATGCATATATGTATGAACATAGTACATATGTATAATACATATATTTGAATGAATACTTCTTACAATATTACAATGTTTTGTGCACAGAAACATTAATTGTCATTTAATTTTAATTTTTTTATGTATGTATTTGCTTCAATTTCCAACACTTCAATAATGTATCAATTATTGAAGTGTTGGAAATTCATTATATTATAACAACAGAATATTATGCCCATTCAATATTAATCCACCAACTATTATTTATATTAAAATAAATAGCGTTTGGAAATATTAGTATGTAGATATATGTATTTACAGCTAATTAGATATATTTAATATTCAATTACACACTTAAAACATTTTAATGAAATTATTTATTTGATTTAACCTATGTACATATATGTAGATTTCTTAATAATATCTTCTTAGAATCATAGATAGAGAATGAACTTAAAATACATCTATTTCTTAGGTTCTGTTAATATTTCTTCAAACTTTTATAAATACTATGGAAAATGCATGTAAATATTACATAATATAAATAAAACTCGAAGTGTTGTAATAAAAAAATTGTTTGCTTGTTGCACTTTGCTTGATAAATCTGTACTATTAAACTATACATCTTCTTTACATATTTCTACAGCGTAGACTAAACTTTTAGTTAATAACTACAGTATGTCTATAATCTAAAAGTATATGTAATAAATTTGACGAATATCCGTTTTACAAATTTCACTTCATGGTAATTTTTCTTAAGGAATGACATTAAAATTACTTATATGTATGTATAAAAATATCACTTGATTTTAAATTTAATTTATGGTACATTATAGATCTTACTTTATTTCAGGACGAAAAGGATCTCGCGCCAGCAGTAATGCATCCGCAGCTTCTACGCGTTCCAATAAAAGTCCAACATTACCCCAGGGTAATCACAATCCCACATCTCCAAAATTGGAAAGTGTAACAATTGAAATTCAAGAGCCTAAAGCTTAAACAACTTAACAAAAAGCCAATTAAAATAACTAAATGAAAAATCACATGTCATTAAGGCATATTTTATTGCATCATTTATGTGCATTAAATAAAATCTAAATATATATGGTGTATTTGTGAAAATGAAAATGTTCATATTATACATGTATCGAAGTTTCCTTTAAGAGCTTCAAAAATATTTCGAAAACTATTTAGTAAATAGTACATATATACATACATAGTGAAGACGGTAATTCAGTTATTTCAAAATTTTTGAATTTCCTTTCAATTTTCTCACATATGCTGCTTAATAACTAGTTAGAAAATTGTTTTATAAATTGGTGTGAGACGATAGAAAGGTGTAATAGGACAAATATAGTGGAGTAACCGGTAGGTAGTCATTTAAGTTTGAGAATTGTAAAGTTATAATGATCACTCTGAGTATTCTTTCAACCGAGTAGTTTAACATAATATAAATTATAGAGGTTGATCCTACCCTTGTGATGAAATTTATTGAATTAGGGACCACCAATCTACGCTTGCTTGTTCTATAACAGCTGAGGCATGTACGCACCTTCTGCTAAATCTGGCAACTAAATTATAGACAAACTTGTAATATATAAGTACTCTAGCATTTTAGCTTATGCGATATCTGGATATATTTATATGTATGTATAAATATATTTAGAATAATGAATAACAAATTAACATAATATTAAAATGAAAACAAGTTAAACTAGATATACATATATATTTATATTAGTCATAAGTATCAATGGCATTATAGATGAAGCCAAAAATCTTTAATTATTCAAATTTTTATCATACAATTTTAAATATATGCATTTTCAAGTGTAGTGCAAATTCAATATATAGTTATAAGTGAGGAAAGTAAAATTGTTGCTTGATAATCAAATATACAAATTGATAAACTTTTCAATTGTTAATAATCTAACTTCTAACAAAGCACAATATACTATACAAAGTATTTGAATTGTGATCCACAGTCTTTTGCACTGAGTATTAAAATTTTCTAACACAAATAAAAATAAAAATGCCCAAATAATTAATAATTATAAGGTGTGACCCTTCCTTATAAACTTCGCTCTAAGTATCTCATGGAAGCCTTATTTTTTAATCATTTCTTCACGCTCATTTTTCATCCGATTTCGTTTCACATTTGGTGAAAACAGCATTTTCATATAAGGCTAGAAATTCATTGAGACGTATTATGATATATATATATGACGATGTATATTCTGTATGCCTTTTAACGATAACGCTACAAAAAGAAGATAATATTGTATTTTAATGCTGTGAACTTTTTTCATTGTTTATTGTGTAAAATTACATACACGTCCGCCTAATGAATAAGATGAGCACTTACATATAGTCAACTCGCATCAATATGAATCAAATAATATACATAGATGTAAGTGTTGTTTTTAAAGTGAACGATATAAGGGGAAGATATGGTTCATTTTAAAAACAAACTGAGTATTTACCGAATGAATTTCATTTTTATATACTCTGAACACTTCAATGCTCAGTTATACGTCCAGTTCTACAATTTTATATATATATGTAACCTATTTAAAAAAAAGTATTTACATATATATAAATTTTCGAAACTCTTTGTTTGTGATCCATTATATAAACATATTATTAGGGTTGCAGTAATAATTAAGCTTTGAGGAAATAAAATTACTCTTATTATAAATCACAACTACTTCTAGAAACTGTCTGTAATCGATATTGTTAAGGAGAATTAGTAGATTCAATTTCTTTATATTTGATAAGGATAGTTTTTCGTATTCTAAAAGTCATTTTTCTTATATGTGTGTACACAAATATTGAATGCTTCCACAAATTTTATACTAAATCGTTTATTTACAAATTTAATATTAATAAATGGCATATTTCAATTTTGGGGAAGAAATTAAAATATGCCATTTACTAAGCCTGTTTAATAAAATTACTTGATTGTTGTTCGTGCTTTTGTACTGAAAAAAATGATGAATTCTCGTTTATTACTAACCAATGTATGTATTAACATGTTTATTGTATACTTTTGCCAAAAAAAGATTGATAATGTTTTGATTTTACAATTTTCAATGGTCTATCGCAAATTTGTCTGATGTATTCACGATAATTAAATATGTGCAATGATTTCAACTTTTAATAAAACTCTTACTTCTATAAAAAAATGTTTTTTTCTTTTTATTTTAATAATTACAAACGAATGTTAATAAAATAATGGCATGTACATATGTATGTCTAATTATCTGTATGACTTTTTCGCTCGCCAATCCAAATATTCTTCAAAATCTTCATCTTCATCAGAGGTTCCTTGATCGTGATCCATGGAAGTGGTAGCTTCCAAAGCTTTTTGACTGGCTGCTTCTTCTTTTTTACGATTTAAATCCAACACTCTGTAATTTACAATAACGTTTATAACAAAAATTAAAATATAAATTTAAAAATACATAGCATTGGCAACAATTATACTTGGATAGATTTCTCATTTGTTCCTCGATTTCGTCAATTTGTCTATCGGCAGTTGCTTCTTCTTGTTCGCCTGCTATAATAGCCGCTGACAAATCGGTTTCTTCTTTCATTTCTTTTTGAAATTTATCCCACTCTTCTTCAATTGGATTTTTGTATTGTATATTTCTCGCCTGAATTCATATAAAATTTAAATTTCATTATGTGAATTGAGAATTTTGGTATAATGCAATTGATTTGAATTTCAAATTTCAATTCGAATAAGACCTTTGGCATACATGTTCATACATACATAAATACTTGCAATATTTATGGATCATTTTAACAATTGAAATTAAAATTATATTTATCAATAATTAATTTCGCACCCACTGGAACAATACCCAATTCAGTCAAATGAAAAAAATACACATTTGTTTATTCACAATAAATCAGGGCTGTGGAATCGTTAAAAAAAACACTACTAACTCTGACATTTTCCCACAATCCAACTCTGACTATCGAAAAATGTAAAATTTCATTTTATTCCCATTGGGTTAATTTTTGAATATCTCTGGAGTACTCATATACATATATATGTAGGGTGTCAAATTTACATATATTCATATAGTAAGCTAATGTAAATCAATAACTTTCAAACAATTTTTTTCTTTGAATATTTTGTATTTTTTATTTATGAATTTGTAAAATGTACACATTTGGTGTAACAGATTTGTTAAATATCATACCTCTCCTCAATTTGACCTGAATATGAAAAAAAGACAAAGATGAGACACTGCGTCAGATCTACATACATACATAGAGTATTGGTGCATACTAGGGAGTCCATTGCTGATGAATAGCCCGAAAAATAGCTTGTTAATTAAATACCGGTAAATCGACAAAACATATTTGCTGCGTTTTCTCAAATTCCTCTCCTTTGTTTTATCTTAAAAACAGGAAATTTTGAGGAAAAAGTAAAACTGAAATAACTGCTTAGAATAAAAAAAGTACATCAAAACTATCTGACGATATTCTGAATATATACATTTTACAATTTTTTAAAAAATAAATATTTTTTAGTCCTTATATAATATTAATTTATAACGAATTCATTACCACACATACTTTTTTGGGCAACATATCTTAGTATATAATGAACTAAGAAAAGGTTAGTAATAAATAACGTTTATTAGCATTTGGTTAAATATATTTAGTTTAAAAAATTAGCTTTTTTTTTGAGATTGAAAAATCTGGTAATTTACCGGCAAATCGATAAATTGGTAAATTGGTACTCCTTAGTGCATACTCTTAGTGAATATGAAGATTAAAATAATTTAACCCTTTGACTGCTACAACAACGATAAATCGTTGTTTTGAAATCGGCGAAGATTGCTACGACGATCGTTGTTGACGTCATTAATTGTCGTATTTCATTACTTTCTTTGCCAGCGCATCAGTGGCACGAAACATTTTTTTTATATACGTATTTATATTTATTTTTCAATCAAGCTTTATAAATATTTATCAATTTTTTAAAAGCTCTTCAATTTCGGGTTCATCATCAAAGTAAATTTCGGGTTCGTTGTCAAAGTCATATAAGGAGTTATTACTTGGGAATTGATTATTGTCGATAAATTCATTTTCAGAATCAGTAGAGCTGCTGATTTGTCGAGTTCCTCGGCGAGGAGCTATTATTTCGCTTTCGTCACTTTCACTGTCCGATATCATTTTGCAGAGTTAAAATAAATGGCAAAAAACAATAGAAATCCGCTTTCAATTATGTAGGTCACGAGACGTCACGAATTCGTGCAATCAATCAAATGCAACTGAAATGCATACAAAATGTTTATGATACATGTTGAAAAATTATTTGATTATTAGAAACTTCGCATCCTTGTGTGTCTCGCTCATACGTACACAATTAAAACCAAGAAAGAAAGAGAGAGAGACCGCTACCTGTTTCGAATATATCGCATGTTGTAAGGATACATCGATATCTAAAAATAGATTATTGAAAAGAATAAAGCCTCGGAAAACAATCGTCAAAACTTATTTAGTGTATATATGTAGGTATCTCTTTCGCACGCACGCATGTAAAAGCAAGACAGAAAGAGAGAGCACGAGTCCACGACTGCTTCTTAAAAATGTATATAAAGTATTATAAAAATTACGAGTGTTCGGCGAAGTAAGTATGTAAAAAAAAATATTATATATTTTTTTTTTTCAAAATAATTACAAATGTTAGCATTTTTCGCTTGGACATTGAAAAACCTCGTAGCAGCCAAAGGGTTAACAGCACTGCACGGCTTCAGCACTGCACGACTCCGTTTCAAATATGTCATTTTATTACATTTCTATTCATATCTACCTACACGTCGCAGTCACGTCACGTTTACAGCAATTTGGCCGAGTGCAAGGCAAAATCGGCTTACTTATACATTAGAGGCCATGACGATACGGCGCAATATTGCTTACGTCGTATTGTCGAGTAATTGCAATATGAATGCATACACGTGCATTCGTAGCTACGCGTCAGAATACAAGTCACCAAAAATGTTTCGACGTTTATCGAACGAAAAATTATGTATAATCGCGCTGTTGTTGGAAGAAGAAGCTCAAGAAGGCAATAAAAAAGCACGGAAATTATAAAATTTATAATTTCCGTGCATTTTATTGCATGTAAAACATTTTCAGTCTGATTGGGTTAGCGGTTTGGGAGATAATTGAATTCAAAAACTTAGAAAAGGGAACACATATAAGGGGAGGTACCATTTCCGGTCAATTTAAAAATTTGAAAAAAATTAACGTCGTGTCGATAAAAATTTCAGTCACATAAAAAAGCACGGAGGCGTTTTGATGTGCATCCCATGTTAAAAAATAGAAAAACCGAAGGAGAGTTTTGGACACTGTATAAGGAGCTTGTGGATGATGGACAAATTTTTTTTAAATATTTCCGTAAAAAATTAAATTTTTTTTTAAATATTTGCGCCGAAACCATGTCGAAAGATTGAACAGCTGTCAACTGTCACTATCGATAATTGGTCCAAAACAGCATAGCGGCTGACTCATGGCACGTAATTCGCGTGTATATTTCCACGATGGCCAAAAAAACGGATACGATACGTTGACGGATGTTGCTGTAAGGTATGAACAGGAAATGTCGGGTACTGCTGTAAGCCTGCCGTGGCGTAAACGAGACGGTTGGTATGAATATACCCATACAAAATGTACCAAAGAATACTTTTCGTACGGCCAGATACCTGCTGAAGTCGGTACGTGCTGTCTAGGTATGAACAGACCTTTAACCCGTTGGGTGCTAACGACACGCCTGTCGTGTTCACAAAATTTCCGTAGCCGCGCGCGACTCACCGAGCGCGCTTTGTCCCTTTCCAACAGAAAGGTACAAAAAAAAAAATACGCACTTGCTTTAGTAACGCGAGAAGCATTCAATTTTTTCGCCTAAAGGTCTCTATACACTCTCTATTTTAAATTTTATATAATGTTATTTACTGTTTATTATTTAACTTATTCAAAAAATATAGATGTTTTGGTGATCATATTTTTATACAAAAAGCTTAGTAAATATTACTCTTAGTAAATGTAAGTGAATATACTAAAATGTCTAATGGGTGATCCAAATATGATGCTATCACTTTATATGTAAAAATGCCAATTTTTTTTTCGATTTACCTGCTTACACGATAATGGTGAGTCGATTCCTGGAAAACATCGTGTAATACCTTTTAGCAATTGTGGACTTTTACGCTACCTTTTAAGGGAAATAAATAAGGGAAAAACCACAAGTTCCTTTTTTACGGGATATCATATGAAAAGTACATTCAGTCTTAGCTCAACTGTCCTTTGAGACTTCACGACTTGACTTAGGGCGGTTTCAGACTAGCGTTTTATACGCGCGTATAATCTCGTTTTTTGAAGTGCATGTAGGCGCGTATAGGCTCGTCGTTTTCCATACGAGCAAATCGTACGAGCTTAGACGCGCTAATAAGCTCGTATTATCCATGTTGATACTAAATCACCACTACCGGTTGGAGCGAACACGCTGGAATAAGCCCGTGTACGCGAGTCCGGTTTTTTGAAGCGCGAAATGTAGAGCGCGTATGCCGAAACGACGATATACGCGCAGAAAAATACGCTAGTCTGAAACCGCCTCTACTTGATTTTCCGCTACACATTTACAACCTGGAGCGTCTTATGGTGCTTACAGACTAAACCAACGACGATTTTGGGCCAACTTTTTAACCAGCAGTAGCGTACAAAATATCGAAATAAAAATTAAATTTTAAAATTGAAATTAAATATCAAAATCAAGCTAAAGAGCGAGATTGAGCTAAAATTAGATCATCGTTGATGTTTTGAATTACAACAATATATTGAATTACGACGATACGCATTTTAAACCAGAGAAATATTATAATTTCTCTGCTTACGAACGAAAAAAAAATATTGTTAAAGTCGTCACGAGATGTTACTGTATTTCCACGTGGATGATCGATAAAAAAAAAACAATTCATAAAAAAACGCGGTGTCGGATGTCGGTGATTTGTCAAAGGGTTTTTTTTTCTTTCGTCGAAATAAAATTAATAATCACACATTATCCGATAAATTTTACCTCTGAAATGATTTAATTACTTGATTTATTTCGACGAGAGAAACAATTGAAGAATAAAAAAATCCGTTTGATGTGACCGACAACACCCCTTTGATTTTTTTTCGATCTTAGTGCGTATCTTCGTAAATCAAAACATCTTCGAAAAACAAAAGTCGAGGATTACCTGTATGTGATTGTTGATGATCTAATTTTAGGTCAATCTCGAAAATTTATTTAAATTGTGCATGTTCTGTTTTAACTTTCAATATTTAATTTTAATTTTAATATAATTATTATAATTTTATTTTGATACTTGAATTTAATTTTAATATAATAATAATAATAGTTTTAATTTTGATATTTAATTTCAATTTTTAAATTTAATTTTTATTTCGATATTTTGTACGCTACTGGTTTTAAAAGTTGGCCTGTGGGCCGTTCGTTGGCTTGGTGCGTACGCACCATTAGAGAGTGCAGATTTTGAATAAACTTATGTATATAATTTCGAGTATACAAATTGAGTAAACATTCGAGTGTTGTTACTATTATTTTTTTTTTATAACGTTTTAGTATGGAGAATATGTATGACACTGATGTTGAGTATGGAACAGAGAGTGAATACGAAATCGACAGCGAATTGGAGTCTGATAGCGATAGCGATAACGACGAAAATGTCGCTCCTTCTAATATTTCCAGAAGTTTTTTTTTTCTTTACGAAAATAATGAATAAATATAGGTACTGTAGAGCGTGCTTTATGCAAGATGCAGGTAGACGCGCCTTCCAAGAACCTCCACATTGTCAAAACATTTGTGAGACAGAGCTATTTTATAAAATATCAGCATAGCATGGATTCTAGCTCAGCATTGAAAGTGTTAATCGCGAAATCGGAATAGAATAAAGTGCGATAAATACATTTCAGACTGACCGCAACGTATGGCGATAAAATAAAGTTTCGAAAAGAAAATAAAAACAAGTTGCACAATGTGGGGATGTGGGTATGTGGCCGAGATGCGTTTATGGCAGTGAGATAGCGCGTATCGACCAAATGTTATCGTCGGTGGGAGTGAGGAGTCGAGTGACAGCAACAGCAGTAGCGTTGCGTGCGAATGTAGCAATTAAGTTTCATTGCCGAAATCAGTGTGGAGAGGATCGGGGTGGGGGCAAGATGTCGCGCGAGTGGTGGCAGCAGCAGGCGCGCTCGGCCGTGCCGCCCCTCTCGGGCGACTCTCACTTCCACAAGGGTCAGGCTGGCCGCGTGGCCGTCGTCGGGGGCTCCCTCGACTACACCGGCGCCCCCTTCTTCGCCGCCATCAGCGCTCTCAAAGTAAAACTCCACTCCACTCCAAAGACAAAGCCGCGAGCATGCGCAATGTTCGAACTTGCCGCCGCCGACCCCACTCCACTCCCATCACCCCTGCGCACCCCTAACCACCCGCAAATCGACCATAGCTCGCTCGCATTATTACAAAAACAAACAAAAGCCAATCGATTAAATGTTCTTCATACATCACGTCACATGAATTTGCTATTTTTTATTTCTCCCCCCCCCCCTCCCCTCCATCCTCTTCCTCGTCGTGATGGCCTTTTACCCCTTCGTGCAAATTTCATTATATTTTTGACGTTCCCCTTTCGTTCTAGCGAAAGAATAATCGATTTCGGAATGTTTTCACGCAATATTTTAAAATGAACTCACATTTTGTTAGCTTTGTAACGAAATGTTTTCCCCTTTGTTGCAAATCGCCACACATCAGATCCCCTTCCCTACATTTAGATCTGACGTCATTTGTAATCGACCCGTAACTATACTGCATATATGACTAAACTAATGTAAATTTATGTATGCATGACCGCAAATTGCGAAACTATTTAGAAATATAAAATTATTTATTACCAAGAGGCGTTTGGAACGCGTCATTGGAGTGTCAAAAGAGTTTATAGACACATGATTTTTTAAATTTTACTGTTATGCAAGTACACACAGGGCTGACTTTATCCAGTAAGCAAAAGAAGCGCCGCATCAGGGCGCCAAAATTATGTTTTTATCGATAAAAAATCTACAATTAATTTAAAAATGGAAATCAGAATAACATTTAATAAAGGTATGGTTATTGCTTATACATATACATAAAGCACTATGGGTAAATTAAATTAAAAATAAAAAAGGGCTCAAAATTCATATAAACGCGGTTGTAGTTGTATTTCATAAAAAAAAAAATTGAGTTAAAATTTAATTTAGTTTCATTTTTTTTACTAAATTATACATATATACATGAGTAACAAATTTAAATGGATTTTTTTTTGAAAAAAATTACAAAGGCGCTGAGAAGAAAGTTACATCGGGGCACCGGGACCCCTAGAGCCAGCACTGAGTACACATTTAGTCGAATTATTATACGTTGGGGGGGGGATATTGGCCAAAAATCATATCATAGCATGATCTTAACTTAAAGCCATTGCATGATTAAATTTACAAAAATGTATGAATTAAAAATTACCTTTTGCAATTGAAAACTAATTCTAATGTAATTTTCAGGTGGGTGCAGATTTGTCACATGTATTTTGTACTAAAGAAGCATCTACAGTCATAAAGTCGTACAGCCCTGAATTAATAGTTCACCCCCTATTGAGCGATGTAAAAAATATGAACGAAATCAAAACATGGTTAAATAGAATTCACGTATTGGTGATTGGTCCCGGATTAGGAAGAAATCCCAAAGTTTTAGACATGGTCAAGGAAATAATTAGATACTGCAAAGAGCAAAAAAAACCATTAGTGATCGATGCAGATGGTCTTCATTTGATAACTGAAAATTTGAGTTTGATAAAAGATTATCCGTCTCCAGGAGTGATTTTAACGCCCAACAACGTTGAATTCGAGAGGCTCTATAGTGTTATAAAAGCAAACGATGGTGACGATGAATATATCAAAATCGATTACGATAAATTGGGGAAGAACGTCCTTATTTTAAAAAAGGGCGGCACTGATCAAACGTTCTGTATCGATAATGATACATTTTGGTCGAATAGTGAAGGTGGTTCGGGAAGACGTTGCGGAGGCCAGGGTGACATATTGTCTGGAACCACTGCTACATTCTTTTTTTGGTGTTTGAAAAACAATCCAGAGGACAGTTCAATGGTGCCTGCGGCTATAGCAACTCACGCAGCGGCAAGATTGACCAGACTATGTAACGAAAAGGCATTCGCAATTGAAGGACGCAGTATGATTTGTACTAACATGATTGATAAAATATCTGAAGCTTTTAAAGAATTATATGAAACTTCATAGATATTATAATTAAAAAACATCTTGTAAAATATATGAAATAAATTAACATACAAACACAACTCATTTTCATTTTTAAGAACATATGAAGACAAAAAAAAAGATCTTAAAATTAAAGACCTAATGAATTATCATGTTGAAATAAGATAAATATTACCTTAGCATCCATTATAGGATCATCAAAAAATCCTTCTGGAATTACATCGTCAGGTTCTGCTTTATTCGAATCACTTTTGTTATTTTCTGAAAAAAATATTTCATTTATATGTAATGGAATCTCAGTATAAGGTTGTTAGGAAAATACTCGCGGTTTTTGATATTCAAATTGAAATAAATTGTTAAATTGCTAACAATCCTAGTAGACAGGCTATCGAATTAACTCAATAACTCGGAAAACTTCCATGACTGAGTGACACTGCATAATCCTTAACAATACCCACATCAAAAGCATCGTTTAGTTTACAAGGGGCTTGAGCTGCTTATACTACACGTTTTAAACACAAACAATGCTGTAATTTCCGTCTTTAATTCAATAGCCAAATTTTAAGTAAAATAATTGATAGTAAAACGAATTTGAGTTCCAACCAAAATACAGACCGAAACATACATTTTATTAACAAGAACGCGAGATACGAAGTTTTCATTGAAAAAAAATTGGTTAAATTAATGGTTAATTAAAAAAACAGAAACCGCAATTATTTTTCTAGCAACCAAATAAATATAACATTGAAAATGCTTGCTAATTTGTGAATTCAGTTAGATATAACTCTTAAAATAATTAATATATGAGCAAAATTTTACAAAAAACAATTAAAAAGTACATTTTTATTAGATAATTTTAAAAAAGTTGCTATCAACAAAATATTACTCGTACCGTTACTCAATTAGATCCTTTATTTTCAAAATCACGTCAGTGTATGAGAGAATAATAATCATACACATTCACATTTACTTCTATGTAGTATTGATAAAATCGTCAAAATTGTGGTGATACATACCATCGTCGGGTGTAGCCGTTTCTGGTTCAGTGGCAAAATGTACTGTAGGTGGTTGTTGTACGTTGTCATCAATAGGATCAATAATTCTAGCCGGTGCATTTTTAAGTATTCCCTTGACTCTCTTAGGATCTGGCAACGGTGGAGGTGAAGCAGGTCGTTTGTGGTTGAGAGCTCGTTGATGTAACTGTTTGGCTGCAGCCACTTGCTGGTTGTGTTTGGAAGAATTAATGTGTGCGCGCCAAGCTTTGGGGGCTACCGGCACTCTGCAAACTCCGCAACTTAGCTGACTGCCCTCGTAGCGAGCCAAAGGCGATTCTATACGAGTCTCTTGTTGCTTCTGTTGCTCTTGCTGTTTCAAGCGCATCAAACGTCTCAGCTCCTCTTGACTCACTTTTGACTTCGCCAGTCGAAACACCGACGACATTTTGGCATTAGTAGATCCTTCGGCAGCGTAAACAAACTACGGGGTTATGTATCCCTGTCAACCACTGACAGACAACCCGCATACCGTTCACGTCATGCATACCAACCTATAATTTATACAACTAAATTTCAGAAAATGATTGCCATATTCAAATTATAGACACAAATTCGGTCTCGCACACGTCACTAAAATCTCGATCACGGAACGGTAAACGGACTACTAGTCATATGTGAACCGGTAACAGGATAACCGGTCGCTCTAGATCGGTCACACTAAAACTGGTCGCAAGAAAACTGGTCACGAAAAAACTGGTTACCAGTTTTTTCGTGACCAATTTTTGGGAGTGACCAGTTGTCTCGTAACCAATTTTTGGGTGTGACCATTTTTAGTGTGACCGGTTATATTATTGCCGATTCACATTTGACTAGTAATCACCGAACCCACGGAACATCTGCACCTGAAAATCCATCGAGCGCTACCCATGCAAACTATAATATGAAAATTTGAGTGTCGGATATTCCGTATTCGCGATCATCGTGGCAACGGCTATCGCAATGTGCGAAATAATCCGTTTACCACAAAAATGCATAGTATTTTAAGTTGAGTCAGATTCTAAAGAAAAGGTCCGGTGATTACTGGTCACAGAGGATTCGTCACTAAAATCTCTATAACGGAATATCTAGCAGCCGAAAAGTCCATCATACTAACGATAACTATTATATAAACGAGAACTTAAGTGCTAAATGTTGTGTATTCGTGATTTAACAAAAATTGTCTTTGTGACCACCGCAATGTGACGAATAATCCAATTACCAACGAAAACGTAGTTGAGTATGACTATTTGATAAAAGGGTTACATTTACATCCAGTGCTGTGTTGCTAAAATTATATCACCCCCCCCCCCCCCATTATTATAGAGATTATGGGGGATGAACGAATGAGACGACTGGCATGTTAATGCACGTGTTTTATTTATGACAGCTGAAGGCAGAGTGAGTAGCGGCTCTCCGAACCCAACCGAGTTGGTCCCCACTCGCAGGAAGGCAACCAAACTCGACCATGTCGTATAAGTGAGCCGCCACAAGATATTATTTAGATTTTTCAAATCAAAAGAAAAAATATTTTTGTCATACATTACAAAATTATTTACATTACATAAAAATTTCTAGGGGCTCTTAAAAAAATTGCCCGAGGGCGCCATAGGGTGTAAGGCTAGCATTAGGTTCGGTGATTATTGATCACAAAGCGCTCGCCCAAAAGTCACTCAAATCTCTATAACGGAACATCTGGCAGCCGAAAAGTCCATCATACTAACGATAACTATCATACTAACAAGAACTCGAGTGCCAAATATTCCATATTCGCGATTTTCATGGCAAAAATTGTCTTTTGAGCGATCGCAACGTGACTAATAATCCAATTACCAAATGTACATAGATATATGCCAACAAAATTGTACACAAAACGGCAGCAAGTTTTTACTTTATCCATATCGGATTGTGATCGTGTAAAAATTCGACCTCGGAATTACAATAATTTAAAAAAAAAATCCGTATTTTTATCACCGAACCAAAATCATTGTAGCAACCAGCTCGACAGAGCCGATGCGAACCCATAGCAGCACATTACTGGTTACATACCAGATGTGAATCGCTAACAAGATAGCCACCGCTACAAAAATCTCTCGTGTGGATCTCCTATCGCCATAAAATTCGTCGCACTGGAAAATTGCCGTACAGAAAACTGCCCAAATATTGCTTAGCAAATGTTTTTTTTTACGAAATTGGGCAATTTTGAGGAATATTTGAGCACGGTTTCTGTACGGCAATTTTCCTGTGCGATGAATTTTCGGGCGAGTGATTTTTGTAGTGGCGGTTAACCTGGTAGCGATTCACTTTGGGATGTAATCACCGAACCAGTTCGATCGCAGCGTGATGTGCGGAGCATGGCCGTGAAAGAAGTTACGTTTGGTTAACGGTCGCGGCGCGCAGTCCGCAGCCGACGAGCATCGAAGGGCGGCGGGTCCGCGTCGGAGTGGCGGCCAGCGGCCAGCAGGCGGCAGGCAGCGGGCGGCAGACGACAGACGACCGACGACCGACGACCGACGACCGACGACCGACGACCGACGACCGACGACCGACGACCGGCGACCAGCGATCGGCGACCAGTGGCCGGCGACCAGCTCTTGTTGGGGCGCAGCGAGCGCTCGACGGCGGCCACCGATGGACATCGACCGCAGCAAGGAGAACATCCAGCCGCTGAGGGGCGGCCGCAACCCCGTGCAGCTGGGCGTCGCGCTCAACGCCAACTCGGACGCCGAAGCTGCCAACCAGCTCGCCCTCCAGCAGCGGTACGCCCGCCCCGCCCCACCCCACCCCACCCCACCCCACCCCACCCCACCCCACCCCACACGCCCCGCCCGCTCACTGACAGGTGAGCGCGCGCTAATTCACCTCGCCGCACCGCACGCGACTATAGCCCTTATTGCCAGAGTACTTAAGCGCCGTCATCGCTTGCACTCTGCGTCCAGGTCCTCGCCTACTAAATTTCGACAGCTTTTGCCATGTCACATACGGATCACCGTGCGCTCCCTCATATTTCGCCACATTTTTCGAAACGTATTTACGCAAAGTACAAATCGCGCGATCGAGTATTGTTGTTGCATACGTCGTTATTGTGGGAGCTTTTTTTCGTCCCTCGATTCCATAATGCACGTGACTGAAAGAGCTCCCAGTTGCGAACGGACGTTTTAAAATTTTGTTCCGCTTGTGAATAAACAGCTGTGGGGACCCTACGACATGGTCGAACCGGGGTTGCCATCCTACGAATTCGAGCATCTTGTTCGATCCCACTCTTCTTCCTTCCAGCCTGTCACAGCTAATCGTTATGTTTAAACCACACCGTCGTTTCACTCGCTTCGCCCCCCCAGACAGCATTTTAAAACTTACGATTACCATTTCGACTTTGGTAGCCTCCATCAAAAGCAACAATAGAAATGAGAGGAAATCACTTGCATTTGTGTCATTGCTATAAATCGATTAATATTTTAATTAAATTTTTAAGATATTCGTTAATAGGTATACATATGTACTCTGGTGCGAAAATTTAGAAATGATCATAATATAAAAATCAATTTTATTTCTTAAAACGAGTTTTGAAAGATTTAAATCTTGCCAATCTTAATGGTCTCTATACACATAAACGTGTATAAAATTTCGTTTGCATTTTAAATATCCAAGAATTAAGGGCACTTATTGGTTATATGGGCGCATCCAAACATTGAGTATACACACACTAACACATACAAATACACAACAGTTGCATGAATGGCCTGTAGGTGTCGCCAACATTTTTTTTTGCTAAATGAGTTCAGTTATAGGTATTATATGTCTGAATTTCACCTACATGTGTTTTAGTGGAGGTTAGTATTATCTTATTGCTGAGAGAATCTCTTCAAATGGACCTTGGTTTCATATTAGGTATATGCCGCTACATAATAACTTTTCATGTGTTAATGAGCCGTAACACGATATTTTATCATTTTATCGTAATTATAGTCACTGCTAAAACTGTTTTGTGAATATTGGATACTCTGATGCGCCAATAAGTACCTAATTATGTTTCACTTTCAGAAGATCAAAATATTTTGTTGATTCTAGCAAAGTGTACATAAAACTATTGCATATTGATTTTAAACCAATAGTTCGATTTGACTTTCATGAGAAAAAATTCATTGAATTCGGGCAATTGAACCCATCTTTTTTTAATAGAACTTTAATCCCCATTTCAATGATTGGTCATGGTCATGGTCATTTATGGAGAAGCAAAATCCAAATATGAAAAACACGTTTAGTCAAAACGTAAAAATTTTCTTGTTTATCATATCCAGTTGTATTAAAATTTAAGGTCTCGGAAAGAGACCCAATGTATCTGTTGAAAGGGGGCTTTTTTTTTTATCAAACTATAAATTCGAATGTCCAGAAAGTCCAATATATGTAGGTTATCTGTCAAAATCCTAATTTCTGAGAATCATGATGATTTTCTTCACCGAAATTCTCTTGATAAAAATCATTATTTTTTTCTTTTTGTTATACCTCTGTGAGGATCTTATTTTGTCATTTGTGATTTCAAATCTAATATATAATTTCGAAAGAGACTTTGTATGCAACTATGTAAGGTTTGGTTCGTAGAATCCGTGACGTTATCGAAAAAGTATAATTTTCTATGACGAAAATATCGATTCCGATTTTCGTTATAATTCCCGATTCCGGATTCCTTTTTTAGTTCCAGGTCCGGAATCCTTTTACAGTTCTGGTTTCCCTATAAAAAAATAATTGGTTGTGTGTGTGTGTGTAGTGTAATTCATTTCTGATTTACTTTCGTAAAATATATTTTTTTTTTCGATTCAAATAAATTTAATAAAAAAAACAAATGAATGTTTACTATTAGATTTGCAATGTTTAAGCAGATTATATTTGAAATACCGAGCGAAGCCGGATAAAACCACTAATGTATAAATATATTTCAGTAATGTATGTATAACATTACTAAAAATAAACAAACATTCCATGTTGTTCCTTTCTAATCTCTCTCAAACAAAATATTTCATCCATCTTGATATGTAAATGTCAATAATTGACACCGTAAATAATTTACTCATACTATTTTTGTTGACAAACTTTTAATCTTTACTTTTATTTTAATAGGGAGCATGAAGTGCTTATAAATAATTACAATGGGCCAGACCCTCTCGAACCGTGGTTTAATTATATTCAATGGGTAGAACAGTGCTTTCCAAAACATGGTCACGAAGGTCACATTGATAAGTTAATAAAAGAATGCCTAGCAAAATTTGAAAATGACGAGCGCTATACCCAAGATCGAAGATTTTTACGACTGTGGATTAAATATGTAAGCAATTTTTCATTATTGTTTGAAAGTATTTAAACAAAGTGCATAATTTAATTTAAAAATTCCGTATTTCAGATAGACTATTCTAATAATCCATTAGAATTTTATCAAATGCTGTACAATAGAGGCTTAGGCACTAGTTGTTCGGAACTTTACAGGGCTTGGGCGTGCTATTGTGAAGAAGCTACCGATTATGCTAAAGCTGATCATGTATACAAATTAGGTATGCAATACAATGCCGAACCAAGGGAGGAGTTGGATCAAGCATATAGGTAAATTTAATGAACTGTTTTGTTTTCTTATGTATTTTTTTATTACAATTGCTTGCATTTTTACTATTTAAAAAAAATTGTAGAGAATTCCAAACGAGCTGCAGTCAACGATGGATTCACAATGATTCACCTACCAAACGAAAAGCTGCTTCGGCACTCGCTGAAACAAGACTTGCTTTGACCACATTGCGTACAGTAAAACGTAGAAACACCGCTGTAGTTCCATCACAGCGTACTGGAGATAATGTGTACAGTGCTGGTCCAGGAACATTAAGACAAAATTCAGATGGATCTAATCAAGCTCGCAGTAATGTCATTGTTAGCGTTTATGTTGTAAGTTATTTTGTGATGGATTATTTATGAATTATTTTAAGGTTATGTGATGTTTACTAATGTAGCAATTTGTAGGACCGACCAGGACCATCGTCTGTTCCCGACAATCTCCCGGCAAGTGAGTCTGCTGCGGCACCTATTCCATCGTTACTGCAAAGCTGTAGTGCTGTAGAAAATCAAAAAGAAGTTGGTTTGTGGACAAACTCATCCACTAAGACTGAAAAAATTAATTCAAAAGTTACGATTGTAAACCCCACCACATTTACACGTGAGTATTTTTATTTACAAAAACAGAATCATGAAATAGGAAAATCATTTGTTAAGTTGAAAGGTTACCTTTGCATATGTATATATTGTTTACTGTTATATAATAATATTTTTTTCCTTTTTATTAGTGTTTGAAGATGATAGATTAATGTTACCGCCTAATCATGTTCCATACTGCATCGAAGATTTGACCGATTTTTGTGTTCGTATTTGTGTACCAGATCCCGATGACTCAACTAAGATACCCATGTATAGCAAGAAGGAGGTAAATAGTTATTTCATTATGAAAGTTGATTTACAAGATTGTCCTTGTTACTCATCGATGTGCAATTTAATTGACATATTTATTTCAGGTTTATAAAGATGAAGGTTCTACTTTAGAGTACAGCCTTGAAGAAATTAGGGCACGGAAATATCTTAAAACAAAGCCTAGAACCCAAAGTATTGAATCGCCTAGTGAACCGAAAATTATTGTTAATATGGATTCTAATTGTCAATTCAGTGAAGCATCAGCTATGAAAAATGAATTCAAATTTGAAAATGTCATAGCACAGTCTAATTCTATATTAAATGCTGATGACCCACAAAATGGTGATTTAGATCAACACGAAGAGTATGCAAAGTCAAATAAACCATTATTTGATACTTTAAAGGATGAAAAACCAGACCATTACAATTGCTTGACTAACGATGTTGCTTATGGTAACGATGGGACCAAAGGTAAAATTGTTGCCGATTTCAATAAAAGTTTATTGGCCAATCTTCATGGAAACGACTCGATGACTTTTCACACAAAAGAAGCTCACCGAGAACTCAATCTCTTTCCCGATAATGGTTAATATGATTTAAAAAAATATTTGATGTATTTTGACATTCTTTTTATTTTATATAATAATATTTGTGTTGCGTGTTTTTATTCATAGACTCTGGAGTAAAAATCTCTCAATTTGATGACATGAAATTTGAAATTCGTGAAGATCATTCCATGACAATGGCTTCAGCGCAAGCCAAAGTTAATTCAAATTCCAATATGAAGGCGTGTGACAACATTGACGATGATAGACTAACCAAAAATTTCGGTTATGAAATAGAAAATAAACAATTCAAAAGTGGAGATCCTGTTTTTTTTCCACGAGAAGATATGCCCCAAATAAATGTATGTTTCTGTGTTAAAAATGTGTATTTTATCATAATTTTGAAGGTGTCAGCTGTTAATTTTTATTGACTTGTGATTTTATTGTTTTTAAATTTTAGAATCAACAAACCATGGCAGAAGTTGATGAATCAACTCAAATATTTACATTCAATGTGATGTCATCAAGTACACCTTGTAATAATCAATTTAAGAAACCTCAATTCATTGATGCCACTAAGAGAAACAATGTGAGAAGTTTTGATTTGGGTGAATGTGGAACTGCTCAAGAAAGACCTACTCCTAATAGTTATGCACTGAAAGGAGGTTACTTAAAGGCTGGAGATGCAGCAATTACAGAATCAAACCAAGGGGGAAACGATGGGCTTTATACATTAATGGAAACAACGCAAGAATACAGGTTCGTCAAAAATGCGTAGGTTGTGTAGTAGGGGGATATGTATTTTTTTCTAATATACATGTTCATATAAGTTTGTTTTGATGTCAATAAAGTAAACACTTTTTGTTATTACAGTCCATTCAATTTGAGTTTTATTTTTACCTTTCTTTTGGTCAACTCACCAGAAATGGCTCGCGTATATTAAGTATTTTTATTCGCAAGTTATTTCACCAATTGGTGTTTTTCAATATAAATTTAATTTTAAATACGGGACCGAAATTCTATATTGACTAGATACTATTCATTTCTTATATGCAGTCTTTTAAATTTTTTTTTTTAATAAAATTCATGTTTTAATTATATCGATTTATTATGTTTTATCACTCAAGTTAAATTGGCCTTAAAACACAATATTTTTCCATGCCTGGAAGTGTTAAAACATTTTTGCTTTTATATACGTGTCATTTAGTTGTTTTTCTTTCGTTAATTTTAATTTTCTGCATCATTTCAACTTTCTTAAATGGGCTTTTAATTCAGCACTACTAAATAATGATAACTGTGTAGGTATGTTGGTGGTACTTCAACTATATTTTAAATGTTTATAATTGAGATAATATAACATTTTACAACGCATTTTACATGATATAAATTTTACAACCCATCAACATATGTACACACGTTTTAACCCTTTTACTGCCAGCTACCTTTTCATGATTTGTGTGAAAACTGCAATATTTTACATTATAGTTTGCTGAATATAAATATTTTGCATTTGTACAAAAATTGTAATATATATATATATATACCAAAGTCAATGAAATTGGTTTCAAATGGTTAAATTTTATAATAAAGATTGTGAACAGTAATGATATTTGAATTATGAATGACTGATATTTTGTTGTGTAACTGCTTAAATGCAAAATAAAACAATCTCAAAAATCCAGTCAACGTGTATTTGATACAAAGCCTATAAATGAAAAAATAGTTGTAGTATTGAAAATAGTGCGTAAAAGAATATAGTATAAACATCGTCCCATGGCAGTCTTCGCACAAACGTAATAGATTGAAATATCGGTTCACTGGCAATAAAAGGATTATTTATTATGTCTTAGAGATATGAAATTTTATCTTAACTTTTTTTAATTAATTAATTAGCGTATTTATCCATATCTCCATTCATATTTTTGTATGTGCATCAGTTTTTATCTATAATATATTGTTGAGTACTGTTCATTTGCACATATGTGTAATTTCAACAGATCGGGCTCAAGTTCTTCTGGGAGTAATCAAACTGCAGGAAATACAATGTTTGGATATACAGCAAGAGAAAGTACTGGTCAACCTTTAAGTGTAATTAATGAAAAAATGCACGAAAATTTAAATCAAGATTCGGCGTACCACCATTCATATCAGGATTTGAACGCTTACGCCAAGCGGCAAAATGGGATTCATTTGAAAGGCGCTGCTAGCAATAGTCTTATGCACAAAAATAATTTTGTGACAAACAATGAAAACAGGGTTCATTTGGCTTCGCAAAACAATTTAAATACTCCAAGTCAATATCATACCATAGATCATCAATATCATAAAAGTAATAGTGCAACTATCAACCGGTACAATGCGCAAAGAAATTTTCCTCAAACTTATCAGGGTGCTAGTCAACACCTTGCAGTACCTAACAATAATGGATATCAGAATCATATAGCATATCAACATTCTTCAAACACTAATCATAATTACCAGATGTTGCATCAAAGTCCTCAAATGGCATATCATTCGCATGGGGGCTATCAAAATGCTCAACAGAGTATGCAAAGTCCCAGTGCTGTAGTTGGATTTCAAAGTCCTCCTCAAGTTCCTCCAGCGTTTCAAAGCCCTCAACACGCGTTTCAAAGCTCTCAGCAAATTGTACATGGTTTTCAAAGTCCACAGCATGGTTTCCAGAGTCCTCAACATGGCTTCCAGAGTCCCCAGCGTGGTTTTACTAGCCCACAACAGGGTTTCACAAGCCCGCAGCAAGGCTTCACTAGTCCCCAGCATGGCTTTACAAGTCCACAACATGTTTATACTAATTCTCAACCGGGGTTCACTAGCCCGCATCAGGGCTATGCTAATACTCAACAACAAATGTATCAAAAACAAACACATCAAGTTTATGCAAGTCCTCATGTTCAACCAACAGAGTTTCAAACGGCACCACAAACATACTCTAACTCGCATCAAGCGCTTCAAAATCCTAGTCACAATTATATGAATGCTTCAAATTCAGCTTTACAACAGACCAATCAACATTTTCAACAACATTCATATACTTATCCAAACAATAGTTTACACTCACCATACCAAAATCAAGAAAGTAGTTATCCTAATGTCAGTCACACTCATTATAATCCCAATCAATATAGTTCTGTCCATACTCCTATAACTCAAAATCATATGAAACCTCAAGCAAACGTATACAACAACTATCAAAATAATCAACAAACATATACGATGTATAAGAATCCTCAGAATGTTAACACTTCTCAAGTACAGTACCATGAGAACATACAGGTATCACAAGAATATTCACACGAACCTATTCAAAATCAACCAAACATTCACCAAGGAATCTCTCGGAATCTACCAAATGCCAATTCACAGAGCCAATTCAATAATCACATTCATAAGCAGCAAATACAATCACCACAATATACACCACATATGTCTGAAATTCAGAAACATTTATACCAAAGTCCTACTTCAAAATTACGAAGTGTACGTCACGAAGTACCGCATATGGGTGCTAAGCCAAATGCCGATTTGAAAACTCCTGGTTTTTCTAATCAGCACCTTCAATTCATGACATCTAGAAATGAACCTAAAGATAATGCTAATACACCAAAGTTCAGTAACAGTCCTACTATATCGCAAAAAATGCATAAGAACCTGTATGTATCTAGTCCAGAACAAGCCCAAGTACCGCCAAATACTGAGATAAATAGCGCTGACATATCCAAAGAGAGTGCATTGCAAACGTTGTTGAACCAAAATCGTAGTATTCAAAATGTCAAAGAAAAATATAAAGAGCAATCTAAAAGACAACTTGATTTTGAGAATAGGACTGAAATCCAATCAGAGGACAGCAGAGATTCGGCTGGCAAAGAATGTCGCATGTTATCCGTGCATTCGAGACAATCTAATCATTCGATGCACACGGATAGTGAGAATTCCATGGACTGTCAAACTATTAGTTTTAACTCGAATTGTTCAAATAGCATGATTGCAACTCAAGACATTCCAATGCCTGCGAATATAGATTTTCCAAAAGTGATTGACCCCTTCAATATTGAATTGTGTAATATGCTTTTGGAATATATCAAATTCCCCAACAAAAATCATTACAAAGGCTATTATGAATTAAAGTCTATACCTAAATTTCAAAATGGCACTATGCTATCTGTCGATATATACAGATATACTGTGGAAAAACAGTTAGGAAAGGGTACATTTGGTAGTGTGTTTCGAGGATTCGATAACATCAGCAATGAATCGGTAGCGTTGAAACATCAGAAACCTGGCCATCCTTGGGAATATTATATATGTCAGGAAATAAAGGCCAGAATAACTGATCCATTCATGGTATGTAAAAATGAATATCGAAATTTGTTTACATAAATATGATATGACAACGAAATCAAGATGAATAATTGAGATACTTTTTTATTTTTAGCTTCCTGGGTACATGGATATTCGTGCCGCTTTCTTTGGAGACAATGCTAGTGTATTTGTATCAGAACTATCCGTATATGGATCCTTATTGGATGTAGCTAATAAAATTAGAGCTGGGACTACTAAGTGTATTGCTGAATTTATTGTGATGTTAATGGCTAGTGAAATGCTTTCTATTATACATCATTTACATAAAGCTAATATCATTCACGGAGATATAAAACCTGATAATTTCTTAGTGATGAAAACGTGAGTATTATGATATTGAGAATTTGGTTTTTTTAATCATTTATTTTGGTTTAATCATTTTTTTTCTTATATTTAAAGCCCTCAAACAGAATCAAGAGCACCCTCATTGCAGCTTATTGATTTCGGATGTGCAATAGACATGTCACTTTTTCCAGAAGGAACGACGTTTAAAAAAGTAAAATTTTGTTTTAGTACTAATTTTCATTGTCGCAATGTTACACGACAATGACAATCACGACATGTTTGAATTTCTAGGTGATATCGACTGATGGCTTCACCTGTACTGAAATGCGTGATGGCCGGCCTTGGACTTTTCAAACGGATCTGTATTGTCTCGCTGGGACTGTTTATGTGATATTAATGGGAAATTATATGCAGACTGCCAAAAGAGGAGGCCAGTGGACTGTAGAAAAAAAATGGCCTAGGTTTGTTGGGTTCGATGTCGCCATTGAATAGTAATAAAAATTAAATAACCAATAATCATGCTTACTTTGTTTTAGGTATATGAAATCGGAAATATGGGATAAAATCTTCACACCACTGTTGAATGTGAAAGATTGTTCGAGTATACCCGATTTGCTTTCATTGAAAGATATTTTAGATGAATTTATTAGAAGTGTAGAAACTAATTTAGCTACTCAGTTACGAACTTTCGACCACATACTGAAGCAAAAATAAGTGCTGTGTCTTAAATAATTATTTTATTCTGCTTCAGAAGTATTAATTTAAGTCATATCATTTTCTATAAATAAAATAATGTGGCGTTTCGAGTATTCTTTATGGCTTTGTTTATTTTTGTTATTGCAATTAAAAAATTGTTAATATTCCTAAGTTTAGTTTTTATTTATTTTTTAATTACAGCATACCTAATGTACAGTTTAACATTAATTACAAAAATATACAAATGTTTTTGTTTTCAATAAATTTACTGTTACAGTATATGATAAGTCATTTACAATAATTTCAAATTATAATTATAAATTGTAAATTGTAATCATTTTAAAGTCCAGCAATCTGATATTACGATTAGAAAAATTATAATTTGACGATTTGGTGATTACTTTTTTTTTTTTAAATTTACATGACAAGTATTTTGCTTAAATTTCATAAGCATAACCTTCTGAATGCATCAATCATTTCTTCCATTATTATACCACATGTATAGTATGTATACTTTACATCTGCATATTTTACTTTTTTTTCTTAAAATACCATTGTTTGGTTTAATCCTGAAATATTCATAATTTTTTTTGGACAAATAAGCATTTTTTGTCAACAAAAAATCATTAGTCATTTATTTATTGTCCTGTGTTTTATAACTCTTTAAAAGTATTGTTTTCGGGATTTAACAACCATATGAAATGCAAGTTCATATTTTACTGCATTATTATAATTTATTTAAATATGTGCCACATTTATCATGTAATATTTCTGTATTATAATTTAGATTTTCATGTTAAATAATGCACCTTCTACTTTGAAGAAACTTTAAATGATTTATGTATATTTAGTTTTGTATGTTTTGTAAATTAACGATGAATGTCACAGTATTTGTAATATTTAAAACTATATATATATATATATATAAAACTGTTGAATGCTTTGGTGATATTTCCCTGAAAATAAATTGTTTAAAAATATCACTGAATCTTTATTTTTGATGTCCATCTAATCTTTGCTTCTTTCTCATTTGGTACACTTGCAAGTTGTCAAATTTGCGTTTATACAAAGTGAGAAAATCATTATCTGCCGCTTTGCAATTCTCTGAACTGACCAAAACATGAGAAGATATTTCCACTGTGTTGTTCAAATCCCATTCCTGTGCGTATATTTCGGTAGAGTGACAATAAACCCATAGCCTGTTTTTGTCTATTACAAAGCATTGAGGGCTATCTCTTAGTTTGATTATAGAAACCAGTTTGCACGTTAGCTTAGAATTCTTTCCTTCAATGATGTATAACAATATAGATTTCACTGAATAGTTAGATACCCCTAAGAAAGAGGAGGTCTCGTCTATTTTACAAACAGTCATATGGTTGATAGGTAGAGAATCTGCCTCCACGTCATCTTTTTTCATGATTTTCTTGAAATTTGAAATTAAATCACCGTCTAAATGCTCATTAACGTCAATTGAGAGAATTTCTTTTCCTATGACGTAGTCCCATATTTTAACAGTGCCATCTCCAGAGGCGCTAATTAAGAATCTTTTATCGTGAGGTAAGAAATCAATACAGGTGATAAATTCTCTGTGACCCAAACAAAACGATTGTATTTCATATGTACGAGGATAACACGAAACTTTGATTTTCTCATCTCTATCGCAACTTATAACAAAATTTTTGGTATCGTCCATCAGAATATCAAGGAGCATACTTAGATTGCCGACGATTTTAACGATGGAATCACCATCAGAGTTAGTGTTGACTATATAACCGTCGCCAGTTTTATCTGCAACGAGTAAATGTTGAGAATCAAAAGTGAATCGAATTTCACTGGCAGCTCGAGGGAGGTCTATACTGAGTCGTCGGTTTAACGTGTCAGTTTCGTACAGCCAAAGCACTTTGTGGTTCAACACGGCCAGTGTATTCCCGTCTGGGGAAACGGATATACCGATCGTCACAGCATTAGATCGACAATCGGGTAGTTTAATTACTGAGAGAGGTGGGGCTCCCATCTGTAGTTTCCATACTTGTCCATTCGACGCTGCCAACACACCTCCATCATATGTGCACATTTGTCTCATTATGTAGGTTATTTAAATGAAAAACCTGAAAATATATTGATTGGGTAAATATTACAATACGAAATTTCTCAATATTAATAAATTCGGTATATTCAAAGTATTGAGATAGGATACAAACCTAAATATCAACGTAAACAATATAACGATTTTTGACAGTTGAGCAGTCGCTGTCAAAGTGTCAGTGTAATACACGCGGTTACAGTGTTGCTAGATTAAAAAAAATCCGCTTTTATTATTATTTACGCTAGTAAACAGTATTTTGTTTTTGTTCAATCGTTTGGATTTTAAAGTTAATTATAGATCTTTTTAAGAGTATTCTTTAAATGGTGTTCTCGTTCACTAATAACTGATATAATAGCAATATATTAATTTATTGTCAATTGGAGAATGAGGTTGGTGTATAATTTAAAACTAAGCATTATCGACTATTACATAACGTCACTAGAGACTAGAGAGATTTCCACGGTACGTTACTGGTAAGTACATACGGTTCGGTGATTAATCCGCACAAAGGGATCTGGCATACGTTACTAAAACCTCGGTCAGGAAGTATCTGGCACCCGATAATTTCATCCACCGAGTGCCATATATTTGAGTGCCGGATATTCCGTATTCACAATTTTTTAATTCACAACGATTATTGTGTGCGCGATCGCAATGTGCGAAATAGTGCATTTACCAATACATACATATAGTTAGTATTAAATGTTATAAATTTGAATCGAATAGGGTTCGGCATGTATATGTAGAGATATAGCACGACTTGTAGAGATATAGCACGGCATGTATATTTAGTGATATCACCTATTCCCTCATCGAACTTAATCTGTACAAATGACATCATCGCGTTCACTTCTCATACACGAAAGTTAGCCGTGGCCGAAATACTTTGTCCAGCTTATGAGCTTACCCATAAAGGCGATTCGACTCGCTCCAGATACGCAATCACGAGTACACGGGAAATCCCAAGGAGCTACGCAACTACGCATCAAACATAGAACACAAAGGAAGACCTCGATCCCGTCGGAATCTTCCAGAACGTGATCTCACCAGCCCAGCTACGCGTTGCTCAAGCAACACCTTTATAAACCAGTGCATCGTCCCCAGATGCCAGTGAGCTTCAGGAACTCGACCTAACTCGTTCCAGTGAATCCTCTACCTACTTCGCTGTACATACAAATACGCCTGTATTAATTGAGTAATAAAAATCCTCTTCAAAATTCAACTGAATTTCCATAGGCCGGGAAACGGTCCAATTTTTATCGGTCTCCGTGACGAGCCGGAATGTGAAATGCCGGAAAACGCAAATATCGGAAGGCAAAGATCGAAAATCGAAAGATCTTAAGTCGAAAGATCAAAAAAAAAGGTGCATGGTAAACGATACATACTCACTTAATTTGCGCGAGCAGGATATTATTTGTAATGGAAAATATTACAAATAATATCATTGGTGTGGATGGCCCCATTGAAAAGTAAATATTGCCATATAATAAAAAAGCTCGTAAAGAGTCGTTTCTTATATTATTTATCAGTATGTGAAACATTCTTATAGTATGTGAAAGCTGAACGTCATATCGATATACGGCTTATAATGGCGTAGATAAGTAGACATACATATTTGCAATAATTATATATGTATGAAAAATTGCGAAGCTAAGAGAAGCGAGGGTTAGGGTCAGCGGAGGCCTGAGGGACGCAGAGGGTTAAAGAGCTAGGTGGGAGGAGGGAGAGGGGAAAATAAGGGGGGGGGGGAAGGAGAGCAGGTGGGTGGGGGTAGTGGCTTAGCAAGTAGCAAGTAGCGAGCAGCGAGCACTGAGTGGCGGGTCAGTGAGCGGAGGGCGGTCATCTTCGTTGGTTGCCTAGTCGTTGGTGGTTAAGTGGCGGAAGGGCGGAAGGGCGGAAGGGCGGTGGAGCGATCGAGACTGGGAGGCGGGGAGGCACGCAGAGACGTGGCGAGGGGTCGGGGGGGCAAAGAGGGCTCGGGCTCGGGCTCGGGCTCTGGCGGGGGCGCCGCGGCGGTGCGATGCTGCGGCGGCGCAGTGGCGGTGGGCGGCGGCAGCGCGCCTGCGGCGGGGGCCGGTCCTGCGGCTCGCGGCGCGGCCTCGGCCTCCGCCCCTGCGCCCCCCGACGACCTGCTGCCCTCCGACTGGGAGGAGGGCGAGCGGCTGCCCCTCTACTTCGACGACTCGGACCGCTTCGAAGACGACTCGCTCTGCAGCTGGAGCTCGGAGCCCGAGAGCCTTTGGAACAACTGGCGCGGCTGGCGGCGCCCCCAGCCGCACCCGCCGCACCCCCCGCACCCCCCGCACCCCCCGCACTCGCACGCCCACTCCGCCCATTCCGCCCACTCGCACGCCAACGCCAACGCCAACGCCAACGCCAACGCCAACGCCAGCGCCAGCGGACACCAGCCCTCGGACAACAGTGAGTATCCCTCCCCCTCCCCCACCCCCACCCCCACCCCCACCCGCTTGACGTATGCACGCATAGTAAACAAATGGGCTCGCGTCTTTCTCCACCATGCATACATACTACTGACAAAGGAATCGCAACAATAACCCATCGTTTCGTGTGCGCGCGCACGAAACTCCATGTACCCCTATAATTTTCACCACTTTCCCGTTTTTTTCTTTTGTACCCCTCCTCGCCCCTCTCTTTCTTTATTTTGTATCGCATTTATCGTGTGTTCCGTTCTGACAGCGCATCCGACATGCAGTGTTACATATGTAAAAAACAAACCAATAATTCAAATGATAATATTGAGTACGTACATAATAAAACAATTGAAAAATTCAAACAATCTCACTTGTTTATATTAAAAGAAAAATTGTAATAAAAAAATTTAAATATTTCATTTGTTTGTAAAATCAACGTGATGTTTTCAATATCAGATACATACACATGTATCGGTAGAACTGAAATTATTTTACCCTAGTGTTTTTACCCAGCTTCGCTCGGTATTTGTAATATAAACCGCTTTAACATGGCCAATCTAATGGTAAACATTTTACAACAGTTATTGAGAGATCTCCCACAAATAAACTGCAAAAAATACTTTGTGAATCTACATATTACATGTACGAGCTGTTATTACATATATATTCGTCAATCGTATCTTATAACAATTTTGATGAAACTATTCTTCCCACCCATTTCTAACCCAAAAAATCTATTAATATAGATGTCGACATTAGCAAAACTCATGTATAGAGTTAAATTACCCAATTAACAAATTTTTACACGTGTATAGATTGAACGTTTCCTGCCTTAATGTAACAAATTAGTAAAATCTTCTTTATTAAACTTCATTTTAATAGAAGACAAATATTTACAATAAAAAAATTACTGCTTTTTTTTGCCTAGTATTTTAATAAATGTCTTTAAGTATATAAGTCAGTTTTCGGTCAGTATTATGTTATTAAATGTCAGTATAAATAACAAACGGACAGTCTAAAAATAATAAACTTTCAGTATGAAACTAATAACTGGTCAGAATAAAATTTTTAAAGAGTTGGTTTAAAACAATAAACATTATTTTACAATTTTTCTGCTTTCTTTTCCCGTTTTTCTGATTTTTTTCCCCCATTTTCCTCTTTTTACAAGTTTTTTTTAATGACAATTCCAATGCATCATTGGTGAAAGGTGTATATTGAAGCATCTTCACATTAATTGCATGATCATATAAGTTATGGATTGAATCTGATTCCTTTGTCTCCATTTATGAACAAACAAAGGCATAGCCTATTCAAATATTTCCTTCGTTGGAGATAATTAAGCCCTATATCCCCTCATACTAGTTGCGCCTGTTTTGTGTTAAATTAAAAATTTACTCATTTATTGAACTTTTTTTGATCTACAATTTATTATTGAAATAGTTATTGAATAATATTGTTTGCTTAAATAGATTTCACATTTTTTAGGAAACCTTTTTATGTTAACACTTGTTGCATTCATACATTGTAAGCTTCTCAATTGGTTAATTTTTAAATATTTTCGTTTATACACGTTTGATATTATTTTTTTTTAAACATAATTTTAAATTTATTTCCTTTTAAATCTTAAAAAGATTTACAGTATATTTTAAACAAAGCAAACACATACTTATTTGTGCAATTTTATATAGAAATACAATAAATGTTTTGGCTCTTTCATAAGATACAAGATTATTTTTATATCGTTACATCGTCTTTCAAGTTGATAAATAGGGCCTAACTTTTTTTTTATAATCTAATCATTATAAAAAGTGAGTCATTTTTGCCAGTTTGAAGAGGCCCAAATACCACCTACTGATAATAGTTCAATCGTTAGTTCAATTCACTAGTGTGTTAAATTAAATGAATGTTAAAAATAAAAGATATAATATTGATAATAATCATAAAATATTGAGTATTAAAGATTAGCAATGTAAGCCAGCAAGTGAAGAAGTATGATTCTGGAAGTAGTCAAGTCCTTTGTTCTTGTGTGGGTGAATGCACTGTGGGCAACTATGTACCTGTGGCAGGTGTTCACTCTGTGGTTTTACTTTTGTTCTTTGTAGCTTGCATACACACACACACACACATTTACATGGATAACACATGTTCAATTTATTTTGACAAACTTTTGTGTATGTACTTCACACAATTTAAATACTTTGGATTTTTTAAGTTTTTTTATATTTCATTCCAATTTTTTTTATATTTTCTGGGTATTTAAAATTTATTTCCATAATAATGGAAGTCCACTATGTCTCTCATTGCTTATTTTTTACTTATTGTGATTATTCTAGCAATTAACTATATTCAACATTTTATATGATTTTAATTTTCAATTTCTACATATTTTTTAGGTAGTTCCAAATTATTATTGTAATATTTGTTGAAAACAACGAACTACACCCTAAACACATAAATTTTGGTTTAATTAAACTTCATTCGAAAGCTGTAAACACGACGTGTGTGTTTTTACAAGCCTATTCTACATTTCACTTCGCAAAAAATTGAGCTAAAAAATTCCTAGTCTTCAAATCGTATTGAAACTTTGCCAATTTGTGCGGTTTTTAAATGCTCCAAACTTCTTACAAAAATCACCAGACTTCATCTATTGTTACTAGGATTTCAAAAATACCGGTATTATCGAAATAAAAAAAAGAACGATACCGATATTACCTGTACTTTCGGTTTTTTTTTTTTGAAAAAAATATTGCTTTCGATACTGGAGCACCGCTTGCATGTTTCAACATGTTTATTGAAAAATACGCGAAACCCAAACATTCAAATATTCGGGAACAAAGCTGTAAAGTAGGTACGTCCCAGGTATTAAGGATTAAAATGTTTCGTATAAACTAGTGTTTTTTTGCAGTTCCATGTGAATGTGTGCTATTTTTTTTTGCAATTCCAATTTAGGCTTATCAGATACCCAATCATCGCTCACTGGAGAAGCAAACGAAGAGTCAACCATCAGCTATTGAATTAGTTGTTGTTGAAAAACAAATTATATTTTTTTTCCTAATTATATTTAGTCGCCGTCTTATCATCATTGTACATATATATCGTATTGAAAAATGTACTAAATAATATGTTTTAACACATTTTGAATGTATGCACGTAATTTAAAAAAATCGGCACTGTATAGTAAACTTTTTGTTATTTAAATTAAAATTGCTTTGTTTGCGAATATGAGACGCATTGTAAGGTGGCCGCCATACCGAAAATGTTGCCGAACATTGTATTTAACGATATGTATCGGAAAACAGTAAAAATTAAAACAATTTTACAGACGTGTGGAGTGATAAAATAAAGATATCGAAAAGAATTTATAAAAGGCTCGTATTTTTCGGGTCAGAATTTTAATCCGTTTTTGGTCAGAATTTATATTACATTGGTAAGAATTTATATTACATTGGTCAGTATTTATATTAAACGGTAAGAATACTAAAACTAGAGTAAATATTAAATGGTCAGAATTTATACTAATTGGTCAGAATTTATATTGAATGGTCAGAATTTGTATTAAATGGTCAGAATTATGTTGACAGATGGTATCATTACTAGTGCGTTCAACGTTGAAGATTGGTACAAGTGGTCATGAGGACGACAGTCAAACGTCAAACGAGTATTATTCGCATGCGCGCGCATCTCGACATTGACAGTTCGCACGCGGTAGTACGCACTATATATCTACAACCCTTTTCAACAAAACGTATATCAGACCTTAGCTACTACCCACCACCCACGATTATCCACGCTCTTTGACTGGACTCATTCCAGACAAGATTATTTTCTTTAACAGAGAAAGAACTAATCAGCATGAAAGACTATTGTTATTAAAGATTATTATTGTCGATTAGAAAAAAGTGTATGATATAATGATCGATAAATAAAAATTATAATACTCTTTTTTTTTTTTTTCCTTTTTTTGAGTAATTTATTTATTTATTTATTTATTTAAAGTTTGGACCGTTGTAGCATTACAGGAATTCCTAATGCGCCACAATGGTCAAAAATATAACAGAAAAGACAAGAAACAAAATAATAAATTAGACATAACAAAAACAAAACATATATTACACAAACATCTAAAAATAATAATTATTATTATTATATATCGTTTATCGTCTTGAATTCATTCTATGTTTACAAGGTTTTTGTATTTCGTAATATTCTTTCTCGATTATGATTTTCAAGTTATGAATTCTATAAGTCCTCACCAGATAGAGTTTCAAAATTTGTCATCCGGACTGACCGAAACCAATCACGACAAGCAAATAATACACCACCACCACGTCGATCTACTCTATCGCGACGATGCAGCCTCCAGGAAGAATCAAAAAGTTCAGCATCAAAAAATGATGAAGTCAACCATGTTTCCGTTAGTGCTACCATATCATCACAAATATGTAGTAGAAACGGCTGAATTAAACGCAGCCAGCTTTGTCCTGAGACCTCGTGCATTTTGGTAATAAATTACCAATTTTCGGTCTCCCAGTTTGGCGCGTGACTTTCTTTGAGACAAGAAATGGCAGTTTTGATTGAGCCAACGGAGGTTGAGCCAATGGAGACGAAACGGAAGAGGAAGCAGAAGAAGAAGCCAACACAGTCACAACAGAATCACGACAATCAGGACCATTTGAGCAGGCAAATGTAGGAGAAGAGGCAAACATCGACGTCACTGCGACCGTTTCCATAGAAGATTCACTAATACTTGCAGACGTAGTTTTAATATCAGGCTTCAAACATCTAGCAGCTCCCGTACAAACATCAGCAAATGAAACACTTGGGCGCAGCTCTAATGATGAAACAACGTCAGTGGCAGAAATAGAAGTAGTATTTGTATTCGATTTTTTATTCTTAATGCTCATTCCCCAATCTTTAAATCTACCAAAATGAATACCAGCAGGCCAAGAACCAGCAGAAAATAACAGGCCAGCGACAGAAGCAGGAACAGATACCTTAAAGGATGTATAAGATCCTCGTGCATTAAGAGGGGAAACCACAATGCCATCCTTTAATCCACAGATGGCACTAACGTGAGTCAAAACCTCGTCACACGAAGTGTCTAATGAGAGCTTCCATATATGTATATTGACATTCCTTTTGACGGAAACAATAATTCCAGAAGCTGCTGCTCCCACCTCAAATTTACGTCTAAGTGGAGGTTGTTCAGCCGAAGGTCGGTCAGGTAATGCGGGTTGTCCAGGTTTTTCATGATTAATTCGCAGACTAGATTTACGTCTGTTTCTTTTCTTTTTGCCCATCTTCACGGCTGCATCAGCAACGAGAGAAATAGAAGGAGAAGGCACAACACTTCTAATAAGTACAGGAGAATTCAAGCCTCGTATTAACTGCTCTAAGGATGAAAATCTTTTCTCAATACGATCAATTGCATTGACACATAGTTCACGCCACATGTTACAACAATCGCCCATTGTAAAAATTCAAATAAAAAAAATAACAAAAAGTAATATCTGATGACTACAGGTGTTACTATTGTACCTACACTGGCGGTCACATAAATTGCATCACTTTGAATTTTACGGTTTTCGGGTCGTAAAAGCTCTACCCTATTCTGGGCTCTAATTTTTTTTAGGCTTTTGTTTAAATATACCCTCCTCGATATTTTGAACTCATTTTAAAGTGTGATTTCGAAGTGGAAGCAGCGTTATTCTTAATCTAGAAATAGTGATGTCAAAACACCACCAAACAACTTCGGAGAACAAAGTGAAAATTTTAACTTTTTCGAAATGTGGACTTTCAACAAGAGATATTTCAAGTTAGTTGGGATATTCTCAATCAACAATTTCAATAATACTGAAGAAAGAACGAGAAATTGGCAGTGTGGACCGACGTAAAGGTACTGGACTGATTCGGACGATAAATTCACGAGAAGAAAGTTTGCTGACACGCCAATTTATTCAATATCTTTTCAAAACTGCTTCAGATTTAAGAACAGACATTTTAGAAGATTTTTCAATTAATATTAGTGTGGAAACTGCAGAGATGATTGATAGAAGGTGGCTTTTACGCTTGGAGACTTGCAAAAAAGCCATTTCTCTCAAATAAAATGAAGGAGACACGTCTTCAATGGGCCAAAACTTATAAAAATTGGACAGTTTTGTATTGGCAGAAAGTGATACTCTCGGATGACTCCAAGCTTAACCTCTATGGATCAGATGGATTACAGTAGGTTCGACGCAAAAGTGGAGAACGATACAACCAAAAGTATACTGTCAAAACAGTAAAGCACCCTCACAGCCAAATGGTTTGAGGGTGTTTTTCATACTACGGGATTGGAGAACTTTGTTTAAATAATGGTTTTGTGAATGAAAAGATGTACAAATCAATATTGGAGGAAAGTTTTGTCCCATCGATGGAAAAACATGTTTCATATTTCGGTGAAGTAATATTCCAAGACGTATCCGCTCCATGCCAGCGATGAAAAACGGTAAAGAAATGTTTTATTTTATGCTTATGTATGTTATTAATGAAATTTAAAAATAAAAAATTAAAAAAAATTAAATGGTTTTTTATTGGTAAAAAAAAAATATACAGAAAATGGGAGTTGCGACGTTACCATGGCCTGGAAAAGTCCCGATATGAACCCGATAGATAGATAAAGATAGTTTAACCGTTACAATAAGGTATAGGTATATTAGCTACAGAAGGCGCGTACACAGTACTCACACAAATGCATTTTTCATATACAGGCTGTTGAAAGAAACACGCTAATATTTATATATTTTATTTCAACCGATCGTGTAATGTTTTTAAGATCTATGATATAATTTGGATGGCATATTTATTTAATATTTGAATACGTGCCACGAATAAAATGATAAATAGCATTTTTTTTTAATTATAAGTAAAACGAACGTACGTACGTACGAATTAGATGTGGGCATAGGTTCTGACATGACATTATGGTACGACGCATTATCAATAACAATTACAGATTGGGGTTGTAAATTTGGAACAAGCTTTTCTTTAATCCATTTTTGGTAATTAATCGCGTTCATATTATTATGATAATCTCCGGTTTTAATTTTAGATGGATGTATAAGTAACGCATTTGGAATAAATCCTTTTTCAGAACAGGCGTGAACTATTATTAGCATATTACCCTTATATCGGTACTCTGCAACCTTTGCTAGTTTCATCGGACCACGATTTTGGCATCGTATGTATGTGAGCTATTTATATAGGATTCCTCCGTGTAAACTATAGGGCGGCCTTGCAATCTATACTCTTCTAATTTGGAAAGATATATGGATCTCTTCAGTCGAATTACACTTTTTTCAATAAGTATTTGTTTATTATTTTTCATCTTTCTCCATTTGAAACCTAGCCTACGAACGATAACTCTTAACTAAGAAATTGCACCTTTAAATTTTAAACTATCTTTCAAAACTTCTAATAACTTTTGTAGGGTCGGAAATGTCTTATGAACTAGATGAAAATCGTAGATAGTTCGCCTGATGACCTCTTGATCAAAACTATCCACTGTAGTTATTTTTGATAACCTTACACGATTTTTGCCCGGTGTCCTTAAAACAACTCGCACAGTCGATGAAGATGTGGATGCTGCTGGATCTGATGAAGATATAGGTTGTTTGACTCTGAAGATATAGGCTGAAGATATAGGAAGATATGACTCTGAAGATATAGGTTGTTTCGTTGATGGCTCCGATATTGAAGGTTGCGATGTTGGCGGTTTATTAGCCACCACAAATTTATTATCATATATCCACTAATTATAATGAACTAACTTGAATTAACCAATTTACAAACAATATAAGAACGCATTACGTCAGTTTGTGGGGGTTGATCGGTGACTGACCAGTGAAACTGGAAAAAATCACTCTGTAGTGTAGTAAAAATCACACAATATACGTGCTTGTATTGGTACGTGCCAGCTTTCGCTGCACGAGCTATATCACAGGGATATAATCCACTTTCTAAATCAATTTGAGTAGGGATTATAAACGAAAGAAGCCCGTAATACGAAAAAAACACGTTTTTTCAAAGCGATGCAATTTATGTGACCGCCAGTGTATATAACAAAATAATTTGTGTGCGATAAATTTGAAGGTTTACTGGTAATTGAATTTTATTTTTTATTATTTTTACCATATTATTTTTTTAATAGAAGAACTACTTAAAAATTTAATATTAATTTTTAATTCATTTCAATATTTTCTACAAAGTTTTATTTTATGCTGACTGACTGCTTGTTATTTTTAAATATTCTGATCATTTACTATTTTTCGACATTCTGACCATTTATTAATTTTCACATTCTGACCATTTATCATTTTTCGACATTCTGACCAATTATTACTTTTTCTGACCATTTATCATTTTTATTCTGACCATTTATCATTTTTATTCTGACCATATACCATTTTTATTCTAACCATTGATTATTTATTCTGACCCTGAATGATATAATTATGACCGTGGTGTTATTAAAATTCTGACCGAAATTTGATTTTTATTCTGACCCAAAAATGATTTAAATTCTGACCGTTTAATTTGTTGCCTTTATAAAATAATAACTCGCTCAATATATCACGTATGCAAAATCGTAGATTTTAGCCATGGAGATATCGTTTTCGATAAATAAAATGTAAACATTTGAAAAAAAGCGATACTATCGGTATTTATTTTTTTAATACTGGTGTTACCAAAGGCTTATTTTCGGTAAAATACCGATAGTACCGGTATCGGTACTTTCGGTATTGCAATCCCAAATTGTTACTACATATGTATGTACATAGATAAAGTAGAAAAGTATTATTTAAAAGAATTCGTTTCTACCTCATTCATAGATATCATACCAGCATATCTTTATGCAACATATCGATAGATAAATGAAGAAAAAAAAATATATATATATATAAATATATATATTTTTTTTACACTCGATATCTATTTTTATCTATGTACTTAAATTTTTAGGAAAGATTGTGGTTCAATCATTAACAGAACTCGCTGCTCGTTGTGTTGCATCTCATATTCCTTTTGAACTAGTTGAACAAGTTTATCCATCAGTACCAGAACAATTACAACTAAGAATTGCATTTTGGAGCTTTGCTGACAATGAAGAGGATATTCGACTATATTCGTGTTTGGCAAACGGATCTGCAGAAGAATTTCATCGCGGTGAACAACTATTCCGGACATGTGCTGTTAAGGATCCTTTGCAAATTGGTAATTTAATTTTATAAGATTTAATATAAATAATTAATGAAGTAATTTTTAAAATAAAGTTCAAAATAAAAAAATATCTTGTTAGGATTTCACTTATCTGCAAGTGTAATTACTCCACAACCGAGAGATGTATTCAATGTTGCCGTTACATTTGATAGACGGCGAATATCATCTTGCAATTGCACTTGTCAATCTACTGCTTACTGGTGTTCTCACATTGTTGCTGTCTGTCTTCATCGTATTCATTTGGTAATTTCAGTTGTCTTTCATATATTATGTATGTGTGCCGATATGAAAAGTGTATGTACAATTAATTAGAATATTATTGTTTTTATATTAGTCAAACAGTGTCACTCTACGAGCACCGGTATCCGAATCTTTACAACGTCTACAAAGAGATCAACTTCAAAAATTTGCACAATATCTTATATCAGAACTGCCCCAGCAAATTTTACCGACAGCACAAAGACTTTTGGATGAATTACTATCAGCACAACCGACTGCTATCAATACCGTTTGTGGAGCACCAGATCCTACAGCTGGTGCATCCGCTAATGATCAGACATGGTGGTATCTAGATGAAAAGACATTGCATGATAATATTAAAAAAATGCTAATAAAGTTTTGTGTTCCTGCCCCAGTTGTATTTAGGTATTTTTATAAATGTATTATTTTTTGCATCTAAATTTTCGTTTAATAATAAATAAATAAATTTTTTCTTTGTTTATAGTGATGTAAATTATTTATGTACCACTGCTCCACCTGCAGCCGCAGAATGGTCTTCGCTATTACGACCATTAAGGGGTAGAGAACCTGAAGGCATGTGGAATCTTTTATCAATTGTTAGAGAAATGTTTAAAAGAGGAGATCGCAATGCCGTACCACTCTTAGAAATCATCACCGATGAGTGCATCGCTTGTGAAAAGGTCGATATCATATATTTCTTACTATTAATATTGCAAAATTATTCTTCTTAAACATTTATCTTTACAATTGATGGATCCAATTTGATTGACTTTTTTTTAAAAATATTTTTTAGATTGTTGTATGGTGGTATAATACTAAAGCAGCAATGGTTGTTTGGGGCAATGGTCTGGGAGGAACAGGTAATGGTGGTTCTGGTGGAGGAAGTCGAGGACAAGGAGGTGGTGGAGGGGGTGGAAATTCTCATGCTTCTCAACATGCTTGTTCATCTCTTTGTGATGAAATTGTTGTCCTTTGGAGACTCGCTGCTCTGAATCCGGGGCTAGCTCCAGGAGAACGAGATATATTTCATGCTCAATTCACTAATTGGCATTTAAAAATACTGGAAAAGGTAAAATTTTTGTGAGACATTTTTAATGAAATCTTGAATCGTTTTTTGTTTTAATTTTCATTTTGCATTTAGGTGGCAAAATCACGCTCTTCTCATATAAGCATAGTTGGTCACGTAAACAACTCTGGAGCTGCCCGCTCTCCGGGAAGCGGAAGTGCTGGAAGTAGTCCGAGAACTTCTGTGGACGTTGAAGTTTTTCCAGGTTTACGACCAGCAATGGAAGCCTGCTTTTTAGATTGGGAAGACTATCCAATACTAGGCGTAACTTACAGTACCGATACTAGTCCCGCTTTTCATTGCCCATTCACGTGTTTTCGTCATGGTGATAGTAACAAAGACTTTAATACTAACCAGGTATTAACAAATACAAAGCTAAATATACATACAGCAGCAGTCACATAAAATGGAACACTAAAGCGAAACATGTTTTTGCGTGAAATTTCGGTAATCTTATATAAAACCAAAACCGAAAGTCATTTAAATAATAGGTTGTACCATAGTGCATTCTTATAACACCAAACGTGAAAAAAAAAGATCATAAAAATGAGTTAAGAACAAATTTAATGGAGGGCAGATTTTACGACCGTTACTTCACAGTTAAATGAAATTTGAAATGAAAATAACACTATACATATACATTTTAAATTTTATTACAGTCACATATTATTATCTACAAATTATAAAAAAGAAATTAATATTTTGTAGCGGCTCCTTTCGATTTTATAACTTCTTTTATTCGGTTTGGCATAGAATCTACTTAAGTACCATATCTTCGTACCATATCTTTTCTATTATTTCTTTCAACGATTTAAGAGTAGTAACATTGTTCTTCCTTATCCTGTACTTGATACACATCCATAAATTTTAGATTGGATTTAAATCGGGACTATTGCCAGGCCATGGTAGTGTCTTTACACCCATTTCTTGTAAATAGTCCCGAACCTAAAAAAAGTAAAAAGAATTATTTCAGTTTTTTTATTGAAATTTTGTAATTTATATTCAATGCTATCAAATAAAATGAATACTCACCAATTTAGCTCGATGACAAGGGGCAGAGTCATCTTGAAAGATTATATCATCGGAATATGAAAGGTGGTTTTCCATCGATGGGACGAAGCTTTTTTCTAAAAAAATTTTATATCTTTTTCCATCGATGGCATCTTGTAGAAACTCCAATTGTCCAATACTATGGTACGAAAAGCATCCCCAGACCATTTGACTTGGAGGATGCTCAACAGTGTTAAGGGTACAATTTTCATTATACCATTCGCCAACTTTTCTTTGGACAATCGGAAAACCATCAGGACTATAGAGGTTAAATTTTGATTCGTCGGAAAATATCACTCGTTGCCAATCTGATGGACTCAAATTTTCATGTGCATTCGCCCATTCCAATCGTTTGTTTTTCATTCTCTTGGTTAGTAGTGGTTTTTTTTTTTTTTGCAGCTTTCCGACCGTAGAGTCCAGCTTCTCTGAGTCGCCTTCTTACTGTTGAGTCGCTGATTTCCATGGAAAATTGTGACGATACATCTGTTCTTATTTCTACAGCAGTTTTGAATCGCTGCTGTAAAGATAATCTGGTTATTACACGGTCTTGCCTCTTCGATGTGCATCTTTTCAGTCCAGTCCCCTTCTTACGATCAAAACTTCCAGATTCTCTTTTTTTGTTCAGTATTCTCGAAACGGTCGATGTAGAACATCCCATTTTCTTGGAAATTGACCGACAGGAAAATCCTGAACTCACTAATGTCGTGATTTTTACACTCTTCTCCAATGATAACTGAGCGCGTTTTGTCATGTTGACGTGCTAAAATTCGAATTTGATGCTTTATCCTCGAAAACCCACATTAAACTGAACTCGAATCTTAGAAAACAATCATATTTAAAATATTTGGTCGTTAAAAACCCTACACATAAAGGGATAATCCTTTTATTGCCTCGAAGTCGTAAAATTCACAAGCGGTCCGTTTTATGTGACTGCTGGTGTACATACATATATATATGTACATATAATATTTGTTTCAAGAAATATGAAATATTAAAAATTAATGAGTCAACAATGTTTATATTTAGTTTTATTATTTAAGGTAAATTGCTCCAAACCAGTGTTGAATAATGATTTGAGTGTTACATACAGAATGCCAGGAGCTAGTTCCCACAATACGCATCGTGTTCGTCATGTTACTCAACAATCAGGAAATATGCGAACATCTACATCTAGTCACCGAATGTTGTCCACACGTTTTCCCGAAGTATGTCACAAAATTATTTCTGTGATTTTAGTGCCTAAGATCGAAATTTATGTTTTCTTTGTGATTTTTTTAGGTAATGAGTTCCCATATCCGTGCAAATCAAAGTTGTGGAGATGGTAATCGTTCAAGTGTTTCTAGCGAAGGTTTTTGTGAAAATGAAGATGAAATATTAAATGATTCTTTAATTAGATTGCCCGGTATGTCTAGAAATGTTGATACTGATTCCCAAGAAGGTGGTGGAAGTGACACAAATTCTAGTTCAGGTGGACCCAATTTAGAAGGCAATTCTAGTTCTGGAAATAGAAGTGGTGAATATAGCCAAGAAAGTAGTGATTCAATGAAGAAATCAAAAAATTACAAACTGATTAAAAATATTAAATTATACAATGACAGCTTTGGAGTTAAAATGCCTTCGGAAGATAATCAACATACTAATATCCAACAGTGCATAACGGATGCTCCAAGTACATCGTGTGATATTGAAGACCGTAATCTTTTAAGACGTTCATCTAAAGATGAGAGTATTTCTAGTTCCGAGTCTCAGCAGTCTGGTGATGAATTTAATGTGTATTATTATGATCAAAAACAACCGCTTAATGAAAGCAATATAGAAAAGTACATTCTGGATAAAGATAAACCTATATATGCATGGGTCGGAAATTCTGATAACGATAAAGGCACAGTTCAGTCGGGTTTAAAGCTACCATCGGATGCTTGGGAAGTTTTATTTGCGAGAGCTGAAGGTTTATATGCTCATGGTCATAGCAGCGAAGCTAGACGTTTGGGTGTTCGACTGGCAAGAGAACTCTTACAGAGACCTCCAGATCTAGCTGGATGCGTGCGTGAACCCTTTAGTAACACATCTGCAAGACGCAAGGGGCGTCGTCATCATCATTTTAGTGCAAATCCTCCATCACATCGATTGAGTCTGCTTGCATCAGCGACGTTGGCTAGATGTGCATTTCTTTGTACTGTAAGATTTTTGATTTTTTAGAAAATTTTGAGTATTTGTGAATTTTCAATATATTTATTAATGTTATATCAGGTTTTGGCTGAGACAAATGAACATTCTTCATTGGCATTTCGTGTTGGTCTTTTCGGTTTGGAAATGGCACGTCCTCCTGCTACTACAAAACCTTTGGAAGTGAAATTGGCTAATCAAGAATCTGAATTGATGGGATTACTTAGACGTATCACACCTGGACCAGAAGAATTGAGTCTTACACGTTTGCGTGCTGAACAGCTTACAGACGGAACGCTCCGCAGTCGTGGACCGGCTTTGTTGCCTATTATGTTGGCTACATTTGTATTTGATGCCCTTGTTAGTCCAAATATTGTCGGTGAAGAGCGAAAATCTGTAAGCTTTTTTCTTTATTTTTCGTTTTACATTTTTAATTTTTCTTTTTTATATCTTGTGTTTTGTTTTAGCTATTTTTGTCGAATGGTCGACTTCCTTCCGATGAAATTCTTGGATTTGAGGCTGCCGTAGCAGCACTTGGTCTTAAAGCTAACGTATCAGAAGCAGAACATCCCTTACTTTGTGAAGGGATGCGACGTCAACGGGGGGACTTAGCACTTACTCTTCTCAGTCATTATAAAGATGATCCTCAAAAATTAGCTTGCATAATGAACAAAGTAATTGTTTTTAGTTTTCTTGTATGTACATTTTGGAAAATAAATCGTATAATTTTTTTAATGATTATTAATTATAGTTACTGGATAGAGATGTTCATCAATTAATCAAGTCACCTGTGACAAGCGTTTACTATTCTGGAAATCCACCAATTAGGGGCATTATTTCATATCAAGGTATCCCAGAGGTAATTATGAGTTTAGATTATCTTTGCTTTCAATTACATTTGAAAATAATAATTATTTTTCTGAAATGAACTGTTACCAGTTATTGCACTAGGTTGTTTTTTTTAACTCTTAACACTTTCAATGCTGAGCCCAAATCTGTTGTTTTCGTGCCATGCTGATTATTTTATAAAATAGCTCTGTCTCTCAAATGTTTTGACAGTGTGGGCGTCTAGACATTTCTTCGAACGCGCGTCTACCTGCACCTTGCTTAAAGCACGCTATACATTACCTATATTTATTCATTATTTTCGTAAAAAAAAACTTCTGGAATTTTTTTGTTCGTATAATTAGCAAATAATATAACGATATTTAAAAATAAAACACTTTAATTTATTATCACGAGACATAAATTGGGAGAATGTGGTGAGATTGAATAAATAATGTTTTTTCCAATAATCACTTTGACGATTCAATCGTATGGTCCCCATGTGCAGCAAAAGTCCTAGCCAAATTTTAAATTCGTCGACTGTTATATCTTTCCAGCGTGATACACGGCTATGCTCGCAATTCGATCTAGCTAATATTTCTACTGCATATAAATTGCTTTGTTCAATGACAAGATTATAAAATTCCTGATCTAATAATAAATTTAAAAAATCTATGGGTTTGTTTCCCTGAATAGCAACTTTAATCCCTGGCCTCCCCGTAAAAGAAATCTCCTGACTGCACAGCTGTATTCGATCATGTTCTTGATGTTGAAGGCTGGCTGGTTGACCCGTTTAAAGAAGTTGAAGGTACAACAGAAGACATCACAGTTTGAGAAATATAAAAAGGAGCGACATTTTCGTTGTTATCGCTATCGCTATCAGACTCCAATTCGCTGTCGATTTCGTATTCACTCTCTGTTCCATACTCGACGTCAGTGTCATACATATTCTCCATACTAATACGTAATAAAAAAATTCGGGTGTGACCAACCCATGACTTTATCTATATATTTGAGGAATATAAGAAGGTTACAAAACAAAATTCGATATTGAACTGATGACTATAGTGATACAAATTGAGCGCAAATGTATGGAAACTTGCACAAAACAAAAGTTCTACTTCCGGTTGTCAGATTTTGTTCAAATTTTTTTAATACCAAAAATCACTACCAGTATTATACTCATTAAATATCAAGAAAATAAAAATAATTTTACAGGTCAAAATAAAATAATGAAATATTGTTTTAAAAAAAAATACTACTTCCGGTTAACAAATTCTGACCAAAAGCCTATCAGCTCTAAGTAAGTACATAAAAGATAGAAATATAAATTTTCAGCTTAATACGTTCAGGGGTGTGGACAGAGTAGTGGGCACAACATTTTTGACCTTTCTACGAGGAAAAAAATCCCACTTGCGGTTTATTAAATTAAGTGATTTTTTTTTATTTTTACTTAAAATTACAATTTTTATTATACACAATAAATATCAAGAAGCTTAAAACAATTTAAAAGGTCAAAATAAAATAATTGAAAAATAATGAATTATTGTTTTAAAAAAAAATACTACTTCCGGTTTACGAATTCTGACCAAAACCCTACCAGCTCTAAGTTAGTACATAAAGGATAGAAATATAAATTTTCAGCCTAAAACGTTCAGGGATGTGGACAGAGTAGTGGGCACAACATTTTCAACCTTTCTAAGAGAAAAAAATCCCACTTCCGGTTTATAAAATTTAATAATTTTTTTTCTTTTCATCACATTGCTACAAGAATTATACTTGAATTTTTTTGTGACGAACACACATGTTTAAGGGGTCGAAAAAAATAGTGGAAGAAAAATCGAACAAGAGTAAACTGCCACTTCCGGTTGACAGATGCCTACTAAATTTTATAAATAACTTGGTATTAAGCTTAAACTTCTAGAAATGAAATTTCAGTTCAATAAACCAAAAAGTTTTTGAGAAAAACATAAAAAACCTCGATTCTCTAGAGTAAAAGTACTACTTCCGGTTCAGATAGAAATATTTAAAAAATTTAAGGTTATAAAAATTATTATTTCTATCATATTTAAAAAAAAATCATTCTGATTCAGTTAGTGGTTTGGGAGATAATTGAATTCAAAAACTTAAAAAAAAGAGGAATCTCGAGTTCGAATTTTCGCATGATCACAAAACTTCATCTATTGTTACTACGTACATAGATAAAGTAAAAAAATAATAGTAACAACACTCGAAGGTTTACTCGATTTGTATACTCGAAATGATATATATACATTAATGCACTCTCTAAGATGAATCCAAGGGCGGTCCAGGTTTTAGATGTGTAGCGGAAAGTCAAGTAGATATGTAAGTCAAGTCGTAAAGTGATAAATCCAAGGACGGTCCAGGTCGTAGTTATATATGTAGCAGTTGGTTCAATAGTTGCGAAGCCACGAATTAATAAAAAAAAACAGGCCAGATAAATGTGAAAATGGATGAATGTCTCAAACGAAAATTGAGCTAAGACTGAATGTACTTTTCCTATGATATCCCGTAAAAAAGGAACTTGTGGTTTTTCCCTTATTTCCAAAAGGTAGCGTAAAAGTCCAAAATTGCCTGGAAGGTATTACATGATGTTTTCCAGGAATCGACTCACTACTATCGGTAAGCAGGTAAATTGAAAAAAAATTGGAATTTTTACACGTAAAGTGATAGCATCATATTTGGATCACCCATTAGACATTTTAGTATATTCACTTACATTTACAATTAGCATCAATTTGGTGAGTAATATTTACCAAGCTTTTTGTATAAAAATATAATCACCAAAACATTATACTTTTTGAATAATGTAAAAAAAAAACAGTAAATAACATTATTTAAAATAGAGTGTGTAGACCTTTAGGCGAAAAAATGGAATGCTTCCCGCGTTAGTACAGCAAGTGCGTATTTGTTTTTTGTACCTTTCTGTTGGAAAGGGACAAAACACGCTCGGTGGATCGCGCGCGGCTACGGAAATTTTGTGAGCACAACAGGCGAGTCGTCAGCACCCAACGGGTTAATAAAATATAATTATGTAGAAATCAGAATTTCACATATGTAGCTGATGCCTGGACAGCGAATTGCTTGTTATGGTCAATGTGATAACTACTAAAGTAAATTTAATATATTATATGTACATGTAGCTAATATTAAAAATGGGTACTGTTTTCGTGAAATTGTAGATGCAAGAGCATTGTGGATTTCCTATGATGGGTCAGCAGGCACCTACACCACCGCAGCAAGATTGGGGAGTCAGTTGCACCAGTCGTCCCCAAAGTTCTACAAGTATGGAACTTGATATGAATATTGCAATGATGTCTTTGGGACCATCTCCATCACAACCCCCTGGACCATCAGTTTTATTACCTCCACAAGGACCTGGACCTTCCTGCGCTCCTCCACCACCACAAACAACAATGTCCAGACAGAAGGAAGCCCACATGATGAGGTATGATCTTTTAATTGAAAAATTTAGTAATAAATTGGTATGCGTGAATTAACATTCATGATTTTCTTTAGATATACTAAAGGGAAACGACCTTATCCTTCGATACCCAATCAACCTTCAGAAGCAAGTGCGCACTTCATGTTTGAATTGGCTAAATCTGTTCTTTCTAAAGCAGGAGGTTCTAGTAGTACTAGTTTATTTACACAGGTGTGCATCGCTTTTTTTTTATATGGACTGTAAGTATTGAATCATTTTAGAAACGCATTTTAATCGCTATTTATTTTGTGATAGGCTGCTGTTGCATCGACAAGTGGAGGTCGCAATCATCACCTGCCTCACCGTGGTTTGCATATGGCAGCATTTCAGCTTGGTCTCTATGCTTTAGGCTTACATAATTGCGTCAGCGCTAATTGGCTCAGTAGAACTTATTCATCCCACGTTAGTTGGATAAATGGTATGTCCTTTTTGAACATATTCAGAATAATTCAACGATAAATATGCAAAGTATTTTTAACTATTTATTTATGTCAAAAGGTCAAGCGATGGATATAGGTGCACCTGCTATATCATTTTTAATTGAAACATGGGATAGTCATTTGACACCACCAGAGGCTGCAAGCATTGCTGATCGCGCGTCTCAAGGTGGTGATCCTGCTTTAGTGAGAGCAGCTGCTGAATTAGCTCTGTCGTGTTTACCACACGCTCATGCTCTCAATCACAACGAGATTCAACGTGCTGTTTTACAATGCAAAGAGCAAAGTGATCCTATGCTCGAGAGGGCTTGCCTTACCGTCGAAAATGCATCTAAAGGTGGTGGCGTATTTCCAGAAGTGCTTTTTACCGTTGCCAAATATTGGTATGAATTATTTTTGAGGCACGCTCCAGCTGGAGAAGTAGATAGAGATTTAGACCCTGAACCAGAACCCACTTTAATGCAACCACTGACCGCAATTGCCCCACTTCCATTAGCTCCAATCGCGCCTCTAGGAATGGCACCTTATGGATTTGCATATCATCCACTGCATATTCAGTTTCATCATCCACCACCTATGCCTCCACCACCGCATCATATGCAGGTTTTTTTATTTTTATAGAAAATTTTATTTTTATTTATTGTATATGATTTTATGGTCTAATTCAATGTAATTTCTATAATATTTTAGGTTTATGGTGTACCCTTTGGAGCTCCAGTACAGTATGTTGTTGCAGCACCTGTACGTGCTGCTAGTCCAAGGGGTCCACCACGACCACATCAGTATAATCCACAACAATTACGTGCACTATTAGCTGCATACAGAGTTGGAATGTTAGCTTTAGAAGCACAAGCCAGACGGGTGCACGATGATCGTCCTCAAAACAAATACAGCAGGTATTTGATTAGGTGAAATCAAATCGCTTTCTTTAATAGGAATAGGGACAATCCATTTTTTAAATTCTATTAGTATTTCATTGAAATTGGGTCAGTATTTAAATATTTTATCCCAATAATAACAGTAAATTAATTTATTTTCATATCGTTAACAAAAAATGTTTAATAAGATAATAAATTTATCAATCATTACTATTTTGACTTCGAATTATTTAGATTTCTTTTTTATTCACGTAGTATTTTCCATTAAATATTTTCCATGTTTTAGAACGCCCCCATATGGAGAGAATGTGAAATGGTTGCTCAGAGTATCTAAAAAATTGGGTACCCAGTATGTTCACCAATTTTGTCTATGTGCTGTAAATTCAGTGATTAGTCCATTTGTGTTGTATGATTTGGCAATGGAATCAGCTGAATATTTAGCGAGAAATAATCATACACTCTTTATGCAACATTTGCGAGGTCCTCTTGCTCCTTTGGTACAGAAATGTCAGCAGATGTAAGGATTGCAGTTCATTGGAAATCATCAATGTATGTGTATAAGATTTTAAGTTTAAATTTAATTTCTAGGTATATACAATGTATGCATCAAATGCTGTACCATCTACCAATATCTGACTATGAAGATTTTGCAAACGTGGTTGTATCAGCCAGAACTGCCTTACATTTGACACCCGAGGGTACCAACCAGTTCAAAGAATGGTTGCAATGTATTAGACGGTTAATATATTATCATTATTTTATTTTGTACGTTATTACATAAATAGTTGCTTTGTTAACGGTTGAAATTAATTAATTTTTTTTAGATCAAAATCCTGTCACAAAGACCTCTGGACAAAAATAACTGCTGCACTACAAGCCAATAGTAAATGACAAAGGTGTTCGGAGCCGAGTGGCAGCGGGGTTGGTCGCTCCCCGCCCTCCACGTCTGGGGCTCCTTCCCCTACAGCGTCTCCTACACCTGCTGAAGCTTCTGGTGATTCTTCTGAGTGCTATTTACCTAAGAGCAATGTTATTTCTCTTCAGAATGTAGGAGCCCCACCACAAGTGACCTTTCCTCCTGATTATGTGGGGGACAAATTACCGTCCTCCGATCCTGTTTATTTGCAATCGTGCTCTGAGGGACCAGAAGGTCTGGACATTCAGCAACATTGCAAAGGCTTTTATAATAACATGCAAAACTTTGAAATTTTACAGTCTATCAGGTCTTCTCACAATATAGTTTCTGATTGTTCAACTTCGTATTTGTATCGATCACAATATGGACAAGAGATTGAAAATTCTTTTCAAGAATCTCACAGAAATAATGATTATATTTTAGTTTCTGAGCTTAAAGACAGTCGGGAGAGAATTGAGAGTGGTGGAGGAAATTCAAGCATGGAAATGGCAGATCGAGGGCTAATGCGAGGGCGTGGTGGGCGTGGAGGTCGTGGCGGTAGGGGTAGAGTCAGGCAGTGTCAGGGTGGTAGCCAGCCGTGGCAAGGATCGGTATCGAAGAATTATCCTCAATTGAAGAATACCTGATTATTTAGTACATTCAACTTGATTTTTAATTAGTCCGAGTGATTTCTTACATTTAATATTTCTCTTTTTATCATTATGAGATAAATGCTCGAATATAAACTTATGTATTTGGGCTGAATGATAATTTGAGTTATTATTTATATTACATTTATGTATCACTTAGGAAATTCTTCATATTTCCAGTAAAACTAATTAACTGTAGTATTTGAGACATGATTCTAATTTAATTTTGACTTGGATGTGAATTCTGTAACACCACAAAAAATTTAAACCGGGAAGATGAGTAAATATTTAATCTTTTTCGATTTGGGTGTTTACTAAAACTCCCAAATGGGTATTTATAATTTTTTTGTTTTTCTTTTCTGGTGGTAATCATAATATTCGATTTTAACATTCATTTGATTAATACAATACATATTTGTTTTGTGTTAAATGAAATATAATTAAAATATTAAATTCAATATGTAAAACGCACATTTAAATATACTTTTTATTCACATTTTGGACAATGCGAATGAGTTGAATGAAAATATAAATGTGGTACTCTGACTTGCGGTTGTTCACTATGTATTAGTTAAATTCATAATTAATGGTCATTTGGAATATAATTGAAGGAGGGATTTTTTTATTAACTCCTTTTATGAGACTGAAATATGTGGAATGTTTTTATTGCTGCTCAGTATTTTTTTTTACCTTAAAGAGTAACATTTGCATTCACATATTTAATTTAAATATTTTTGTTGGTATATTGTATACACATTGGAGTAAAAAATTTGTATAATATAAACATTTTAACACTTAAACAATTTTTATATCAAGGTGATAAACTTCTCATTCGCAATTGTACATTTTTATTAATAAGCGAAATAATCATAAATCACCTTGCAGATTATGTGTTTGCAAATATTCATGGAGAAATAAATATGTTCACTGAGATTGTAGGTATGAGCATAGCCTATATATTAACCATTAAATTTAAACGACATTCATACTCTATTAACAGTGCAAATATATGTGTGTTAAGGTAATATCTGTACAAAATAAAAAAAAATGCCGTTTTATATTATAATTACAATTTAAAAGAACATATGGTTTGAATAATATATGTATGTATCACGTTTATTGATTGAAGACTTTTCATATTGCCTTTTGTCAATGTCCATAGTCAGCTCTGTTCAAAGAGTAAAATAAATTGCTATTTGAAATCATTGATTTCTGTCTAATGTTAATATTAAATAATTGGAGTCGTGATAAGTAGTTTTCATTAGTGTCGTTGATAGATATTTAATAATCAATAATTTTGCGACTAAATAAACACGCACTTTGCGACTGAAAGTATTAAGAAATTCATCAAATTTTGTTTTTCTTCGTAGGTTTTTATGGTATCGCTTGAATCGAATTTATTTGTATTAATTTTTTTCATAAGCACCGAGTTTTTCGGTTTTGTACATATCACATTAATAAAAAATAATGATCCCAAATTTTGACTCCCATTTTTATTAATTAAATGTATTTAATTTAGGGCGTTTTTAATTGAAACTTTTATATTAAGGATTTTATTAAGGGATTTGTGACAATTATTCACAAATTTCTATCATAAATGAGAGGAATAAGAGCTGATTATTATTTTATTTAGATATATCGTAAGAAATTTAGGCTTAATCTATTTTTCATAGTTGAAAAATTGTTTCAATCCATATATTGAATATATGAAGAAAGAAGCAATGAAAAGAGCTGTCTAGTTGCCTTGATTTTGGTGTTTCGAGACATGTCTTTTTTCGTATTTTTTTTTCGGCAATTTGAAGAGCTCTTTCCATTGCTTCATTGCATTACAGTGCCTCCAATGTTTATTGACTCAACGTTTTATACATATTGTGTATTCTGTATTGTGAACAATGTCATAAATCTTTTGAAACGAAGTGCATGAAATTTTTAATCTAGGTTTACTGTGGAAGAGCATAAACATGTCATATTCTGTTAGTGTGGGTTACTTATTGAAACTCTTTAGTATTTGATGTCACTTAACATTTTGTAGCTCTAGCAATAGTCCCCAGAACTGATAAAATGATCTCTCCATTCGTTTGCGGTTGTGTGCGCTCAACATTTTCACTTAAATGTAATTCTTGTTGTTTGATTTGCGTACTCGATATACTTCATATGTTCTTGAATGCGTAATATAAATTTATCAGCCTATTCATCCCTCGGTCACCTTTATTTTTTGTATATGTGTATAAAAGCACACTATTGCGACGGACGGTCATTTAGCCCGGGTGAAGTTTGTCATTTGCCTAAGTTTATGATTCTTCATATTATTATAGTTATAAATATATTGTAAGATGGATGTGTTAATAGCATTATAGATAGAAAATTGTAGTCTGCTAGTTAGGTTGAAAACAAAAAAAACAAATACTTAATCAACATGAATCATAAATTTACAGTTGATTTTTGGGATTCGCTTGCACGTTGAAATTTCGTATTAATATTCCAGGTTTTTTCCCACATGAATATAAATTATTATTATATATATATATATATATATATATATATATATATATATATATATATATATATATATATATATATATATATATATATATATATATTTATATACACATTGAAAATTGCATAATTTATTATATAAAAACTATTTTTACACTTCAGATAAATGTATAATAAAATATTTCATTCTATTATTGTCCATTTGGGACCCCAATAGCTGTTCATATTAAATTGTTATGTGGATTTTCAATGGCACAATTCTATGACCAGAATTGCCGTTTTTTCATATTTTTGTCTCAAATACCCTTTTTTTTAGGCTATTTAGAATGACTGAAATGTAGTTGACAAATATTACGATTTAATGCTCTCCATTGGCGAGGTTTTTAGTATGTTCCAGGATATAAATTTGATAGTCATTTTGGAAGGTATTATATTATGTGTAATGTTAAAGACGAACACCTTTTAACTATCGATATACATATTACTGACCCGAAATACACTTGTTGTTGCAAACTGTTCGCTCATACCTTGGTTGTGATAATTGTGTCATCTTTGTGTTTTCTTGTGATTCATCTCCATATTGTGCGCTATCAAATTGTTCACACACGTGTTAAAACAGCATATTGAATAGTGTTCATAAGATTGCATTAATCACATTGCATAAAAATTTATTTACGTTTAAATACTAGGAAGTTGTGTGGAAAACTAAACGAAATTGAATTGATTATTGTTTTAATTTTACATATTTAGTCCTGGCTCATTTTACTTGTTTTTGATCTTTGATCCATTTTTAAATGTTGGTGTCGAGTGAATTTAAATTAAATTATAAAAAAAAAATTTAAAAACTTTTAATTCCACTTTTATCCTTCCATCCTGCATATTATGTAATCGTACATTACGTACAAATCTGCGTTGCCATTTCAACGTTTTCAAGAGGAAGTAGCTATTCGAAATAGATATTATATCTTATAAATGTTATTTACGTGAAGATTATACCTGACTTAAATATATATATATACATACATATCTAATATATAATTTCGAAAGAGACTATGTATGTATATTTGTTTGGTTTGTAAAATCTGTGACGTTCAATTTAATAAAAAAACAAATGAATATTCAAATAAAATAAAACTATTCAAATACATTTAATAAAATGTTTACTTTTAGATTATCCATGTTTAAGTGGTTTATATTACAAATACCGAGCGAAGCCGGATAAAAATCATTATATTAGTATATAAATCAATACAATATTAGTATATAAATCATTTGTGTACGAAATTTATTTTTATTATTCTTGCAACAGTTATGTTTTTCAAATCTGAAATAACCTTATGAATATTAATTACACTGAGCAACAAAAAATCACGTTTTTGAGTTACCAGAGCGGAGACTAGCCAATCTTTACTAAGTTTGGCCCACTGAATTCGAATATGATATTGATTTTTGTTGGTGGGTGATCGTTTACGAGATATGAGCGTTTAAAAAAATCCGCGATTTTTACAGTTTTTTGGCTTTTGCGGTCTTTAACTCAAAATTTAGGATTGTTATATATTTTTGAAGAAAAAATATATTTTTGACATTTGAAATTCGCTAGACAATTGATTAGAAGTATTTTAAAGCAATAAAATATAACAATTAATAGGAAAAATATCTGACTATTGATTCCAATACTCACTTTGAGCGTAACAATCCTAAATTTTGAGTTAAAGACCGCAAAATCCAAAAAATCGCGGATTTTTTTAAACGCTCATATCTCGTAAACGATCACCCATCAACAAAAATCAATATCATATTCGAATTCAGTGGGTCAAACTTAGTAAAGATTGGCTAGTCTCCGCTCTGGTATTTTTTTTTGTTTCTCATTGTTATTGGCCGCTTATTTTTGAACACGATAAAATGATTGGATCACAATTTGTAACATGTTTTGCATTTCTGCTTTTGATAATAAACACAAGTATATAATACTCATAATATATGTAGTAAATATTATGTAACTATTCATACACACACTCTTACGTATTCCTATTTAACCCTATTAAGTTGATCAAATGATAGTGACGATTGAAGAGTGATGTAGTTTATTTTAAATGTGGATAATGCGATTACACTTCAGTCAAGTGGTGTTCTGCAATTTGTATGCAATATAAAATAATATAGGGACATTAAGCTTCGGTTTTGATAATACATATTGATGTTTCAGAATCTACACAGTTAAAAAATAATCTTGTTTTCATTGAAAGTTAAGCTAATTACAACATTTCAACTGCTGCTAAATATGATTAAATATTTACTTGCTCTATTCACTAAGATAAGGTAACACTTTTAGACTGTTTCTTAGTGACTATCTTTGTTTGTCTTTTAAACTATCCATATTTGCACATTTCGCAGTAGTGATAAAATACATTTATAATACAATTTACGGCTCGGGATCAACTGGAGGAGACCGGGCAGTAACAAGATCTTGAAGCCCATGAAAATATACGTAACTTCAGCTCGGAAAATTCCCCCCCCCCCTCCCTCGCGCACCGATCAGAATCTAGCGCGCACTCCCAAAATCAACAAAGGTTTTTCCTAAATTTTAAACATAAATGATTCACAATATCGAGTAACCTGTATGATTCTTCATCATGTATTTGGGGAATTAGGAGAGTTAACGAATCATATATATCATCCGCGTGCCAAAAATTCTTAAATATTATTTCTCGATTGTGTGGCGTGCCCCAGCGGTTCCCGGAAAGGTTGCTCGAAAGCGGTACCCACACGGGAAAATTTGGCTATTGTCGCAACCCACTATGGATAACTCGCCACTGCGATACGCACACAAACCGGGTTGACTTCTCGCCCGTCCCCACAAACTCTCGTACGCGCAGGTAGCAAATTTGACTGAAATACTATTGTCCCAATCGCCCATCCCCACCTATCGCCATATACACACCATTGAAAGTTCAACTGAAATACTTTTCGCACTCGCCGAAATTTTTCCCTAAGGCATACATATATGAACACGTGAATTTTTGTTTGTTTTCTCGTCACTAGTTTGTGTGGTTTATAGTTAGCCGAGTATTTTTATGGTAGGATACTATAATATTAACATATGTACTTACTACTTTTTTATATTTTTTATTCGATTTTACATTCTAGTTGATTTTCAATTTTGTATTTTAAACAACAATTAGCGGTGAAATTAATATCAGCCAAATATCATCGTATCCTGTCCAGTGGCTCGGCATTTGGGGTGTCTGGAAGTAACCAGACTGATTAAAATATATTACATTGGAATTCGATTATTTTTGTTTTTTCTTGTTGATTTCTCAGTGGTGCATTTTTTTTATACCTGCTATGACCGATAATTGTTTATCGTACGGCGGCCCATTTTTTTTTGTTTGCAAAAGCTTATCTCAAGACAGATCTTTAAGGATGCAAACACAAACTTTATTTTAATTGAAATATGAATGTGCTTTTAATGAATGAAGAATTAGCTGAACCCGGCATTAGGGATCCCAATCGAATATTCGAGTATTCGAATTATTCGTCTGATTTTTAGCCATTCGTTATTTCATCAACTGTTCGAATATGATTCGTGTGTATATTTTTTTATAAAATAAATACACAAAATCAATATGGAAAGACGATTATGAAGAAAATGAAATATGTAATGGAGATAATTGTGATGAAAATGAAGATAATGAGGAAGAAGAAATGGATTTTTATTTATTAAATACAGAAATGTTTGAAAAAAATCACTTTTCGATCGATAATAATCTCTACGAAATTTTAGAAAGCATCAGAAAAATATACCGAATATTTAAGAAATCACCGGCGAAATATACATTTTTAGAAAAAATCATAATGAAAAAAGAAAATAAAAAATTGAAATTATTATTGGATGTAAAAACGAGGTGGAATTCAATGGTAACTATGATAAGACGATTTATTCAAGTTTACGAAAGTGTAAACATAGCACTAAAATAATAATTAATACTTAATTAATAATTCAATACTGTTTCTAAGAATGAAATTGATATTTTGAAAATTTTAATTGATGTTCATACTCCCGTTGAAACCACAATCAAAGAATTAAACAAGAATAGTGCATATTTAATAACAGGTGAAGGAGTTTATAAATTTTTATGTGTGCATTTTAGTTTTATATGTTTTTTCAATTTTCTTAAAATTATGTATTAATTGTAATATATTATATATAAATATAATATAATTTATGATTTGTAGAAATGTAATTACCTTTATTTTAATTTTCAAATATATTCGAATATTCGAATAGCTCTTGATTTACTATTCAAAATTCGAATAGTTGAAGTCGACAAATATTTGGGATCCCTACCCGGCATACGTTATAAAGTTATAATGCCACAATAACGCATGCCATTCCCGTTCCCGGTTTGACGATTCAAAAAAAATTCAACGATGTCGATATCGTACTCATAGAAACTTTGATTTGTTTTCGATGTTCCCAACAAACCTTACGCACATAGTTACATAAAAAGTCTCTTCCCTGGGTACTATGTAGAACTCAAGTTATCAGTTTTGATTCAATTTTCAACATTACATAATTGTCATCTTAAAAATTATATATACTAAATAACCTACCCAAAAAATAAAATAACTCGGTACCGGTATTACCTTGAAAAATAAGATTAAATTCGAATTTTATACTCCTTTGTTAAATTAAGATTATTTAATTTAGATTAAATGATCATTATTTTTCAAATGTATGTATTTATTCATATATATGTAAGTAGTCCACGGCATTTAAAATTATAAATGAAGTGATCCGTAAATTCCGAAAGGTTTACCATCGCTGCCCTTACCCAAGTGTAGATATGCTGTGTTATTTTACTTTACTTTATTACTGTATTAGTTCAGAGACAATTATTCTAAGAAATTTTAGGTAAACAAACCTTGCAACGAAGCACTTACATACTCGTTCGCTGTTCACTGCAAATCTCGTCATGATAATATCATTTTGAAATTTTATGATAAAATGCAAGATTCAAACAGCAATCAAATCATATAAATTGATTAAATAATTCAAGTTCAAATGATAAAAGTTTGGAAATATAAAAAAAGTGGATTAAATTGTGTTACAATAACTTATTAGTTATTATATACACTTACTTATTCATAGATCTGACACGAGTTTCAAAAAATATTTAACACTTCTTATACAAGTTATGTATGTATATGTACATACATTACTATTATTATAAAAATAAATTGCAAATAAATTAATCGCACAAGTAAGCCTGAACGTCGGTTTTGAACCAAATTTTGCTTCGAAAATTTGCAAATAATAAAATGTATACAAATTTATAATTTTAAAAGCATCACCCGAGTTTATTATCATTTGCCAATAGCCCTTAAATATACTATGTACTTCAACTTTGGTGTGAAAAAGCACATTCATATTTCAATTAAAATAAAGTTTGTGTTTCCATCCTTAAAGATCTGTCTTGAGATAAGCTTTTGCAAACAAAAAAAAATGGGCTGCCGTACGATGAACGATTATCGGTCATAGCAGGTATAAAAAAAATGCACCACTGAGAAATCAACAAGAAAAAACAAAAATAATCGAATTCCAATGTAATATATTTTAATCAGTCTGGTTACTTCCAGACACCCCAAATGCCGAGCAGGTAGTCTGACCGCTGTACTCTGTGAGTTGGATTATATGCCATCTCGCTTGCCCTAACATATTACGCGATACAACCATATATACAACGAAAGCATTTAAATTGCAATTACCGCTTTAGTTAGTACGTTTAGATAAAAAAAATATTGAGATAGAAAACCAATCCTTATTAACGTGGTGAAATAAAAAAATTGCCAAATAAATGAAAAATAGCACGGAAAAAAAATCCGTAAAAAAAAATATATTTTTGACTTTTAAAATTCGCTAGACAATTAATTAGAAGTATTTTAAAGCAATGAAATATAACAATTAATAGCGTAAATTGAGCGTAACAATCCTAAATTTTGAGTTAAAGACCGCAAAAGCCAAAAAACTGTAAAAATCGCGGATTTTTTTAAACGCTCATATCTCGTAAACGATCACCCACCAACAAAAATCAATATCATATTCGATTTCAGTGGGTCAAACTTAGTAAAGATTGGTTAGTCTCCGCTCTGGTAACTCAAAAACGTGATTTTTTGTTGCTCAGTGTTATCGATTGAATAACGAAAATTCTCGCGTTAATTTGATTTGATCTGGTTTTTCTTCTGCAAAAACATTTGATAATTAATAAAACGGAATAAATTAATAATTTACGAATTATTAAATCAAAATTATAATTTTTAAAACTTAAAATTATAATTTCTAAAACAAATTCCCAAACGTGCCACCTCAGGCACGCGTGCCCTAGGTTCGCCATCCCCGATATATGTATATATTATATATATATATATATATATATATATATATATATATATATATATATATATATATATATATATATATATATATATATATATATATATATATATATATATATATATATATATATATATATATATATATATATATATATATATATATATATATATATATATATATATATATATATATATATATATATATATATATATATATATATATATATATATATATATATATATATATATATATATATATATATATATATATATATATATATATATATATATATATATATATATATATATATATATATATATATATATATATATATATATATATATATATATATATATATATATATATATATATATATATATATATATATATATATATATATATATATATATATATATATATATATATATATATATATATATATATATATATATATATATATATATATATATATATATATATATATATATATATATATATATATATATATATATATATATATATATATATATATATATATATATATATATATATATATATATATATATATATATATATATATATATATATATATATATATATATATATATATATATATATATATATATATATATATATATATGAAAAACACCAATAAGTGGACTTGGGAGAGTCCTAAAGGAGACAGAAACGAGATCGATTTCATCCTAACAAATGCCCTGCACTCCGTTAAAGACGTTAGTGTTTTAAGTAAAGTAGATATAGGTAGCGATCACAGATTAGTCCGTGCCAAGATGGCCATTAATATAAATTGCGAACGAAGGAAATTAATAAAAGGATGCAGTAACTCTCCAGATTTCGCTCAACTAAGGTCTAGGAAAAAGGAGTTCGAACTCGAACTTGGAAATCGATACGGGAAATTAAACCCAGAAGCAGACATCGAGGAATTGAACACTGTAATTAGTTCGGTTCTAACCTCAACAGGTAAGAAATTAGGTGGATTCAGGAAACAGATTAAATTAAGCAAAATTTCAGCGGAAACAAAAAACCTAATTAAGCATAAAAGGAATTTAGATAGGGATAATAATAAGCAAGAATACAATCTAGTAAATAAGGAAATTAAAAAGAGAATAGTCAGGGATGTCAGGGATTTTAACAGCAAGCTAATAGAAAATACCATTAAGAATAACCGTAGCCTGAAAAAGTGCAAACAGGATCTTTTCTTAGGCAAAAACCAAATGATCGCAATCAGATCAGAGAGCGGAGTAATAATTAGGAATAGAGAAGAAATCATAGACAGAGTTTACACGTTCTATGCAAAACCATACGAGAACGACAACGGCCAATTCCCCGCTCTGGAATCGACACACGGCCAAAGGGTTCCTGCAGTATTGCCTAGCGAAGTAGAGGCCGCGCTAAAAACTGCAAAGAACGGTAAAACCCCAGGGGAAGATAATATTCCCATTGACTTACTAAAATGTGGCGGCCCCCCCCTAATTAATATCTTAGCTAGGCTTTTCAGCAAATGCATCCAGAACCAAGCTATACCAGAAGGATGGAATAACGCAACTATCATTTTAATACACAAAAAAGGCGACAAAAGCGATATCAAGAACTACCGACCCATTAGTCTACTTTCAGCGGTCTACAAGCTCTTCACGAAGGTTATTACAGAAAGGCTGAAAAATATCCTCGACGAGAACCAACCTATAGAGCAGGCAGGGTTTAGGGCAAATTTCAGCACAATGGACCACCTCCAAGTAGTTGGCGAACTAATCGAGCGCGCCAACGAATATCAACGGCCATTGTGCCTAGGTTTCATCGATTATGAGAAAGCCTTCGATACAGTTAGTCATAATGCAGTACTTAACGCTCTAAAAACACAGGGAGTGCCGGAACCCTATGTGGGACTGTTAGCTGCAATATATAAGAATGCCACAGCTTCGGTTAAAATTTTTTCAGGTACAGATAGATTTAGCATAGGAAAAGGAGTAAGACAAGGAGATACAATCTCGCCCAAGTTATTCAATGCGGTGCTTGAGGGAGTTTTCAGGAAATTGGATTGGGATACAGCCGGAGTAAGCATCAATGGTCGCTTTTTGAGTCACCTTCGGTTCGCAGACGATATAGTTTTAGTAGCTCGTGATTCAGCTGACCTACTTATCAGACTAACACAGCTGGACAGGGAAAGTAGAAAAGTAGGATTAAAAATTAACGTAGATAAGACTAAACTAATGTTCAATAGTTATTGCATGCCTGATAGCATCCCCTTAGATGATAAACCAGTAGAAGTAGTAAATAATTATTTATATTTAGGTCAAATAATTGACATGTCTGGTAGTAAAAATGAAGAGATAAAGAGACGTATGAAATTAGGGTGGAGTGCATTTGGACGGATGAATGCTGTTTTTAAATCAAAAATGCCACTCTGCCTGAAGAAAAGGATCTTTGATCAATGCGTTTTGCCAGTGATGACGTATGGATGTGAAACTTGGACACTGAACGCCAAGATGCAAAATAAAATCCAATGCACTCAAAGAAGTATGGAACGCTGTATGCTTGGCATAACGAGGAAAGACAGGAAGCGGAACACGTGGGTGAGAAATATGACAAGGGTAGTGGACATAGTGGATAGAGTGAAGAGATTGAAATGGCAATGGGCGGGTCACGTAGCTAGGAGGATGGACGAAAGGTGGACAAAAGAAGTGCTTGAATGGTACCCGAGAGAAGGCAAAAGAGTAAAAAGAAGACCGCAAGGAAGATGGGTGAACGAAATTAGGAAAATGTGCGGAATGAGATGGATGAGTGTTGCGCAAAACAGAGACGAGTGGAAGCGTGTTGGAGAGGCCTTCATCCAGCAGTGGATGGCGAATGGCTGTAAATGATGATGATGATGATATATATATATATATATATATATATATATATATATATATATATATATATATATATATATATATATAATAATAATAATAATTTATAATAATAATTTAGTCTGTGTGTCTCGTTCGCCGTACTATAAGGGCGAAATCACACACACTGTGATTTTATTTTTTATTCATATTTTGTTTTATTTTATTTTATTTTTTCTTTCTCTTTTGTACATTTTTATATACTATTTTAATTTGGCTCAGTGTAAACAAAGAATGGGATTTATGGATTTTATTTTTAATTTTTACACTTTTGTTATTTTTTTTTTCTCTCTGAATGAGGTATTATTTTCCTTTTGTTACTTTTTTTTATTATTTTATTTTACCATGTTTTCTGCTTTTGCTTTTTTCCTTTATTTACAGTATACTTGTTTTTATATCATTTTTTTATATCTTTTTCAAATGTAGGCCATTGTGGCGCATTAGGTTCTTCCTGTAATGCCACAATGGTCCAAAACTATTAAATAAATAAATAAATAAATAAATATATATATATATATATATATATATATATATATATATATATACATATATATATATATACATATATATATACATATATATATATATATATATATATATATATATATATATATATATATATATATATATATATATATATATATATATATATATATATATATATATATATATATATATATATATATATATATATATATATATATATATATATATATATATTGCTGTCGGTTCCCTCATCACTGAGGATCGTGACTATGATGTGCGGTCAACCAGCTGCCTCCATTCAGTTCTAAATTCGGCCAGGCGAAGACTTGCTACCGTGGAAGCGCCCGTCGCTGCAGATACTTGGTCAGTCCAGCGTGCGGGGGATCTGCCTCTGGCTCTTCTGCCTTCGACGCTACCAACCACAACCAACCGCTCCAGGCTCTCCTCACCTCTTCGTGCAATGTGGCCGAAGAACTGCAATATACGTTTCAGGCATATTGTTGACAATCTATCCTTGATTTTCAATTCTTCAAGAATAGACACATTCGTGCGTTTGTCGGTCCAAGGCACGCGCAGTAGCCGTCTCCAGGACCACATCTCGAAGGCATCGATTCTCCGTCTATCCGCCGCCTTCATGGTCCACGTCTCGACACCATAAAGGCAGACAGAAAAAACGAGACTCTTCACGAGACGGATTTTGACAGCAGTTGTAATGGCTCTATTCTTCCAAATCTTCGTTAGTTGTGACATTGCCGATTTTGCTAATGTAATCCGGCGCCGTATTTCCAATTCGCTGCCGCCGTTGTTAGATATGAGTGACCCCAGATAGACAAAATTATCAACCACATCTATACCGTTTAAAGCTGAGTTGTTGTTTTGCAGCTGTTGGTGACGGTCAATTATCATAATTTTTGTTTTGGGGCGGTTTATCTGGAGGCCAAGCACATTACTCTCTGTCTCAACACGACGGATCAGTTCGGCCATTTCTTCATGATTATTAGCTATGAGCGTTGTGTCATCCGCATACCGAAGATTGGATAGTTTTTTTCCACCAATGGACACTCCACCCTTCCAACCATCCAGTGCTCTACGCATTATATACTCTCCATATATATTAAATAGGTCTGGAGATAATATACACCCTTGCCTTACTCCACGTTGTACTCGAAAATTTGTCGAGTTTAGCGAATTGATTCGAACTACTGCATTGTTATCATTATACAAGTTATGTATTATTTTTACAAGATGCATGGGGACTCCGATGTCCAGTAGAACTTTCCACAGATAGTCCCAGTTCACAAAGTCAACAGCTTTTTTATAGTCTATAAAACAAAGAACGGCTGGAGTTTGAAACTCCCGACATTTTTCAATGAGTTGACGTATATTCAGTATTTGTTCCCTCGTCCCTTTGCCTTTTACAAACCCTGCTTGTTCGTTCGGTATTTGCCATCCAAGGTAACTGCTCAAACGATCTTTAATTATATACAGCAATACTTTACTAGAGTGCGATATTAAGGCTAAGGTCCTGTAATTCTCGCATTTTTTTGTAGATCCTTTCTTGTGTAAGGGAATGAATATTGAATTGACCCAATCTGTCGGCCATACTCCGTTTACCCAGATCTTGTTGCACATATTACATAGCGCCTTTTTTGCAGTTTCACCAAGCTCTTTCAGAAGTTCAGCTTGTATACCATCGCTGCCAGGAGACTTTTTACATTTCAGTTTCTTTATGGCATTTACAACTTCAGATGTCAAGATGTCAGGCTCCCTGACATCATCAATTAGGGAAACAATTGAGGTCGACGAACTACCACTGTACAATTCCGAACAGTATTCTTTCCATCGGTTGAGTATCACATCAATATCTGTAAGCGTGTTTCCAAATTGATCATCTATTGTCCAAGTTTTGGGTGAAAATTTTTGAGTGACGATTTTTACTTTGTGAAAAATATCCCTTGCCTGATTCTTTAATGCGTGTTTTTCTATCTCCTCACATATGTCATTTATATATTTAGCTTTATCCCGCCTACAACTCCTTTGAATATCTTTATGTAATATTGCATACCTTTCAAGATATTCTGTAGATGTTATGCCAGTTTGTTTAAGTCTTTTACGTTCTTTTATCTTAACCCAAGTTGAATCAGAGATAAAAGACTTACGATGTTCATTTTGCGGTGTTTGATGTTTTCTGGCATACCGAATTATGATATCTTTAAAAATTTTTCAAGACTCTTCTACATCTACATTAGGATTTATTTGGAATTCTGCATCTTTTTCTCTGATTACATTGCCAAAATTAATTACATCATCATTGGTGAGTTTAATTGCTTTATTTTGATGTCCTTTAATCATTTTCAATCTCAGTCGAAATTTAGCAACAAGTAAGTTATGGTCCGATCCGCAATCTGCACCTGGATATGTTTTGACGTTATGTATCGATGATTTCCATCTAGAATTTATTAATACATAATCGATTTGGTAGCGGTGACGATCCCCAGGAGATATCCAAGTGTACAATCGCCTAGGATGATGTTGAAACCAAGTATTCATAATGGACATTTTATTTTCAATGCAGAAACTTATAAGTTTCTCTCCTCTCTCATTTTGAATACCCAATCCATATTTACCTACTATGTTATCAATGTTGCTATTATTACCGACTTTGGCATTAAAATCACCAAGAATGATGGTCATTTCTTTGTTTGAGATATTTGACAATGTATCGAGTAGTGAAGCATAGAACGCATTTATTTTAATATCTTCGGCATCTGCAGTAGGAGCATATATTTGAAGGATGTTGAGTTTATACGGATGCGTGTTGAGTTTTAAGTGTATAAGTCTGTCACTTATGGGGTTGTAGCCAATTAGTGCACTGGTTAATTTAGATGCTAAGATCACCGCGACACCGCTATGTGACGAATCTTGGTTACCAGAAAAATATATCGTATTTCCATTTGAAGTTTTATAATGGCCGTTGTTCTTCCAGTGCGTTTCCGAGATTCCGAGTATATCTAGCCCATGACTGTACATCTCTTTCTCAACAACCAGTGTTTTCCCAGGATTCAGGAGTCCTCTAACGTTCCAAGTACCTATTTTGGATTTGTTCCGTAAAGTTTCTCCAGTCGCATATTTTCCACATGCCTGGTGAGTCACATGCATGTGGCCAGTAGCCAATTTCACACCGTGAGACCTGGAACTTTTATATTTTTTACTAGTGTTGTGCCCGATGAAATATCATCGCACGGGTTATGGCATATTAAGATATTATTCGAAATATTCGCATCGAAAAGTATATATAGAAATTTTTTCTGTTGTTATTGTTCGTATTGCATTCGTACGTCGTTTTGTTGGACGCTTCCAACACTACGCTTCTAGCTTACGTACAAATGTATGTCGAATCGAAACGACTTTCAGGGAGAAATCACACAGCGTGGTATGCGGTATGTGGTACGTCCACAAGTTCTCCTATATTTCTTAAAACCGTTATCGATCACTTTCAAGGAAGGATAAATAAAACCATACAATTTGACCGAAAAACGTCTAAAGGGGCGGGGCGTACCGGTCGTTCGTGGTAGACGGTCGTTGTATACGTGCCAGGTATACCACATTTTTTATATATGTTTAAAACTATCTATAAAAAACATCCCACATACCGCACTGTGTGATTTCGCCCTTATAGTACGGCGAACGTTATCTCAGACACACAGACGGAATAGCGAAATTATATATATGTATATATATATATATATATATATATATATATATATATATATATATATATATATATATATATATATATATATATATATATATATATATATATATATATATATATATATATATATATTATATATATATATATATATATATATATATATATATATATATATATATATATATATATATATATATAATATATATACATATATCGGGGATGGCGAACCTAGGGCACGCGTGCCTGAGGTGGCACGTTTGGGAATTTGTTTTAAAGTTTTAAAAATTATAATTTTGATTTAATAATTCGTAAATTATTAATTTATTCCGTTTTATTAATTATCAAATGTTTTTGCAGAAGAAAAACCAGATCAAATCAAATTAACGCGAGAATTTTCTGTAGTTATTCAATCGATAACACTGAGCAACAAAAAAAAGTTTTTGAGTTACCAGAGCGGAGACTAACCAATCTTTACTAAGTTTGACCCACTGAAATCGAATATGATATTGATTTTTGTTGGTGGGTGATCGTTTACGAGATATGAGCGTTTAAAAAAATCCGCGATTTTTACAGTTTTTTGGCTTTTGCGGTCTTTAACTCAAAATTTAGGATTGTTACGCTCAATTTACGCTATTAATTGTTATATTTCATTGCTTTAAAATACTTCTAATTAATTGTCTAGCGAATTTTAAAAGTCAAAAATATATTTTTTTTTACGGATTTTTTTTCCGTGCTATTTTTCATTTATTTGGCAATTTTTTTATTTCACCACGTTAATAAGGATTGGTTTTCTATCTCAATATTTTTTTTATCTAAACGTACTAACTAAAGCGGTAATTGCAATTTAAATGCTTTCGTTGTATATATGGTTGTATCGCGTAATATGTTAGGGCAAGCGAGATGGCATATAATCCAACTCACAGAGTACAGCGGTCAGACTACCTGCTCGGCATTTGGGGTGTCTGGAAGTAACCAGACTGATTAAAATATATTACATTGGAATTCGATTATTTTTGTTTTTTCTTGTTGATTTCTCAGTGGTGCATTTTTTTTATACCTGCTATGACCGATAATCGTTCATCGTACGGCAGCCCATTTTTTTTTGTTTGCAAAAGCTTATCTCAAGACAGATCTTTAAGGATGGAAACACAAACTTTATTTTAATTGAAATATGAATGTGCTTTTTCACACCAAAGTTGAAGTACATAGTATATTTAAGGGCTATTGGCAAATGATAATAAACTCGGGTGATGCTTTTAAAATTATAAATTTGTATACATTTTATTATTTGCAAATTTTCGAAGCAAAATTTGGTTCAAAACCGACGTTCAGGCTTACTTGTGCGATTAATTTATTTGCAATTTATTTTTATAATAATAGTAATGTATGTACATATACATAACTTGTATAAGAAGTGTTAAATATTTTTTGAAACTCGTGTCAGATCTATGAATAAGTAAGTGTATATAATAACTAATAAGTTATTGTAACACAATTTAATCCACTTTTTTTATATTTCCAAACTTTTATCATTTGAACTTGAATTATTTAATCAATTTATATGATTTGATTGCTGTTTGAATCTTGCATTTTATATATATATATATATATATATATATATATTCATATATTCATATATGGTCTTTATGAATCTCCTTCATTTTTTACTCGATCTGGTGTTACTCAGGGGTCCACTCCCTAGAGTTTTATGTAATGCATCATGTCTCTTGTTTGCTGACGACGTTAAATTATTTTTTGCTGTCAAGGATGAGAGGCAAGCCTCTCTCCTTCAAGCTGATATTAACGCTGTCTTGGAGTTCAGTTCTAGTTTAGGCCTTGAACTTAATTTAAACAAATGTGCAATTATGAGCTATGGACGTGCACATTCGCTCTATTGTCACGGATATTCCATTAGATCCGTCTTGTTGAAGCGTGTGGAATCTATTGTCGATTTGGGTATCACTTTTGATCCTCAGCTCACCTTTCACAACCATATCAAAAAAGTGGCTGACGTTTCCTTTCGTCGACTTGGATTTGTTTTGAGATATGCAAGATTATTCTCCAATCCTTTGTCTTCTCGCTTGCTTTTCAATTCGCTTGTGAGAAGTAAGCTAGAGTATAATGCGATTGTGTGGAATCCGCATGAAGCAAATTACTCTCTGATGATTGAGAAAGTGCAAAAAGCATTTCTTCGTTTCCTATATAGGAAAGAATATGGGTATTACCCATATCTCTACCCCACTCCTTTCCTTTTGGGCATGCTTGGGTATAATTCCCTTGAACTTCGGAGAAACTTCTCATTAATTCGTTTCGTTCTCCTGCTCTTACGTGGTAATACGTCATGCCCGTTGTTGCTGGAGCAGTTGGGGCTTTATGTCCCTAATCACTATGTGCGTGGTAGACATCATCATTTGTTGGCTGTACCTCCTGCCCGCACAGTCCTTTTTCGAATGGCTCCTATTCCAAGAGCTATCCGACTTCTTAATGAAATCGTTGCTGCCGAGACTGAATGTGATATTTTCCACCTTAGTGAGCGTAAATTGTCGGAAATTACTCTAACCCATTTATCTGGTAGTCTGCGCTCATCATTGTTTTCATGATTGATTGTGATTTATGAGTGAAATTTTGATTAACTCTCTTCCATTTGGGCCTACAGGGATGTTTTGTATTTGTAGTTGTTTCTTACATATTTATTGAAACTGGCTGTAGGTGCAAGGCATTCCTTATGCTATATTTTATTTGATATTTTTACTTTATCTGTTATTATTAAATGCTATTTTTTATGTATGTATGGATGTATTTATGTTTATGTTTAATTGTTATTTTGTTTTTGTTTCTTTTTTGTGTTATATTTTTTGACCATTGTGGCGCTTTAGGAATTCCTGTTATGCCACAATGGTCTGTTTAAAATAAATAAATAAATATATATAAATCATGGACGTGTCCGTCTGACACAAGTAATTAAGAAACTGAGATATTTTTTGAAAATTTTATTTATTTCTTATAAAAATTAAACGACAGCTTTATATTTGTAGATGGGATCTTTTTGTCTCTTGGCAACCAATATTTTTAAACCCAATCTGTTTTGATGTCTATTCTATATACAAGCGTCATCACGGAATTCGAATACCTGCCATGTATAATACAACATCGTATCAACTTTTTAGCGAAGTCTCGCTATCAAATAAAGAACTGATACGTAGTTAAGGTGATCGTTTTTTGAAATTCAAAGTACATACATACATATGTACATGTTTACACATACCGGTCACGAGACCATTTTCGATACAAATTGAACGCAAATGTAGGGGAACTTACACAAGACAAAAGTTCTACTTCCAGTTGTCGGATTTTGTTTTATTTTTTTTTATTACTTAATTATTACTATGAATATTATAAACATAAAATATCAAGAAGAACGAATTAGTTTAAAAGGTCAAAATAAAATAATGAAATATTGTTTTAAAAATATTACTACTTCCGGCTTACGAGTTCTAGCCAAAACCTTATCAACTCCAATCTGGTATGTACATATGTAAATAGTACAAATGTAAATTTTTAGTTTGATAGGGTGAAAAAAATTGTGTGGTCACAACATTTTTGACTTTTCTAAGAGTCCCACTTCCGGTTTTAATCCCACTTCCAGTTTATTAAATTTAATGATTTTTTTTTATTTTCATCACATTAATACAAGGATTATACTTAAATTTTCTCGTGAAGAGTACACATGTTTAAGGAGTCGAAAAAAATAGTGGAAGAAAAATTTAACAAGAGTAAACTGCCATTTAGGGTTGACGGGTGC